>NC_140709.1:17410000-17755000 GCF_050655825.1 Lonchura striata
ACTTTTTTGCTTAACTGATTAACCTTTTCTATAATGCTGGAACATCTCCATCAATGAGATGCAAGAGAAGACCAGCAGCCTGCACCTTATCACTGTGATTTATCTCAGTGTTCAGAACTATGCTATATAGCAAATTGAGAAACCCCATGGCTACAATTGCAACACCAGCTAAAGCTGACAAGGTGCTAGGTTGGTGGGACTTTTCAGAGGAAAAATGACGATTGAGAGTGCCACTGATAAAGCTGATGCTGCAGGGCTAAGAGGGAGAGAGATGTCTGTAAGACATATGTACAGACATACACAAATGGATACTTTCAATCAAGATTTTGTTCCCTAGTTTACACTTTTATTTCATGCTCTTGCCTACACACCTTACCCTAGATTTGCATTTTTTCAATCTAGTGTAATCTGTGCTTTCTTTAAAATATGTTTTCATCTCAGTTTTGTACTACAAGATGCCAGGGCCACTCAGATATTCTGTTTGTCTCCACTACATATGAAAGTGGAGGAAGGATTCTAAATACAGATGAATGAAACCAGTACCCAGCATAGCCAGTACAAATTGCAGTCATTCGAGAGCAGGCAGACAGGTGACAGTGAAAGATCAATGAGAGAAGCTTTAGGTTGCTTGTATCCACAAGCTATTATTCTTATATACTGACAAAGCATAGGAATACCCAGTGGTCAACTTTACTCAGAAATGTATACAATCATTATACATGAGTATGTGTTTAGAAATTGCTGGTAGGTAATCATTGTTCATCTTAAGATGAAGTATTTTCTTTATTAATAGATTTTCCATAAATATTTTTGGCATAATTTTACAGTGTTAACAATTTCAAGCATTAGTCACTATCTACAAGAATAGAAGTTTTGGGCAGTACAGCTAAAGGCTAAATTTTGCAGAAGTTTTATATCAATGTAAGCCAGTGTTTCTACAAACAGAAGCAGTCCTGGCCAGTCTTGGGCTGCTCATTTCCACTTCATTCAGCTCTTTTCTTCATGCAAATACAGATTGTGTGACTGTGAAAGCATAGTGAACTAAAATTAAACTTCTTTTTGGCTGGCTAGTATTAACTCAATTTCTCTCCCTATTCCAGACCACTAGAGAGACAGACATCCCACTGTGTCAGCAGGCAACCTGGGGTCAAGAATAAGTACTTGAAGCAGACCGAGTACAAGGCTCTTTGTCTCAGTATGACTAACAAGCTGTTTATGGTTAAAGGAATATTTTCAGAAACAGCTAGTCCTAATTACCTTATTTAATAGATTATACTGGGTCAATTTCTTTTGTCAGCACTGAGCATTTCTTTGGCAATATCAGAAACTCCTTAAGTTTTAAGAAGCTTAAGTTTTGCCTCAGCTGTGTATCAGTAGTTCCTATTATTACCTTTTCTTTTCGCAAAGGCAGTGTGGATTATTCCTTAAATGATAATATTGACACGTGTCAGAACTCTACTTTCTAGGCATATGCAAAACTTTCATTTTTAGCACAGTTGTTGACATCAGTCATACTTCACTAACAGCAGAAAAGTGTAAATTTTTAAATAGCCTTTGATTCCTTTCATTGATACCCACAGAGTTTATGCAGGCCTGGTTGTAAAACAATGCTTCCTACTGTAATACAACATAATTTTCAAATAGAACACTTATTTTAGACTTAAAAGCAGCTCACACTGTGACACTATTTCAAGATGATTGACTGTAATAGTTACAGATTAGTTGAAATGCATTACAGGATATGCATTATATATCAAGACATTATAAGTTATGAGAAACTACTGTCAAGGAAGCAATTATGATAGCTCATCTTGCAATGCTAATTACAAAATGTCTGGAAAATATGTTATCTACATTTATGAAGCTTCCTGCATTGATCAATGAAATAGATATGACAGTGTAAAGAGGAGTACTATTATTACTAAAACCTCAGTCAGGTAGGTATCTAAATGGCACTGGAGAACTATTCAGAAATGCATACTGGTGCAATACTAGACTACAGAATAAGTGGTGTTTAGAAATTATTTTGTAACCTTGGAACAACTTCTAGCTCCTTAAAGTAGTTTTGCTCAAGTTGTCCAGTATGTCTAATATCTTCCAACATAACTAAGGATGGAGATATGCAAATCTAGCAGCTAACTAGGAAAAAAGCTGTATAATAGAAAAATGAGATCTTAAAATGTGTTTTACTTACAAGGCACTCTTGATGCTTACTATGAAAAGCTAAATACCATTCTGGACATTCTAGTTCAGGAAAACGAAACAGAAATTGTCTAGATGCAGAGAAAGGTAAGCAAGAGAATGAGAGGCTTATCTTGCTAAGAAAAGGTGTTGTGTAGCCTTAGCCTTAGACTAAGAAGGCAGACAAGTCCTACATGGAAGCACAATGGTCATGAGATAAATATTTGAGCCAAATTCAACATCAAAAGCAAAAGAAATGGTTATTAACAACTCAGGTACACATCTTATCTGAAAATTAAATAAATTTATATAATCACAGCAACAATCAAATTTTGAAACAGCATTTCAAGCAGTTGATCCAAAATCCCTAATTTTGCTTAAGCTGAAATTATGGAAGTTTAGTTAACAGCTTATTTGGTGTGATTCTCTGCAATAGAACCAGGTTGGACATCATGGAATCACAGAATCACAGAATAAGGAAGGGAGCTGGAAGTGGGCCATCAGGATCATCGAGTTCAACTCCTGGCCCTGTGCAGGACACACCAAGATTCACACCATGTGCCTGAGATCATTGCAGCATTGTCCAAAGGCTTCTTGAACTCTGTCAGGCTTGGTACTCTGTCCACTTCCCTGGGGAGCCTGTTCCAGTGCCCAGCTATCCTCTGGGTGAGAAACATTTTCCTGATACCTAACCTAAACCTCTCTGACTCAGCTTCTGCCATTCCTTGAGTCCTGCCACTGGTGGTATAAAAGTTATTTCAGCCTTAACATTCCTGTTGCAACTGAAATACCTTCTAAAATCTGCTTTTCCATTAGCTTTCCCATCCCTTCCAACATTTTTTATAAAGTAAAAGGATTGTTTTTATCCTTTACAATAGTATTAATACCAAGTCAATGGTTATTTCCATCTACTTCTTCATCAATGTCTCAATGATAATTAATATATCTGCATTGCATTATATCTATCATTACTGCTCAGACTGTAGTATTTTTTCCTGCTGCAAAAATTTGACTAAAAAATGAAAGTAATAGAAAAATTGAGAAGTAAGTTCTTTCCATGTCTACTATCTTTGGGAGTACAATGGAAATCTGCTGTTATTTAGAAGGTTCAGGTTATACATAATTAGAAGAGCAGCCTCTCTACATCCACAAATTCCCTTTATACAAATAAAGGCATAAGAGTAGCTAAAACCATGGCACCATTTAGAAGGGAATAAAGGGATGTGAGCTGGTCCTGTCTCCACCTGTGTTAAGATAACATGATATGAAGGTCCTGATTAGTGGGATCACTGAAGTGGATATGACTAGAAATTCTGAAATATGTAAAATTATTTAGTGGTTTTAGATCTATTTTTCCTCAGAATAGAAAATCAGTCACATCTTCACAAATTTGAAGTGTCATTTTTAGTTAAAAAATAGTTTCTTAGTCACATATCATACCTATGGAATATGGAGATAATTGTATAAAATCTTTGCGCAAATGGATAACTGAGAACTTCTGCAGTCAAAATTATTAACAAATCATTCACAAACAGTACTGCCAAATTTAAAAATATTATGTTTCTGTGGAATTTTGCATTATACGTTAAGAATATTTGCTAGCAGAAATTGCTGGTGGGCAAGGGATGGAGAGTCATTAACCATTAGCTATGTCCTCCACAGAAAATTTGTCAAGAACTGTAACAGTACCTATGTGTCATTGGAGTAATTCTGTCATATCCTAAATTACCAGTAATGTTAAGTGAAGCTAAAAAGGTCATTCTGCAAAGAAATAGACTCATGCACCTGCATGTGTGTTATCTTGATTGTAGTTTGAATGTATTTGATTGACACTTCTAGGTAAGCATTTGAACACAGTTATTTTCCAGTAAATACACATTTTGTTCTCTAATGTTAGGATGCTAAATAAAGATTTATTGATTTGAAGGAAAAATCACAGGTTCACAAGACATAAATGAGTATCATGATTGAAAATCTATTCTGTCACTTGGGGTTGGTTGTATTTTTAGCTTTGGGAGGAAAGCCAAAAGGTAGTTCAAAGCCTGACCTTTACTCCTCAATAGTCAGACCTATATATAGTGTTTTACTGGACATGCCTTCATAAAAAAGCTTTAGGTCCTTGGTCTCCCTATTCTGCTCATTAAACAAAAAGGTTGCAGCTATGGAAAAGGTTGTGATCAAGTAGATGTGGTAAATGTCTTTCTAAAAGGAATCCACTCCTCATCTCATATTTCATACGTTTCTTGGATTTAAGAAGGCATTTTCACATAAGCGCCTATTTTGCTTCTTCTCCCAAAAGGGTATTTGCCTGGTATTAGGTGTATAATTTTTAGCATATTCTCTACAGTAAATTAATATCACCCTCCTTCAGCTATGCAGCATTGTTCTAATTGAGAAAGGCAAGAACCATTAATCATCAAAAAGGCTCTAAACATATTTCCTTTCATAGATTTAGTACATTATAAGCTGCAACACATACTTGCCTCTAGGGCTGACTTGACCTATGTGCCAAGCTTGCTTGCTGTAAATGTGTCATATTTCCATAACTGTTTAAAAACTTTAGAAAGAAGAGAAACAAAGATCTATGGTAAGAGTTGAATACAAATTATCACTTTCCTACAGTAGCTTCATCACATGGTTATAATTTTGTGACAATCTTCAAAACTTCTAACAGTGAGTCAGTACAGAATATATTTGCTTTTAAATTACAGCAAAATTTTCTGGGAAAATCACCTCTCTTAAATCATAGCTCTTTCATCCAGCATTTTGACAGAAAAGAAGTTGAAGATAGTCCTGAGCAAAGTTCTGGATCCAAAGTTATAAATTTAGAAAAAGAAATCATTAGATTATTTAATTAATTACAAATTAGGAATAAACTCCTGTTGTCTTTCAAAGACTCAAAACCAGACTAAAAATCTGAATTTTGTTGTGATTGGATATTTTATAAGAATAAAACCATTTTTACAATACACTGCAGAGTGGCTGCAGTGGCTCACATATATTTACCTGTGAAAAATATATGGAAATAGAAAATGAAAATACAGACTTGACTACTAAAAAGATTTGTTCTGTCTTCTGAAAATTCTTCTCTTGTCAAAGCAAAATATCTTTCATTGGAAAAGATGTTACTTGAATATAAGATAGGCAGACACTACACTTTCCTGACCCTGGACACAAAAGAACTTTGCATTCCATTAAAAATATATGACTCGTGGGACTCAGCTGACAAGCATGGCTGTCTTCAAAGCCTGAGGATTTGCCTCTATGGCCAGCCTGGTTTGTGTGTTCTTTGGCAGCTCCTTCCTTTGTTAATAATTTACAATAGTTCTCAAATAGTTTCAGGCAGACCCAGTACAGAGTTCCAATTATACCTTAAGGAGAATCATGTAACAATTATGGCCAGATTCTAGCACAGTTTGAAACAAAAACACTTAGAGGTGATTAAACATCTTCATGACCTAACCATGTGCAGATTTGTTTGGAAAGAAATTTCTGTCCAATCAGCTTGAAACTTTTGTTCCATGGCAAATTAATATCAATGTATAGGAAAACAGTATTTAAACAATTGAACTAACATAAAACACACTTTGTGGCAGGATTGAAACCCCAGCTTCTCCAAGAGACAGTGATATCTTAATCAAAAGTGTCTCTTTCCTGAAGATCAATAGAGATGTCTGACTACTCTTCTAATTGATAATAAGAATAATCAGTTACACAATTCCATAAAGAATCTTATTTTTAAATGAGATTAGCATGTAAGTTTTCCCAAGATTCCTGAAGGATACATCAAGGACTTAACAGGATACTTCTTTGTTTTAGCTACAGATTCTCCAGCAATGCTGTAGACAAGCTTGAGCAAATAATTCTGCCCAAATTTTTCATAATTCTGACTAACTTTATGCAAAATCAATGCAAATTGTGAAGGAAATATTTATCCCAGGAAGGTTGAGTAGGTCTTGTTCATTAAGGAATCAGGTGTATAAGTTTTTTGGATATACAATTATCTGTCGTATTCCCATTTATACGTTGAAAAGATATTAATAGAGAACCAGTTATGCTTTATATGTATTTAACTAATAAGGTAAAAAATGGAGTATACAGGATACAGAACAAAAAAATCTTGTTTCATTTGCGTAAGGAGAATTTTTGATTCTTCTATCAGTGGAACTAGATTTCTCTCTGCAATACTGCTAGGCTTTTTAAAATATTTGATTAAAAAAAAAAATAATCTTGGTTTCTTATATCATTATCTTCTTTTTGGCTAAAGTGGCAGAATTAAAAAAGACCCAGAAGTAAATACCTTCTGGTAGTCCTTGAAAGAGTAATAAGTGTGTAAGAAACAAAGATATGGTGGTTTAGTAAAATAAAATATAATGAAATGTGAGTACAATTAAATGAAAAGTAGAATGAAATGAAATTTTGAATTAAGGTTTTCATCAATGAAAATTTTCATGCTAACAGTTATTAGGAAGTATCTGAGTTATCTTCAGGAATATCAGGTTTTTATCGTACTGGGGCAAAGCAAGCAGGCCCCTTTGGTTCTGTAGACTAACACTAAGATATCAGAGTTACAATTTCTTCTGGAGGGTCTCTTTAGGAACATAACTTGAGTGTGTTCTTGGCTGAAGATTATTTCTATGTCTCTTTATAAATATATTCCTACTCTGATCATTAGTTTTCATATGCAAGTCAGTCTTGAGTTAAATTTTCCTTTTCTACTTTTTCCATTGAAAAGATAGAATTACATTCTCAAAGGCTCTGATCCCCTATAGACTTTTAATTTTTTTGGCAAATATTATATAAAACATAAACCTTTTTCCTTCTATGTGAAGGAAATCCTTGGTTCACTTTTTGTATGTAGTAAACAGTCTAAATTCTTAATCATAGAAAAAACTTTGCAATTGGATGTGCTTTTATAGTCCCAGAAAAAAAATAAAAGCCATGTCTCTTCCAACTGCATTCTATCTAGATGGTAGAAAAAGACACCATTACACAGTAGTGACCTTTCTGACCACAAAAGAGAATAAAAAAGATTAGTCAAAAATGACTAATGTACATTCTAAAAATGGTTATAGGATACTATTCATAATTGTGTCTCAGGACTAGATGTAAAAGACAAGGCATTCAGACACTGGTACTGTATCTTGTCACCTTAAAAGGAGAACACTATGAGCAGGGAAATGGTAAATTATGAAGATGATGCCCTCAGATTCCAAGTTGACTCTGTAAACTTAAACCTTAATTCACTTTATTCTTCTTAGATGGGGAAATTTGTGACTGAAGAAAATGACAAGTTGCTTTTAAATCCCAGTGTTCTGATTTTATTTTTGGAGGTATTTTTATAATTGTTATCTACATTATATTTGATTGTGACAGTCTTGCAGAGAATCAGCTCAATACTAAGATATATTTAGATATGTATGCAGCATATTGGCACATCAAACAGAGCTCATGTTTTTTAACTTTTCTTGTCATAGTTCAATATCTCTTTGACATTCATTAAAGACATAATCACAGATTTCAAAATGTTTTGACAAATCTTCTCTCTATATGCACCTTACGGTAACATGAATGCAAAGCCATTTTGGCACTGTGTTCCAATTGAATATAGTGCAAATTCTTCAAAATTTTATTTTAGAATATGAAAAAACATACTCCACCAAAGGCAATTGCAGTAATAAATACCAGATGTTATTAGTTAATTTCTATTCAGCTCTACTGTCCCAAATGTAGCAACCTGCTTTGTCCTTCAGGAAGACAAATCCATTATTACATTTTACTACCTGTGTGATAAATTAGATTATATTTAAAAGCTGCTCAAAATGGACTTATCTGTATTTTTTTGTGTTAATAGTCAGCATTGGATGTATTTTTCAATCATAGCTCATTTTAGTTAGCTTCATGTGATGGAATATGATTAATCAATTTTCAGGCTGACAAACCTGGTGTTTTCTGTGTTTTCATCTAGGATGATCTTTGGCTTTTGTGTAGTTCTCTGCAATATTTTCTCTTTTTTGCAATATGTTCTTGGATGAATAATGATATTTAAATTATCTCTGGCCTCTGCATCAGTACTTGCTGAAGTAATTTGGAGTAGTTTATACTTATTACTGTATACTTCTGTGGATTTAGGAAGACATAGGCACATACTTTGCATTCATAGAGTCAACCATTCTTTTCAATTCTATGCAACTGCATAGATCTCGGTTCTTAAAACTTTGGAATTGACATTGGATAGGAAAAAGTTTTTAAAATTTTACTGTAGAAAAATGAATTTCAAAGGGCTCATATAAAAATAAATAATTTTCCTAATTATTAAATCCCATGCATGGTTTGTAGATGAGGGATCCATTCAATTGGGGTTATATCAGGTACCTTGTCAGAGTTCAGCTAAAGATGGGTTTGTGTTGAAAGTTTGGCAAAAGCAACTGATACTGAGATGTGAGGACATGTGCTGGCTTTGAATGCTAACAGAGACCTTCTGTCATTAGTTTTGTTTTGGCTAAATCAGAGGGATAATCTATAGTACCTGTCCTGTCTGGAGCTGGAGATGATTAAATACAAATGTCGGAATAGATTAATCCACAGGCATAAAAGAAATTCAATGTGATAATATTCTGCAATAGGCACATATAACTTACCAGGACTCTGTTGACTCTGTACCACTGGCACCAGCTGTTTATGTGAAGGGTGGATATATCCCATTCAAAGACAATAAAAGAAGCTTCCATTTTCTTCAACCATTGCTCAATCAAGAGCAAGAAGATAAAGTATTTCATGTTTTATATGTATATGCACTAATAATGATAACTACACATTATTAACTATTTTGAATAAACTATCAACTATTAACTATTTTGAAATAAAGATAGTTTTATGCAATTAAGATATTTAAGTGAAGATAAACATATTTAAGACAGATTTGGAGGGACCTCTCGCATCATCATTGCTACTTTCTGGCTTTGCAGGAAGTCATGTGCTATGATTCTTTGTATTGCTTATGTTCACCTTTGCAAGTGGGGTTCCAGACCTGTTTAATAAAAAAGGGTTGCAGTTTTATTTCTGCAAAAAAAAAAAAAAAAAAAAATAGACCAACAATATTATTCTTTATGCCTGCTCCCTCTTAAATTAAGGAAAAAAAAGAATAAAAAGAGCATAAATTGCTTAGCCCATTTAACTGTATTAGTGGCCTAAGTTTTCTATATACAGTTCCTTTGTGTCCATTATCTGAAAGATTTAATGCAATGCTGATTGCAGGAATGTGCTGTGTGTCCAGGTATTCCATCACAATGGAAATCTGGATGATCATGTAAGTCCAGGAAAATAATTTAATTCAGTAACATTTCAGAGCTTGCCCTGCTTCAGAGCCAAGTCTGAGATGCTAAGCATTTTTATTGACAGAAATATCACTGTGAATTACAAGTGATGATCATTAATTAGAAAATAAAAATCTGTGAGAAATTGTATTTATATTCCCTTGATACACATTTAAAATTTGAATAAAATGTTTTCTTAAGAGTACTGGGTTTTTTGAAAATTCAGCTTCAGGTCGCCTTTCACCCACACATTAAATCATCAAATCCTCTAGATAGTCTTATATAACTGGTTGATCAGTGTTAGTTGCTTGAATCACTGAGGTTACTGGTATGCTAACATTCTTGGCTAAAACACAGGATATTTTATTTCAAGCTTATAGTTGTATTTTAACAAAGGCCTAGTTCAGTCTTGCAGTCCGTGTGCAGCTGAAATATTGATAATGAGAAAGGAGTAAGGAAACATTTTCTTTAGGCATACACACTGCAGAGTCATAGGTTTATGGACCAGTGAATCACAGGGCCAGGACCTGTTGCATACTTAGAACAGAATCAGTTACTTCTTCTAAAAGATCTTGTGCACAAAATACTTTTCCCTTTTTTTTTTTTTTTTTCCCCTAGCTACAGTAGTTATAATACATGGAATTTCCTTTCTTTGCTAACCATTATTTGCTTGTATCTTTAGGTGAAGTTTCTGTGACAGGAATTGCATTAGTCATTCCTGAAATGAGTTTTTTGCCAACCTCTTAACAAAATTTCCTAGCACTTTAATTTCTGCTCTATTCATTCAGGGAGTCAACTCAACCAGCATCAATTTCTTTCATGTAGAAATACCTTTGAAATCTCTCAACTAGACCACATGGGAGAAGTATTTGCACTAATTGCTTGAATTTCCCTCCAATTAGGGGTCATTCCACTGATTAAAGGGGCTTTGTAAGCCATCCCTAAGGTTAACTTGACTTCTGTAAGTAGTGGTGCACCTCCCTGAAATATTCTTTTACTCCAGCCATATGTTCAGGATTAGTAACTGAAAGGTTGTTGTCATGGGAACTACTAAGAAGACTTTTTGTTCAGAGTTATCCTAAATAAAAGAAAATAACATGGATAAACTCTGAAATGCAGTTCTCATTACAAGTCAGGAAGACCCTTGCTCCAGTGGGGAAATACATGAAAGAAAAGATGTGCTGCAGTGTAAAACTCTCTTCAGTCATGTTGAAATGTTGAAAGGAGTTTTTGCTAAGGATTTGGAGCACAAAAAAAAGCCTATATTAAAGTTCAACAATGAGAGATTGTGTTTGTAGAGCAGAAGTTTAAGAGCTAAACAATATGGTGTTTGGGCAAGCGGCCTGCAGAGCCAGTTGAATAATCTTCTTTTACCTACCACTGCAGGCTTCTGATTTGTCTGTCAAAGTTACAGCACTTCTGCTGGTGGAAATTGCTTTTTGCTTTTGTCTGAATAAACTGACCTGAACAATTGGAATATGACAAAAGCAAAGCAATGTCACTGTCTAATTTATCTCTGCTTATGGAACTCTTATGTACAGTCAGTGATGTCTCCACACAGGGTGTCTCTTTGTTATTAATTCATAGGCAAAAGATCCATGGAGGCCAGTCAGCACTGTCTGAGTAACTCATGAATACCAGGGAAAGTAAGATAAAAATATTTAGTAAGAGTGTAGGGAGTAGTAGGGCTCAGAGGTGTTCTAAGTAGGCAATTTATTTTTTGTATTTGTTTCTTCTGGCTTCCAATTTGTTTAGCTGAAAAGGACTTGGTATAGACAAATGTATGCATAAACCATAAAAGAATTGTTGAACCAGTAAAGCATTTTAAAATATACAATTTAAAACACTTAAATGCTAGTTTTTGATCAATATCTGAAAGTGAAGACATCAAATTTAATAACCTGCCCTTTTTTCTCTAACTTTTTTACTGGATGTAGAATGTTTATTCAAAAGAAATTCAAAAAGTTATGCAACTTCCTACTTTTATTTCTGCCTCAAAAACTTACTTTTTTAAAATACTTCTTCTTCTCCTACTATCTAGATTTTGGAATTAGAATAGAAACCTCTTTCTCAGCTTGTCATCTGAGTTGATATCACAGCAGATCTACGAAGAAGAATCAATTCCCTTTTTTTTTGTGCATGAACTTCTGATTTTACTTTTATTTCAGTTTTATTTTTTGGAAGATGCATGCATTGACAGGTAAATTACTTTTAAATGAATAGATGATGAATTGCTTGTTTAACTTATTGAATAATTCTTATTTCTCATGAGTGAATGATGTTGTATAGTATTACTTTCTTCCCTTAAATGAAAGTAATCATTAGCTTTAGAGAATAATGAATTTCAAACAGCAAATAAAGACTAATGAACAATAAATAATGTTGTGTTTTTATCTGAAACCAAATATCAGTACTGGCTTATATTACTGCAATTATTTATAGAAAACATCATTTTTCCAAATGTTAGTTGGGAATAAAGCAAGTTTGCCTATTAGGAAATAAAAAGCCCACTCTTATGATTCTCTGTATGTTTGGATGATACTTCTGCTTAATCACTCTCTTTGAAGAATGATTATGATCATCCTTAAAGGATTATAATAAATAAATAATAAACACAGCAGTGTTTCAGGTGCTTAGCTACTCAGCCAGATATTGCTTCTATACAAATAGCAATATTTTCTGAACCACATAGTATGATAAATATATTCCCTCTGCCATACCATTTAAATGGATAGGGGGGATAAACTGACAAATTACTTTAAAAATAACTTTCAAATTGCAAAAAATGTCAGTTTTGGTTTTATTCTGTCATACTTTACATTCTGTGAACTTTAAATATACCGTTAAAATTCCTTTTAAATACATGACTGGAATTTTGCACTTTATATTTAAACATTTAAAACCCCTGTTAACTTCCATATAAAAGATATTATTTTGAAATGTCACAGAACTTGGTTAGGGAAATAATAAAAATATTTCTCATAGAGTTGTTTTCTTGAGGAATTTTTTGATTTCCACCATGTTTTCTGCTTTCTTCTCCATATCTTCTTGAATTTTAGGGGCTAAACTAACAAAATAATTTGAGTGCAAACCTATATTAAGAGTGTCGTTGCTAACAAATCAGATCTTAATAACAGTGTTTATAAAGGGCTACCCATATTTTTTCTAGTACGGTTTTCTGCAAGAAGTGCTAGGAAAGTATTTGTTTTGGTGGTGAAGTTAGTATTTATTCACATAATCCAAGACCAGGAAAATTATCTTTACTCAGGATATAAACAGAGGATTAGGATTAGGAAAGTGCTATATAGTAAAAATTATTGCACATAATTTAAACTATTAGTAGTTTTTTATCTGTGTAAATTTTTTATGATTTTTGTCTAAATATAAAAAAATGTGGTTTTGAAAATTTGATTTAAATGATGCTATAGTCAGATTGTATATCCATTGTTACACCTTCTATAAGAATCATGTAAACAGTAGATTGTTATTATTTCTTTTAAATTTTGTACAAGCATAAACTACTTAATCTTCATGCTGTTTTAACTAGCATTCTTAGAGCTGAAATTTCTGCTCTGGATAACTTCAAATCTCTGTAGATTCTATTGCCATTTTTAGACTTTTGTTTAACCTCAAACACTTAGTTTGGCAAATGTTAACTCCAATTTCTATCAGCCCATTCAAGCATCTGAATGTGATTCACAATTTCTTGGATATTAAGATACATCTAGATTGATCTGGTACTTTATTTTTAACATCACCTTTCCTGATCTAGTGAAATGTAACCAAATAGTTTCTGAATAGGTTCCTGACCTTTGTCATGATATCATCAGTGGGAGCTGTGAGTTAAACCTAGGTTTGTTCTGCTTGTTTTTACTTGAGAAAAATGAATCTACTTTCTTTTCCTTCCTTTTGGGGAGGGAATTGTTTCCTATTCATGCTCTCTGGCCTTTTGGCTGCTACTATGTATTGACAAACACATTCCACTTGCCTATACATTTGGCCAAAAGGCTGTCTGGTTTTATCAGCTGATGAACGTTTGGTCCATTCCAGTTGTATTGCAGGTTCTGCCTTGTTTCTGAGGCTGCATATCCTGTCCTGTGCCTGTTTTAGAAGTGTACAGACTTCTGTGACTTTACCAACAAATCGAAAGTATTTGCAATGGTTTCCTTATGCTCAGTAACACTCAGACCTTAGCTGTCATGCTATGAGACAGAATCCAGCTACACAGAAGCAGTCAATGCCAAGTGGAAAGCCCTGGCTGGCAAAATCCACAATGAGTGTGCCTTACAGACTGTTCAGAAACTTAATCCCATTTCCATAAAAGCATGTCACAGTGTTCACCACTCTCTGTATGTATTCTTGACAGATAGCTGGCTTGTCAGCTGATTTGGTTATGATTTGAAAAGAGAAATAAATATAGTCCTAAAAATGGATATGCACCAACCAGAGGTATGTAACTACTACTTCTGTGTTCTTCACTGTTTAATTCCTCACTCCTGTTACACTGCACAGAGAATCTCAGAGCATCTGCGGACATACAGATATTTTCACATGTGGGATCTGGAAGTCTTGGAACCACTCAGTCATGCTTACCTCCATGCTTTTTTCTAGTATTTTCAAATACTCAAAGCATCAATCTCTTGATGAGTAAATCACTATAATGTCATTATTATCAGTGGAGGTAATCTGGCTTATACTGGCAGAGCTCCTGATTAAATAAAGATTTCCATTTAGTAGTGATGATAAGTAGTGAACTTGATCTGTGACTATTTCCCTACTATCAAAATAAAATGTTTATGCTGTGCATTCTGAACTTAATTTGCCATTGGCTACAGAATAATTCTAAAATATTCACTGAAAATAAGTACGTTAACACTTCTATTTGTGCTTAGGTTTCCTGTATTTTAGTTCCCTTCTGATTTTCTTCTTCTGTATTGATGAGAGCATTACCTGAATTAAATACTCCATTGAAGTGTGGAAAATTTCACCTGGATCATACTGTCAGCTCGTAGGATATCTGTTGCATCTGCTGCTAGGCGTCTGTCACTTGCAAATCCACTTGTATATTGAAGGCTGCTGTCTCCTCTGTCAATCAAGCACTCTGTTTGCTCAACCTTCAGTTAATTTTCCTGATCATCATAATATCATGATTTGCTGAGTCTTGCATTCCACCTTCATAATGTCTAGCTCATCCATGTTTGCTTTGTGTGCATCTTTACCTTTCAATGTCATGTCTAAATTATACATATTTCAAAGACTATTAAAGTGTATTAGAGCTGTTGCATGTATGACAAAATTTCGTAATAATCTTGATATCTAGGATACTACAAGATTGAAGAGTAGATAAAAATTTCTGTAAGTTTCTCTTCACTTGAGAGAAAAAGCATACTATTGAGTGCTCACTTTTCCATGTCCTTTCCTGCTTTTACTCCATGCAATCAGTGCTAATAGATTTCATAATTTTATTCGTTGTAGATCAGAGTTATTGTTCTTATCACATCTTATATGAAATTATTCAAAATTGTATGTACAAGGAAAAAATGAGGTATTTCTGTCTTCAGTCTACAACTTTTTTTAATAATTAAATCTTTCCTTAAAGGCTTTAAAAGGTAGACAACCAGATCAATAACTATTTTTTTTAATATACAAATTGTTTTTACTAAGGTTTTTACTTTTGTTTTGTGTTCATAATACTCAAATTTTCAGTTTTCCCACTTTGCTTCTGACTTCAAGGTTCTTGCTATTAATCTGATATATTACAGTGTATGCAAAGTGTATTTTTTGCATGGTATGCTCCTCTAGGGTTCCTAATTATAGTTTAAGAATTTTGTATATTCCCCAGGGCCTTCTGAACTTTGGAGTTCTTAAAGGTGCTTCCAAAGCATTATTTAAGTAGACTGATTGATTAGAGATTACCAAAAGTATCATTTCATGAGTTTGTACATGCACATGTACATGTTGTTGACAAACAAGTGATATAAAAGTCACAATAATGAGCCAATGTATTTGACAGTATAAATATTAGAGTTGACTATTGATTACTGAGTGCAATAGGTGAAGAAGTATTTTAATAGCAACCTTGTGTAGTCAGCCATGGAAGAGCTTAGCTGTCACGGAAAATTAAACTAAGCCCTGAAACCTCTGTGACTAAGGAGATGTATAAAGTATGGATTGAACACCTGCTGGCAGAGAATAAAATATTCACTATAAATTAGATATTTGTAGTCACAGATGTGTGTTTTAAGCCTCATAAAATTACTTATTGTATGACAAAGCTGATACAAATTTATCGTTAGACAGTCTTTTGACTGCTTTGTAAGAACTGGTTCTGGAGACACTTGCAGAAATTTAGTCCTACTGAAACCAAAGAGGAAATCTGCATAAGTAGTAAGAAGATGACATGTTTGAGGCCTGAAATTAGATAAAAAATATTAAATAAGAAAACAAGACATATGTTTTTCTACTTTGTACATTTTAGTTAAACTATTTATAGTCAGATGGGACAGTAATGGAAAGCTGAGATAAGAAATATTTGATTAAAAGAAATAATAGTGGAAATAATTTTTTATTATTATTTTATCAAAGTCTTTATTGTCTGTTGTGTAATTGTCATCTCTTTCAATTGTGGAAATAGTGGAATCTTAGAATTTTAATCGTCAAATAGGAAACTTAAGACTAGTGTTACTTGTAAAATATGTCTCAGTAGGCAGCCATTAAGTATCAGGTAGTATAATTGTCTCCAAATATTTTGGGTCTTTACAGTCAGTAGCATGTATTTTTCATCTTTCTCATGGCATATATCCAATATAGGCACTTTTATTCACTGAAAGTCAAATAAATATTAAAGCTTTATGAAAATATAGCACTTAATACCTACACAGTGCCTGTAGGTGTCTTAAGAAGTCACAGCAGCTACAGATTTTGCATCTGATACAAAAAGACTGAAGTATGGGTACTATGGAGAAATTAGTTTGCCATCATATGTTAGGAGTTTCTTTCTCAGTATATCCACTTTCCAGCCCACAAATCTCCCATGTGTAAATAATAGGGGCTAAAAGGACTTGGAATCTGGACTGGAAAAAGGACTAGGTTCAGAGTTGGTCTGGAGGGTCCTCTGTTAGCTCCAACCCATAAAGGGTTTACAAAGAAACAAATACACTTTGAAACATTCAGGTTCATCTCTATGATGTGGCTTCTCTTGCAGCTTTGTGCTTCTGTGGGGGTGCGCAGCTCCTAAAGATACAGTCCTAAGAGTTCACTGGTTCCCTTGAGATTTGAAGAGCTTTATTATAGGACAAGTGGGCTGGCTGTTTGTATCCAAGTAGGGAATTCAAGAAAGCTGCCAACTTGGCTATTAGCCAACAAATGAATGACAGTATATATGAAGTAGAGTTCATGTTTCTGGATGATGGAAATTTCATTAGAGTCTATTTCCATTATCAATTATTAAATAAATTCACTGGAGTCTTTTCCTTTCTTGTCTTACTGAAGACAAATATACTCTGAGGAAGTGTATGCTAACCCTCGTTATGCATGAGCAGATTTGGAAATAAGAGGTATTATATCCCTTTTGTGCCAAGGGGATTTCCTGGAGTACCTCACTAAAATTCTGTGTCAGATGCTTATGCTTTTCAGGAATTAAGTGATGTCAAAGGAGTGCAAAACTGTATTAAACATATAAAAAAGAGTTGCAAAATGGATAGCAGGGAGTAGCAAATTCTTAAACCCTCAGGCAGACATCTGGAAAAACTGCAACTGTTTAAAGAGTGTAAAATTGGGGATTTTAAAAAGATATCAGTTTCTGGTAGTGGGTGCTCCTGCAATTTATCTGCCTAATTGAAAGGAGAATATTACCACTAACATAAAACTTTTCAGATATTTTCTGTGTAATACTCAGAATCTACATCCTTTACTTTCTATTTTCCTTCAGCTGGGTCCATACACAAAGACTGAGCCTTGTTCTGAACAAAAATCTATCCTCAGCTGAAGCATACAAACCTACACATTTTTAGCTGGAGTAACTCACTATTTTTAAAGACAGCTCACATAGTTCAATGTTATTTTCTCATTGAGGATGGTCATTCCGTTTCTTAATTTTCCAATTTTGGTTCTTTTTGTGGGCTTTTGTTGCAGTTGTTTAAATATAAAGAGAGATAATTGTATAGCTGATGTTACTGTAGAGAGAAACAACTGTAAAAGAAAGAAAGAAAGGTTGCTCTAGGATTGAACCCATTGCTTACAGTGATTGTAAGAATTTAATCTCAAGGCTGTGATTTGCATATGACCCATGCTGTTCTTTACAACCCTGTAAAGCGAAACACTTAGAAAGTTTTCTCATATATAGTCTACAAAACAACTTTGATTTCCCCTAACAGAATAATAAAAGAACTTTCAGACAGTACTCAAGGAAGAGTATTCTCTTGGGAAACATCAGTGTGGGTCTTTGGAAGGCGATAGAGCCATTCAGTTTTAGACCAACTTTATTTGTAATTACTGAGTAATAGTGTTGAGTAGGATTAAATCAACTAGGCATGATAGCTGCAGACTATACTCCACAGAATTTAGTTCAAAGCAATCCATTTCAATCCTTTAGTAAGCCAGTACATTGCACAGAGTTTTAAATAGGAATATAGGGTAATTTCGCTATGAGAATAAATCCACACAAGGATTCCAAACATTTACTGCTGAAAAGATTATTGTATTCTACAGGGAAATGGAATATGCATTAACTTTTATTAACAAGCCCCTGAAAAATATAAAGTATGTACCAGGCCCATTGTCTATACAAGAAATCCCTAGGAATGTTTCAATAATTACAAGAAAATAAGAGGAGTTGAGGAGGTTCTCATAATTTCTGTGCTCTTATGTGTTAATGTGTTAATACGGTCTAAAAACACATAAACCTTTTCCCACTTAGAATTTTGAAAACTGAAACTAAAGCCTTTGGGGCCTAGACGCACTCTGGAAGACCAGCAAGGCAAGTACTGTGTGTGGCTACCAAGTACTCTACGTGGCTAACAAACTAATCGTGGGAAAAATCTGCCAATGCCACATCTGCCAAACACGGCTGTCAGTCCACTACAGCTGTCTGAATGTAGAGTACTACCAATGCTTTTTTACTGCAGCCTGCGCCAGCTCATGTTCTAATTTCTTGTACTAAAAAATCCTCTCAAAATCCCTTGCTGCTAGTGATACTGGCCACTTTGTAGATCTGGGTCAATAAGGTGCCAAATTGCTATATGGAAGCCAGAGTGGGGGGAAAAAATCAATGTAGTCCCAAAAGACAGAAAGGCTGTTGCCAAAGGTCACTAATGCTACTGAGACTGTTGCTATTTGGGAATAAAATTTGAACAGACAATCTAGACAAAAATCCATAGATGGGCAAAGAAATGTCCAGTTTGCTGTTCCTTCTGTGACATACTGATCATATGCTTATGTCAATAGACAACTTTCCTTGTTGACCATTCGTTCCTCTCCCTCTCTCCTTAAAAAAAGATTGACTAAAATTAGTAGAAACCAGTGGAACTGGCTACAGCTAGAATTTGGCATAGATTGCTTTGGGATGAGGAACTGAACACAGTTCTGTGTAAGCACAAAATTTGTGGTAATTGGGGTGGGGCTGTGGCCCAGCCTCATCCCCAGTGGGCTCAGCTGTGAGCAGCACTGACAGCAATGAGCCATGGAGTGCCCAGGGGCACTGACCAACCACCAAAGGGAACAGAGGGCACACAGGGGCACTGCAGGAACATGAGGGGTATAAAAGGTTGGGCTAAAGAACAAGGAGGGCAGACTCCTGAAGCCTTCTGACGTAGTATGATGGTGTTCTGTTTGGGTTGAAGTTTTCTGAATTTGTATGATGATATGCTTTATAGTGTGGCTGTCTCAGCTGTGACATATGCTGTGACAGTTCTGCTCATACATTTGCTCTTGTCCTGCAGGATTCTACTTTGTTTTGACTTTCTGGACTAAAGGGTTAAAAGTTCATATAACAGAGCAGGAAATCCTGTAGCTGTAAAACCTTTTGAGTTATGTGTGCAGCTGCAAAAAATGTGATTGGTGACAGATGGAGAGCTACATTTGCAGAACCTCACCAGTCACATTGAGGATCTTTTCAGCTGGAAGTAACAGGGACGGGACTTCCATTTTAGGATTGCCCTCTATTGCAGCATTAATCAAATACTTCAGTTGGAACTGTCCCAGCTGTTCTCCATAGTAGCTAGTGCAGGGCTATGTTTTGGATTTGTGCTGGAAACTGTGTTAACAATGCAGGGATATTTTTATTATTACCAAGCAGGGTTTACAGAGCATCCCAGCCTTTTCAGTGCCTCAGGTGGCCCCACCAGTGAGGAGGCTGGGGGTGTCCAAGCAGCTGGCAGGAGACATACCTGGTACAGCTGATCATAGGGGTATTTGAGACCATGAGGCATCAGGCTCAGCAATAAAGGGGGCATTTTTTCCAGGGGGCAACTGCTCAGGGACAGGCTGGGCATCAGTTGGATGGTGGTGAGAAATTGTTTTCATTTGCATGATTTGCCTTTCCTGAGTTTTATTTCTCTCTTTATTACTTCCCTTCTCATTTGAATTTATTATTGTTTTTACTATTACTTATTTCAGTTATTTAACTATTCATATCTTAACCCAACAGTTTTCTCCCTTCTACCCTTCCAGTTCTCTTACCCCTGTCCTGCTGCTGAGGTTGAGAGAGTGAGCAGCCATATGGTGCAAAATTGTCAGCTGGGGTTAAACCATGAAATTTTGCATTTTGAAGAACTCCGGTGTAATCTTCAGATAGTTTTCAATTTTATCATGAAACAATCTGAGAACATGTTGCAGTTTTGACATATGAGTGCTAAAATGAATTGATAAGATGATCTTTAAGTTGTGATTAATAAATGTGGCAGACATTGTTGGTCTTACATCTTTAACTGCAGAAATCAAATCACTATTTGCCAAGTTTATATTTAGTAATAAAATACCACCTACCATTAATCAATTTACATCCACTATTAAATTTTCTCAGTAACATTACCCATTGTAAGATTATTTTGGAGTGCTAGAAGGTTGTCTTTATATCACATCTCTTCTATTGGCTGGTAAATGGTAAGCATCGGACTTTTCATAGTCACATCTGAAGTCAATGGGAATTATAGCTGATTTTGCTGGATGTGAATTATCCTGCTTCTTCTCCTATTTCACCGTTGTATGTTACACATTATTAGTTTGTTGATGTGATTTAGCAGACCAAGATAGTCATTAATCTGTTCTGGCTTTATCCTCCATCCATGCTTCTCTGAGTCTGTCTTAGAAGAAATGTGCATTGTGTTTTTTCTGTAGCTTTCAGAAGGAAAATGAGGAGAATTGTGCTCTCAAGCCACTCTAGGAGAAAAATACTATAACTGTCAAGTAAAAAGAGCACTCACATTAAGGAAAACATAGTAACTGCTCAAGGAACATGACTTATAATTGAGCTAGCCAGTGTAATCTTTGTGGAAATGAGTGTTTTTGTTTAAAAAATCATGGTTATTTTCATTCTCTTGGTTAACCTTAACTGCTTATGGAAAAGCTGAATTCTAAGCTTAACAGGCTATGTTACCTATTCAAGAAAATAAGGTAATACAAACCAAAATAATGTTAACTGTACTTTTAATGCAATTGGCTTCAGTTTATAAAGAAGGTGACTGCAGGAATGGTCTGCTCTGTTACATCAAACCATGTATGTACCAAGGGAAAACAGGAGAGTGTCCACTTAACAACTTACTAAAGTAGTTGGTATTTGCTGTAATCAAGCAACATACTCAGTTTCTACTTTCTTTTTAATTCTCCAAGCACTTATGGATTAAAAAATTGTGAGTGACTAACTTATTTTCCCTTTGTAAAATGAGATGTTTTCAAAAGAACTAGAAAATTAGACTGTAAGATTTGTCTCCTTTTAACAGCATGTCAGATGAAAAGTCTGGCAAAATTCTGTTTTGACAGGGAGGATTGCTGGTTATTTGGGAAAGATGTATTGTTTCTAAATGATTAATTAAGCTGGAATTTAACTCTAATTTATTCTGCAATTCTTTATCCCTATGTCTCTGAATGCATATCACAATTTTACTTGCTAATAACTTAAAGGCAGATTTGACTATCAAAAGTGATTCCTTTACAGGAGAACAACGAAAGATCAATTGCTGTACTTCCACCGTTAAGTGGCAAATTATTGGCACAGCTTGGAAAACCTTGAAGGCTATTAAAAGACCTATTTCCAGAATATAAATTTGAAGAAAATGAAAAGAACATTGATACGTATCTATCAGAACCCACTGAACAAAGGAAGACATGTAGAAACAGAAATATTTTTTGTGTTAAAGAAAATCAAACTAGATTATAAGAATCAGAAAATAATGTCAAATGAATGCTCAAACAATTAAAAAAGTGAAAAAAGCCCAAGCAATTTTCTGTTCTGGAGTTAAACAGAAAATTGTCAATGAAACAAATGACAATTTCCCTATTGTTATAGAAACGTATGTAGGGAAAAAAGACCAGAGAAACTAAAAGACCTGGAAAAAAATCTGAGATTTCTTCAGCTGTTAAAGCCAAGCTAAGTTAAAAAATCCTCAATCATCCTGTTAGTGTTCAGAAACACACATAATCACATGGTATGATTATATGCAGGTGCTTTTATTAAGAGCTCTGGGAATCAGGGGTACAGACCCAAATCTGACTCCAACATGGCTTTTGAGCTGAGTATATTTTATATTCTATTATTACATAACTCACATATTAATTATTAAACTTATATTGTTCTATTGTATACATTGACATGAGTTTCTCGTGATCCTTCTTAGGTCACTGACCACAGTTTCTCATGATTATTCTTATGATTAAACAGTAATTATATTTAATTACTAAACAATCATCACATCTAACAATTATATCAATTATCATGTACTAGCTACACAGTGCAGTTCTAGTAAGTATGAGCTCTCCATGTGCTTAGGGTGTTTATTTTTCCAGGGCCTACTAAGCTTATTTTTCCTTTTAACCCTTAATCCCCATGATTTTTAAACCGTTTTACTATCAATCCCAATATTTCCCTGTGATATTTGAGATTTAGAATTCTTGTGTCTTAATGATATTTAATAGCCATTGGACAGTGATTTGTATATGCATACAAAAAAGAACCATGATTTGAGAAAAGAATGATCATTCATACATAAACATCGGATCTTTTCCTTGGGTCTGTTCTATAATTTATCATTTAATGTTTACAGACAACTAATTCTTATAAGCACATGCAATTATGAGGACCTCAGTAAAGGATTTTCATGAAATAACTACTTACTACTGTGGGATTTAATGAGCCCATAAGTTTCTAAAATTAAACATTGAAAAAAAGGAAGATACCAAGCTGCTAGTTAGTTTAGAAAACATTCCAAATTGGCAAGTTCTTGGCCTTGAGTTTGTAAATATGTGAAGAAGAGGGTTCTCCTCTCAACACTTCCTACATAAACCCATAGAGGTTTACTACATTATGTAATTTTCCTGGTAAACCTCTGATTGAATGGTGAATTCTCTTAAAAAGCACTGATTACCTATGAATGCTACTTCTTACCCAAAGGGAAGGTGGATGTTTTTAGGCTTCAATACTATGTGAAATTTTGCTGAGGTAAATAAAACCAGTTTATTTATTATAAAGTTTAGCAAACAATGTTTGAATTGCACTGCCTGCTCTTTTTTGTTTGCATGCATCCAAAAATATCATGTCTGTTGGATGTAATGTGACTAAACATCATGCATAAAAAGAAAGACACAGAATTTGTAATTAAGGTGGTTACTGTAAAGCAAGAAGTAAGATTTGTAGAAAGAAATTAAAAATGGTCCAGAAGTCATTTTGTACACAGCATAATGCTACTTCTCAGTGAAGTTTCCCACTGAAATGCAATATATCAATATTTCCCTCTTTAACATCTAGATTTTCTCTTATTAGTGCAATGTTTTTCTTTACAAAACTACCAAAGTCCAGTTATCCAAATTTTGCCTCATAATTTAAAGAAGTTAATTAAATAACTCTGTGCTGATAAGATTGAAAATTATAGTTACTTTGTGTTTTGTTTTGCTTTATTTTTAAAGAAGATTGATACCACTTTATTTATTCCAGGAGATCAGCTACAGCTTCTGATTTAGCTTAAATTACATTTTATTTTGATGGGAATTGTCAATTTATTGTTTTGCATGATGTCTCAATTTTGCTATATTCTATTTAAATTACTCAGGCAGGAATTATTGTCTTGTAAAGCATACAGATCCCCTATGACCATGTCCTTTAAAACACTGATTGGACAGAATACACAGTAATGGTTTTCCACGCATGGTGAGAAGAATTAAACTTTCTCTTTATGACTAGAAAGTACATATTAAATTGAAAGTCAGCATCACTGACCAAAGAGACAGTCGTATTTCACTGACAAGGTATATCTTGGTTGTTTTTTTGATATGGGGTTCTCTTGCTGAATGTATGGTGACAAATTTGCCCAATTTTCTTGGGCAAATGAAAATTTATTTTTCAACCCAGAAGAGAGGATTTAGGTTTAGGAAGAATCTAATATGGTTAGCTACATATATGTTTTTAAAACTAAACCAAAAATGCAGGTTTGCAAACAGCAAACCAAATAGCTTTTTAGAACATTTCTCTTTTAGGATTTTATGGATAAATTGAGTCTTTTGTAGAAATGATGGGAAAAAGTGGAATCCAATCACAATAAATATTGAAGAGTCAGAAAAAGAAAGATTCTGTCTTAATAAAGAAACATGAGTTGTTATTGAATCTAAGAAAATATTTTGGGATTATTTAATGTGTTAAAGTTAAAACAATGTGAAATTTGAAATGAAATGCTGTTGCAAATTGGAGGAACCAAATATTTGGTTTCAAGGATGAAACTGAAACTTGCAAATTTGGAGTAACAAGGGAGTATGTTTCTCTCCTTTTGCAAATGAAGAGTGTTTCCGGACATTGATTGGTCAGTCCTTCATTGCTGAACTCAAAATGGACTGCTGACAAAATATTTTTGTGGAAAAATTAGCTGCCTTCATGAAGCATCTTTTAAGGCTGAAAAGGATCACATCAGGATATTTACTTCCTGATTTATTAAACTGAAGCCTCAATATCTCAGAAACCATGGCCTTAATAGAAAATGGAGAGCAGAATAGATGTGTCTGGCTTTTTCTTATGTTCTTTATCTGATTTTGGGGAAAAAAGAAAAATACTGCTTTTAGGCTTACATGCTATTTTCTGCCTTAGAGGGAATGAGACAAAGGTTTCTATAACCTCTTTAAAATAGGCCTTTTAAATAAAAGTTCAATGGTAAGGGTAGAGTTTCTAATCAAACACAATAATCATGAAATTGTCATCACTTCAGGACGTATCATATCATTCATCTGCATCCTTTGTAATTGAATAGAACTGTCCACATACTCTGAGGGCAGAATACAGCTGTGAAATACTGAAAAACTTGCATATTATTCTCTGGAGATCTATGGGCAATTCAAGAATTGATCGTTCTTTAGTAGAACTAATGGTTATATTATTAGATTTTTTTTTAAGTTCCTCTGCTCATTTGTGTCAATCCTTTGATCTAACACCAAACAGGAAACCATTACTGAATTTGTTTACTTAGGGAGGTACCTACTTGCTTCCTGTTTTCACCAGCTATACTGGTGCACACAGAACAAGTTAAGCAGATGATCTGCAATATCTTGAAGCTGATATTCTCCTGTCCCTTTACTGCTAGAGAGAAAAAAGGCTACCTGAGGAAACCAAGTGAATAGAGCTTCTTGGAAAAGTGGCATCAACATAATCCACTGTAAGAAATAACAAAGACATAGCCAGTAGTTATATGTAATTATGATTTCCAGAGGCTAGGCAAAATTTTCTTCAAATAGTAATTATGGACACTGAAACTAGGTAAGTGAATAAGAGTTCTTACTCTCAATATCAATTTTACCTAAATGAATTAAATCAAAATGGATTGTGGCACTATATGGGAGAATAATTCTTATGGTTAGGTAGGTTGGAAGGAACACTTCTGGTTCATCCATCCTTCTTTCACTGTAGATGTATCAGCTGAAACTGCACAGTTCATCTGTAATTTGGATGGCCTTAAAGATTAGCTCTGTTCAGCATCCAAGCTCTACCTTGAAACTGGGAACAGGGAAGCCAAAAAAATCTCCTTTTTAAACCTGGTCCTACCTGCAGAGTAGAAATATTTGGCCATGACTGCTATCTAAAATGCTTTGAAATTTTAGATGCTAGTTAAGAATTAACATTTAAAGAATATAAGTTTTATGATGTATGGTGAAATCAGCAGCTTGAATATTAGGAGTTAAAGAGAAACACAGTGCAGTGATACAGTATTTCACTTACAGATCTTCTTGAAATTTATCTTGATCCAAAGGGGAGGATATCCCACTTCCATCAACATTTAAAGATTTTCAGTTTATAATTTCTTTCTGATCATATTATTTACAAATAAATGATAATGTTTTTGTGATGTAAGCAACTGTTTTTCTAGATTAAATTTGGATCAGATTATTTTCAAGGTTGACTTGAAATAAAACATTTAAATGAAAATCATTCTTAGCAGTAATTAGTGCTGTGGTTTGTTTTTTTTGTTTTTTTTTTTTTTTTTGGTGACAGGCTGACCTCTCTGGCTAAGATTTCTTACGCTATTGATTAGGATTGTTGCACAGTGGCAAGTCCAGGACAGGAAATAGCTTTAACCAAGAGGAGAATTGATATTAGGCAGGATTACACTCACTGTCAATAAGATTTTATTCTGAAATACATCCTTATGATTAATTGATGCATACTCATGAGATAATATGGGCACTTTAGTAAGAAGAGATAAGAATGGTAAAGTCTTCCTTAACACTAAAAGCCATATAGATTTAGCTAAGGTTTTAATTTGTCAGATTTCTGCAGTTGATGCTTCAGCTGCAAAAATAACAACGTTATTACTGTTCCAGGCAAGTTTAGGTAGGTTATGCTCATCTGAGTTGTCCTTACTTAATCAGATTGATTTAAATTAGCTGGTAAAAAAAAAAAAAAAAAAAAAAAAAAAAAAAAAAAAGGGAAATTTGCTAGAGTGGGGGAGAAAAATGCTTTTATTTTGAGTCTTTGCCTTTACTTTTGGGTTTTTTGTCCTGACATTTTATAGATTTATGTTCAATTTCTACTTTGTAAAAGCTGTTTCCCTGCTGGAAAGTCTTGAGTTGGGAGATAGAGGCAGCGCAGGAATCCAGAAACTGATTTGCCTTATGCTAGGCAAATCCATCAAAAACAAACAAATAAAAAAAATGAAAATGAAAAAAAAGAAAAAAAAAAAGGAAAAGTTCCTTGCCTTTGAAAGCACCCTAGCAGCAAAAAAGCAAGGTTGTTGCCAATAGAAATTTGAGAAGAGATGGGAGGTGGCTTTGTAGTTTTCTGCTTTGATACAGTTTTCTCAGAAAGAGAATTTCTCATTACTCCCTTTTAAATCAGTGCTGTTTTCCTCTCACGGGAGCCTTAAATTAAATATTGGGAACCTGAGCCGTTTAGATTGGGTAGTTTTAATTTTTTTGTCTGGAGATAGGTCAACCAATAGAAAACGTCTTTATCAGACAATCTTGGTTGCAACTAGTTTCACATGCTGTAGGTGGCACATGATATCTGTGGTCACTCTTGTTGTTTACACTACAAACCAGAATTTCTTCTTAAGTTGATTCAATTATTTTTTCTCTTCACTTTGAAGATAATCATATCCTAAGTTCCCTATACAATCCTTTTTTTCCCCTAGCAAATTTATTTTCAAAGTTTGGGTGAGCTAAACTGGAAAAAAACCCCAAAAAACATTGCTTGATTGTCAAGTGGATTGCTGAACTTTTCTTTTGTCACTTTCAAAGTGGAGCCTTAGAAATAACCAAGCTTCTTACTAGTAACATTGCACCACTGCATGTATCAAAATGTATAAAAGAACACGAATACATTTTTCTCACAGAAAATTTGGTAGCATTAAATATACACTTCAGTTTGGGATTATTGCTACATATCAAACCAGGAAGACAAGTTTACTCTTCAAATAATACAAGAATAATATGTGTTTGTGTTTTGTCTTCTTGATCCCAGGAAAGTGACACATAACTGATGGTGTGGAAATCTCCAGCAGAACTTACCCTTTCTCTTAACAGTATAATTGAGACAAAAATCGGGCACATTGTTTACATTGGAGAGGGAACAGGTTGCCCCTTCTCAGTTTCTACTACCAATTAACTTAGTGCTCTAAAATGAGTGTAGTTCTTTCTGATTATTTCTTAAGGTTTGAGCAATTTAGCATTTCACTTTGCTGGAAAACAGCAGCCTTGGAAAATAAAAAAATCTGACACAGTAACAGCAGTGAATGAACAAAAGAAGAAACTCTGCTCTTTTCCTCTTTTCTTTACTTGTTAATCTGTATTTTCTAAACTGAGTAAAGGTTACAAAGTGTATAATGACTGTGCTTTTACCTAAGCACTTCCATTGTGTATATTGCAGGGTTATGGGAATAAGAGCACAATTCTGATGCATGATTTTTAAATAAATTTTTAAAGAGCTTAAAAGTATTTTCTTTAAGTCTATGTTAATAGTGTTATACAGCAAGAAGAAAAGGAGGAGTCATATTGTGACTCACAGACAGTGCATTAATTTGGTTTCAAATACAGGACAGTCAACACTGTTGTATTTGAAACTAAATTTATGCACTGCACAAAGGAATTAAAGTATGATTTTCATTCTGACTGAGGATTCTCTTTGCATCCTTGGCAAAATGCAATCATATAATTAATTTAACAAAAATATGATACTTAGGTATATGTACCCCATACCTTGCTTCTGAATTTGTTGCTCAAACTGACTGTAGAAACAAATGTAGAGCTGGAGGGAAAAGTAAACTGCATATGTGATTTGAGGACAACAGATGGTCCAGGCTGGGGAAGTCAGTACCGAGATTTTTTTAGCTCTTAAAACTATTGATATATTAACACATACCACACAGGATAACACCAGGAAGCTAGAGGGAACTCACTGGAATAAAGGTCTGCAATCCTGGAGTTATGTGGAATTCTGGATTTGTTCCAGAAGTAGCTCCATTAAATTGCTTTTCTATGACCAAGGTTATAAATTAAAAATTAAACAGATCAATTAATTATATTTGATGCCCTCCCTCCAGCAGTGCTACAATATAAAGAATGTTTATGTAATCTATGGAATGTAATGTGCTAAATTTATATTATATTCATATTATATATATAAATTTATAGTATGCTCATGTCAAGAAAAATTATTTTTTTAAATTATGGGGAAGTTTCTTCGTCTTTATATCATGTCGTGAAGTTAGAAGACACTTAACTATGGTCATTGGAAAGAAAATATGAGCAAAAAATCAAAATAAAGTTCATTACATTGTCTAAAACAAGCCTAAGAGAAATCCTGAAATAGATGTGGATTCATGAAAATGTAAGAAAAAATTAAATGCTCGGTATGAAAAGGCCACATATCCTGTATGGCCACTCTTATCAAAATACTGGAATTAGAATCTGTGAGTCAGGTGAGGCCAATGTGTTTTCCTGCAAGGAGATCTTGCCATAAACACACATTCATACTTAATCAAATGATGTACATCATCTTGACTTTCAAATGGAAATGTTGTGTGTTTCTGCAGTGGTGCAATGTATTTGAAACCAGTGAAACACAATGTAGAGCCTTCCCAACTGTGTAATTTCACATGCATCATGGATAAAATTATCTGAGTGATGGTTCCTTCTAACCTGTCTGCCATAATGTTCCAAAGGGGTAAAAAGGAGCAGGTATGTTCTACATCCTTTCTAGAAAAGCCTTAAATTTCATTGTAATCACAGCAGAAAGGATGAGAGAGTCTGCACTGACTCATTTAAATATCCTTCAATTGAAATATTCTGGTTTTTAGAATCCATTGAGCTTTTGGCTGATCATCATATGCTACAGCTCACATATAGCATAAATAAACCCACTCTTTGCTCTGACAGCCTTTCCTGGTCTGATACATACAATTTTTTATGTCATCATGTATAAAACAGGAAGGCATGGACATCCTTGTTTTGATTTTGTCAGAGGGAAATGCAAAGTCTAATTTTCTTTTTCATTAAAGCACTCGGATATTGACTTTCTCAAAAAAATTTTCTAGATCTATACAGAAAACACAGAAGCACTTTTAAGACTGCAGAAAATGTCCAAAACCTTATCAAACACACTCATGCATCCAAAATGCTCCATTAGATACTTCATTTAAAAATGTAAATGAGGACAGTGGCTTGCTAAATGCTTTAGAGATGTCATGATAACATGGAAATAATTAGTAATAACATGACACTTTGCCATTGGCAAATCTATCAGACAGCTGTAAGGAAAACAGTTTGCTTTACTCTGTTAAAGTACTTTCATAAAATATCTGATCACCCTGCCAAGCAAAGGAAGCATTTCAGAGGTGTTAAGCAGTAGGAAAATAGTGCCCAAATAGACATTGAAAGGAGCTGCACAGAAGAGTAACAGAAAATTAATCTCCTTTACTATAAATTTGGGAGGTGAGATTTTCAAATATTCTTCATAGGCTCTGTTACAAGAGTCCCCAAAGGATTGCTGTGGGTTAGCTAATGAAAATAGACTCAAATCCTGTCAAGCATCCTTAAGAAAGCATCAGAGAAAGTAAAAAAATGTATCTAATGATGTGTATATATATATATATATATATATATATACACAGGTATATTTAAAATGACAATTTTTTCTCTTTAATTCTAGACACTGAGTAAATATTGTTTGTTTTCTGGTAGAGTTGCACTACAGATTCTTAAAATTTTACCTGTTTTCAGCCGCCATATACTTATTTTATTTTTTTTTAAAGTTCATACATATGTCAAATTGTTCTTCAATTCCAGGAGAACATTAATGTCGTCATCCTCTTTTTTATTCCAAGTGATGACTATTATGGATCAATAGATTAATTTCAGCATTTTTATGTAATTAGCCACCTTTTCTATAATGGTAACATGTTCTGTTGGAAGGACATATTACTTTGAACATTATATACCTCTAGGCTACCATTTCTTTAGGTATAATTTTTCATATATGATCTCATTTTTCTTTTTCCGATTCAATCAGTAACAAGCAGGTCTTAATTTATCAACAGAACTCCGTTCAACTCACTTTTATTGCCAGATTAACTGATCAGATTTCAAAAATATTCAGGTCCCAGACAGAGTGAGCCTTTTTGAAAACCTGAACCATATTCACGTGCCCAAGTATGAAGACTTGAAACTGACTCTAAAGTTTGAGCAGTTAATGGTTTAATTCTTTATTTTGTAATGAGATATACAAAAATACAGCATGACCACATAGATCAAAGGGTCACTAGACAGCCAAGGTATATTGAATCATCTCTCTGGTATTATTAAACACGTAGAAAATGTGAATATGGTCTCGCCTGTTGCTGAACTTTCAGCAATCTCAGTATTATATCCTCTTTGCTTATTCTCACAATACAGTTGGTGTAATTTAGGTCATTGCAGTGGCCATCTAAGTTACTTAGGCCAATTTAAGAATATGTGTACTTCTGTGTTAGATACATATTTTGGCTTTTTTCACGATTGTCCCCATGCAAATGTTTTATAAGCACTATTCACTGGGGTCTGTGTAGCCCATTTAGATCCTCACACAGGGAATGAGAGCTAAAAATAGCTTTTCATGCTCTCAGCTCTAGCCTCCTGGTTCAAGTCAGCATTTAGAGAACAGAACAAGATTTACCAAAACATAGATGGAACTTCCATACCTACATACCAGAAGTCATTAGGCAGCCTCAGTGTTTTTGAGCTCTAATTATCAGCTTCACAGCAGCTAACCTTTATTTTATTAAGGATTAAATATTTCCAAGTTGTAAATATCCTCAGCCAAAATATTTTTCTTACCCAGAAACTGTCCATCTTTTACTGCTATTTTGGGCTTTGGAGAGCTCACAAATGGAATTGAATGTGATCTATTATGAAACATGCTGTTAAAAATAAAACGTTAGAAATAGCACGTTTCTCTCTAGCAGGGAATGATTGATTATTGCAGAATATAAAACCCAGGATGTTAGCAAAATACAGTAAAGAACCATGCTAGAGTTGCTGCATATAAAACCAGAATATTTTGTTGCTTTAAACAGCGTATGCTTTTTAAGGCAAGGAGATAGCTGCCTAGAAAATATTTTAAAATGTAAGGAAAGAAATGATGATATTTCTTATGATGTATAGGATTCACTTGTCTTTTCTTAAATATGTTTACAGCCATCAGTTTTAAAAATAATTATGTTGAAGTATATCTGTTGCTTATCATCTGCTGTTGTGAAACTCTTTGTCATCTTAGAGGTGTCTAATGACAAAATGTCCAGAAAATGATTTTTAAAAAGATTTCTTAGCCTGTTATTATACTAAACCTTTCTGTTTTCATTTCCTGAACACAAAATAAGATAAATAGTACTGGCTGGTACTATTAAAACGAAGCAGCATGTTTTATTTCAGCTGGTTTAGGTAATACTTACCTTTGAATTTATGGGGGTAAATTTGCTCTTGATTTCAACTTATTTGCTCTAACACTATTCTTAGCATCATAACCACATTTCTGGGGCAAAACATCAAGTTAAAACTGGAACACACACCTTGTCAATCCTAGTACCACTGAAAGCTGAGTTAGGGTATCCTGCTCTTCTGTTCTTGCAGTGGCATTACAAAGAACTAGAGAAATGTAAACAACATTCATCATGGAACTGGAAAACTCATCACCAGACTTGAAAGCATGTTACAATTTCTGCCATAATGTCTTGACAATGAAACTCTGTTGCCTGGTTAAATACACTGTTATTGAATATACATCTCATAAATATCTGTGGGGTATTGGAAGAACAACTTAAAAACTGCAGAAACTATAAACCCTGAGTTTTAGAGCATCTGTGTTTTTTCTATTATGTCGTAGTGCATAAAGTGAGAGTTTAATTTTACCACTATTACTGGTGACCATAATCTATTGAGCTCAGCAATAAAAGTTTTTCCTCCAGGGTCACAGGTGAGTCTGACTTTGCATTCAGTGTGTGGCATTGCATAGCCAAACAAATAATCATGAAATGCATCTAGACAGCCATGCTGAGTTTTTGTTAGACAGCTTTCAGGAGTTGCTTTTTTAAAATTGAAGTAGTTTTATTTGTATGGGGTGTTTTTTACTCAAATTTTCAAAGCTGCCTAACACAGAAAGTGATGCTAATGGGGAAATATTTACCCATATTGTGGGATTAACGTGACATCTGATTCTGGGAAGTGAAATTCTTTACATACCGGCATTTATAGACATATTTTGAAGGTGACATTTCTTTTCAGTCTCTCATAGGCATTGTGGTCTATTGTACCTCTCTTTGAACTTGAAAAGCAGGAATACAAACCTATTCAGTCTCAACCTTTTATTTCAGGGGCTTTATCAAGGAATTTGAGTTCAAAATACTGAAGATTCCACTGTTGCTATTTCTAAACACAAATCTACATAATGTTGGGAGCCTATAATTTCATGACTGATTTCTGTGAGCAAGCATATGAATTTAAAGGGAAGAGGAAATGAGAACTTTATGAGTTTATTGCTCTCAAGGAATGTAGATGGTCTTCACCAATATATTTATTTATCCTTCATGGTAATTATTAATGAGTATAATTTTAAGGACAGTGCTTTCACCAATTACTCTCTCCTAGTGTGTTTTCTACCATATCTGTATCTTCCGAATACTTTTTCCAAATTTGATCACTTTTCATCCCAAACCCTTAATAGTTTGGAATTAGCCAAATTGTTTCTACTGATTTCCAATTTGCAGATTTTTTGGAGATTTTGGCTTTTAGTCCAAATTAACATTAGAAAGAGTTTTTCTTTTCTTAATTTCAAAAGTGTTCCCAGATTGGGGAAATTATTTCCCACCTGGTTCTAATAATAGCATGTTTGAGTGGCTTGTTCTTTTGAACCCACTGTGTCTGAGTGCTTTGCCAACAGCAAAATCAGGGTAACCTACCTTAACCTCCTAAAATGCCTGGCTCTTTTATAAGTGCACCAGAAAACTATATGAATAAGAATAAACTCTCAGCCAGTGAATCCCATTGGTCAGAGAGGACTGAAGTTTCCTTTGTCCCTTGGATTGAGTTGGGTACTTTCTTAAATTATTGTTAAACCAAGCAGACCCCTAGTCTAGCTCCTCTCTGAAGCTTCTGGAATTGCCTTCACACAGTGGCAAGAAAAGTACTGAATCACTTCACTGGTAAATTGAAGAAATTGTTGAGTACCTTCAGCCAGGTTTGTATGGTTGAGATACAATGGGGCTCTTATATTACAGTAGCTGTTCTGGATTTTGTGGCTGTAGCTGTGGGTACTGAGAGGTTAAAAAGAGCATGTATAGAATAGATTATATTCAGAAAGTCAGGGAGTATTTAATTATGGCAGAATTACAAAATTTTAAAATTGGTTAGGGAATGTAAAATACTAAACACAAACTCTGGCTCTTAAATGTTGATGTGTCTTTGTGTATCTGAGTGACAGAATAAGCAAATCTTTCTAGCCTCTTTTTAAGTGAGAGAAATCTGTTTCCTGGTTGTATCTGAAATATTTAAGCATAAAAAAAGATAACTGTTGCTTGCAATTTTTTCCTAACATTTGAAAGTCTGCTTCTTTTTTAATTCTGTCAAAGACTTTGGGGAAGAAAATAAAATTAAACTTCTGCTCATCGAAGCAGGTTTCATTTTTTATGGGTTGTATAAATTCAAACAAATCTGTTCCTCTCTTTCAGGATGGTGGGTTTCCTTGTCAAAATGCTCAAAGATCTGTTGCTCTCTTTAAGCTCACTGAGAAAACTGCTTAAGAGATTCAGAACTTTGTGTGATCATCTATTAGTAAATTATTTTTCTAAGATACATGAACCCTATCATTTGTGTTCTGAGGCATTATAACTTCTTTCATTGGAAAAGTCACTGGAAGAAAATCTCATCAAAATATATACATCTCTCATCATCACTCATGTACATTCAGAGTTTGAATAAAGTTAATTTTTGAATTACAAATCACTCAGTGCATTTCTGTAATAATAATCCAGTGCAGTAGCTTTAATGTAGAATTTGCTTTTAAGCACTATGAAGTGATTTTTAACAAGATTTGGGGTTTCTGTTTAGTCAGCAGAAACTCCATCTATTTCATAAATACATTAAAGCCATCTATAAAAATACTTAATTTACTAGCTAGTGCACATGGTAATATTGTTTTGAGGCTCAAAATTCTGCTCTTTGTAAAGAATAAAGTGTTCAAAATTACCACTTGAAATTATCTAAAAATCTTTTACTGGAAGAAAAACTTTGAAGATAGCTGACAAATAAAACAAAACCATATACACCCATATGAAAACATGAGAAATGCTGGTTACCAATCTCATACACTTCCTGTGGCAGCACTTTTTTTTTCAGTATTCATTTCTAATTTCTATTTTAAGATGTGCCAACTTTCTTTACGTGTGTAAGAAACTATGATATGCCAGGGAAACCTAGACCAGATGATTAAAAACTGCTCTTTCAGAATATGCTTGGTCAGTCTTGTCTCACTTAGCTAAGCTGATCATTCAAGAATGAATGTCAAGGTCTTTGATTTCCAGGCAGGAAACTGAATGTGTCTCTCTCCCATTTTTAACCAAGACATAGTCAAAGATGGGCTCCAGGAGGGATGCAGACCATAGTGTACCAGCAAGTTCCTTCTCACTGCCTGCCATGTCTGTTAACTGGAACAGTTTTCTCGTTATGAGAAACGCTGATATCAAATGAAGAGTAGAATCAAGAAGAAGGAATTAGGAAGCAGCATTCAGTCATGCTGAAGTCTTTGAGAGTTACTGCTAGAAGTATACAGGAGACAGGATTTAATTCTTAGCATTGCACTAGTTAGTTAAAATTTTTAGAAACACTCTAATGAATGGGTCTTCAGTCTTAGAAGTTTTATTTATTATTGAGCTAGTCATTATAGCCCAAACCCATGAGAGAGGAACTTCAAAGATATGTAGGCTCAGATAAGCACTTAAGGCCCTCCTGTGACACTAAATCTTCAGTATCCTAGATTATGGGCTTACTATGAGATACACATCTCATTCTTTTAATTTTAAAGTGAACTTTCATACCCACCCTCTTCCTCCCCCCCATCCCCCAATGTGTCCCTATCTGCTAATTACTGAGTAGGAATTCAGCTTATTTTGAAGTTCAGTGTCACTTTTCTAATTAATTCAATTTGGTTTTGGAAGCTGATAATTTCTGATTTGTTCCTCCACTGACATGACAGTGACTTGCATCAAACCATGAAAGCCCAGAGATTTCTCCTGTAATTATTTGAGACACATTGCTGAGAATCATACCCTATGAAATTAAAATCACTTATGCTACCCTTATAAGCAGTGCTAAGATCCTGTTAGGTTTAAGCTTCATACTGGTAAGGATTAATGCTGGAAATTGAATCACCCTCTCTCCACTGAAATGGACTTATTCTCTAATAATCATATTTTTTGACGTCTCATGTCCAATAAATTGGCCTCAGATTTACAGAAGGTTCATTTCTCATCCTATATTCTACCAAATTCCAGCTGTTTCTAGTAGGAGAAAAAAAAAAATTAAAAACTTGCCTTATTTGTATGTGGGTTTATATACTAAACCAGCAGATGCTTTGTAAATATTTATTTTTTTGTCCCTGTTTTCATATATTATTCAGAAAAATACAGTCTAAGGGTATGTAAGATATTGTCTAGTCAAAGCTCCCTGCTGAGGGCAGAATCACATGTATCAAATAATTCTTGGCAATTATTTGTATACCTTTTTGTGAGATGCACCAGTGATGAGGGATTTACAGTCTCACAAGTTTCTTTCACAAGGTAATCTATCACTAACTGTGTTGTTAGAGGTTAGGGTATTTTTTTTTCTGGTTGTTTTTTTTGGGATTTTTCTGGGTTTTTTATGTCTGACTAAATTCTTATTTACTATGATTGTATTTTCTACTATTACATATTAGACTATTCCTGTATTTCTCTTTGTAACAGCCTTTTACATATTTGAAGAGTGAGCTAATAGATTTTGAGTCAGGGAGAAGAAACAGCCCTCCTCTTTCTCATGGGGGGTGTCAATTTGTTATAATTTAATGGTTTCATTTCTGTGTTTGTTTTTCCTGTTGATTTAATTTCTACATTCACTGTTTCACCACTGACATTTGCCCAACTCCTGTAGCCTAGCATGAACCTAGAAATGCTGAAAGAGCTTGAGGAAACACCGGGGTCACCCATCTTTAGGCATTTCTCATTGGGCCTATCCTGCTCCTGCTCAAAAAAGGGTTTTTTGCTGGGTGCAGTTTCACAATACCAAGCAGGCTGTGCTGCATGCAGATACCAGCGAGCAGAACGCAGCTGATATCATCACAGATGCCGAAATGTGTCGTCTGACTTTTAAATCAATCCTGTTTGCGTTGTGTGTGTTTTCTTAGCATTCTAATTTTATCACATCATGAATGCTTCAGCTGGAAGCAATGTTTGACACTTGATTTGGGGAAATCTTGTTACATTTTAAAACTCAGAACAGAACAATTGTAGACCTGCTCAGCCAAGGGTCTCATAAAAATTTTAAGGATAACATATGTGGAGAGTTTTGAGACTTAAATAGCTCTGAATCTTGAGATTGCATTATGGTGTTTCCCAGGAATGCTCTGTTTCCTGTGACAGTTACAAACATTTGCTGCAGGGTCCACTTATGTTGTGTGATCTATCCTGCAATTTTAAAATAAAAATCCAAAATGCTTCTAAATGATGATTTTTAGATATTTTCCCCTAGCAGTCATGCAAATGACAAGCTGTGGAAAGACAGACTGATACATCTATGTATAGGCCTGTGGTTCTGAGTAGAGACAATTGCAATTGGTAAGAAATCTTTAGACCAAAAGTAGATACTGAAGTTTGTCTTAGAATCTGTCAAACACCAAACAGTGGTTTTGGACAGAGATTGCTGGAATAATTAATTATTTGCATATCATTTGTTCAGGACTAGTTAAAAGACATCACTTTGTTCTCTGTTTCAGTAGAACTCATGGCACTGTGTTTCCATTTATTGTGGCTTATAGAGAAAAGATATTTTCACTTATAATATCTTATTCTTCAGACCACTGTGTTGATTCTTGACTTGTAAAAGGGAAAATAAAAAAATTACACTGTTGCAATCAGTTAAAATACCCTGGTATAGACACTGCAAATAATAATCAGTTCTGATTTCTTGTTCGTCCTCTTAATTTGTTCTTAATCTATATGCATCTACTTTCCAAAATGTTTCTTTAATTGCATTTTTATCTACTTCAGAATGCATGTTATCTGCTTGGATATAAGCATTATTTTTTTAAATCTCTATTAGAAAATGGAATAACTAATGGAAAAATTTCAACAGCTACATAGGGAGGAAAAGAAAGTTCTAGTAAAGTTCACCTTTCAGTTTTTGAAGAAATTATTTTTGTTTTTCTCTAGCACAGCATTTATATAAAATTAAAATCAAAATTCCTGAATTTAAAATACTAAGAAGAGATAAAAATCATATTTCCAGTGACACTTCATTAAAGTAGGTGTTTCTAATCTGACAACTGAACCCATAAATCAAATAACAGTATTTTAGATAAAGTCTTGGTGATGAGTCAAACACTTGTCAAAGCAACAGATGACAATTAAATTTCTCAAGAGGTCTTCATCCACCACCTATGGATGATGTTTAGCCTTCTTGTCAAGCTGGAGTTAGGCAGAACAATACAGGAACAAAGCTGCCTCATGAGAGCTTCTCGAAGCTCTCACTGCCTTTTAGATTCTGGTACAAGTAGAAGTATCCAGTGACAGGTGCCTTGGAAGAGACTCTCATGTTCTTTACTGAGCCACAGTATTGTTGAGGTTGGAAGGGAACTCATGAGGGCGTTTAATCCAAGTCCTTTGCTCAAGCTGGGTCAGTTAAAGCAGGTTTCCAATGACGGTGTCCAGGTACATTTTCAGTGTCTCCAGAGATCTGAGTGTCTTGGGTAGCATTACCACCTCTGTAAGACACACCCAAGCCTTCTCTCTTGAAGCTAAGCAGTCAACTTTCTGTGCCTCTCCTTGTCCTTGTTAATTACTGCAGTCCCTTAATTAGCTCTGACCCATTGCTGGACTGGCTCCAGTAAGCCGCTGTCTTCCTTTTACTGGGAAGCCCAGAACTTAGAGCCAGCATTCCAAAGTTGTGTCACCAATACTGAGTGGAGGGAAAGGATCTCCCACCTTGACCTGTCAGCAAATGCTTTTCCTAATACAGTTGGACTTTTTTGCTGTGAGGATGCATTACTGACTCATGTTCAGCTTGTTCTTCCCCAGCGTCCTTCTCTACAGAGCCACTTTCAAGCTGGTCCCCAGCATGCACTGGTGCCTGGGATTAGTCATCCCGAAGTTCTTCATGGCCTGCTCACTGTTCTGAGTACAAGGGCAGGAATCGATCACATATTCCTAGCAGAATTGGACAGATGTTTTGACCAAAACATTTTACAGAATATTGACAAAGACAAAATATCTTTTAATACAACCTTCCCACTGATCAGATAAAACATTATCCAAGCATCATGGCTTTTTTGTTGACTTTGGCACATGTTAAAGCTTTTAAAAACTAGATGAAAGGGAAGGAGGGTTACTCTTTTGCCACTCTATTCTCCCCTTGTAAATTTCCTTAGTTTCTCCTACACACAAAGTCCAGGTTTCTGTTGAGTAAAGACCAGTGTTGGCTTGCTACACAGCTGCCTTTAGAAATGGAAAATAAGAGATTTTGTGGTGTCAATGGTATCTACCACTTGTAAGACAGTCATGTCTGGAAAAAATCAAATCCTACTTGCTAGTCTGCAAAATATTCCTTAGAGATGCCATGAGTATCTTGAAATGTGTCAATCCAGATTTTCTTGGCTGAGACAGCTGCCAAATGAGTACAGCTCAGCCAGAAAATGAGGGAAAGGCAAGAGCCAAGGCCTGGGTCCTAACAAGAAGTCTGTACCTACACATTGGTTGCAGGGCTGATCTCTTTGGCACTGCATGAAACAACATGAGTATAGAGAGATTAAGGGTTTAGTGGTAGGACTGATAGTGATGCAGCTACATGGATTCAGTCTGCTGTGAAAGAAAAGAAATACACAGAGGCAGAGTAATTATTGACTTAGTTTCTTATATTTGAGAACAGGAAGAACATACTGAACAAGCCCAAATCTGTAATGCTCTATTTGTTAGCTGGTGATAGGTAGACAGGTTGGGTATGTGATTCACTTCACACCCTGGAAAAGACAGTGTTCAAATGCAAAATACGTTTGTTTTTTTTTCTCCATTTTTTTGTTCCTCAACCTTTAAGATGTGCTTAGTTCAGTTTCTAAGTTCTTGTAATGAGTTTGGGATTTGCTTATTATTTCTCTTTTTTCTAATTAACCCTGCAAAATCTTCAGTGTATCTAATAGCCCACCGACTCTTTAGGATCTGACTCCTTGTGAGAGATTTTGTAGGATGCTTTTAAGAATTAATATTATTTAAAAGTATCTGTTGTCAAAGTCCATTTCTATTGACTTAGCATCTTTGATTTATCCTGCATCTGAGAACTTCCCCTTCTTTTTACAAGTACACTGAAAAAGGAAACACAGACAACACATCCCATGAACCTTGTCTGAGTCTTGTTTAAGTAACGGAGTGCAGATCCGTGAGTTTAACTTTTCTAGTGATCTTGGCAGCACAAAAGTAGATAGTACAGGAACATAGGCAAATGTCTTCTACATGTCATGGTGAGAGTGATTCAGGTGCAAGCGGTTTAACATCCAGGCGGACTCAGAAAGAACACTGCAGAGACCACAGAAAGGTGAAGCAATTAGAGCTTCTTCAGCCTTTTGTTCTCTTTGGTGCAAGCTCATAATTGAATAGCATATATTACCAGAAATAAATCCAGGCTGAAGAAAATAACCTGAGAGAAAGAATGGAAGAGATAAATACTCCCAAGAAATTCCAAATGTAGGAGATCACATTTGGACTCAAGATACGGGAAACCAATGTAAAGAGATTCAGACAGCACTGTCACTCTCTATTTGCAGACAGAGCGTACCAGAAAAACTGAAGGCAGTCTTAGTTTGTAATAAACTTTAATGAGTTTCATGTTTTTCAGTTAGCCTTAGCAAGGAAGATGACTGAAAACTTATATTGTTACAAAAACACAGACTGCATGAAATGATAATACACAAGAGACACTTAACTCATTATCCTAATTTCCTGGGCATACAAAGTGAAAATGAGTTTATACAAACATTCTAATGAAAAATCTAAGCATGTCTGATAAGATTTCAGTCTGGGGCTGGGACTGGAGTGAGAATCTGGCAGATTAGCTAGAAGATTCTGACTTGAAACAACTATTTTGAATTTTCAGTTTGAAATAAAATGTTTCTAATATTAAACAGATAATTAAAATAGTAATGGCTACCGATGTCTTTAGAATCTGAAAGATATTGCCAGAATAAATTTATGCATAAATAGGAAACTAGTGAATGTAGTAACTAGTAAAAAAATTGCAGAAGTATGGAAATTAGGGGTACAAGCTAACTTGTAATTAGGGTAAACATATATCCAGTTGTGATTTTATTAGGAATATGCACTAATTCACTCATTCAGCAAGGTAAATAAGTGTGGGCTGAGAACCACACTAAAACAGTGACCCTGCTTCAAATTACAGAAGTGCCTCATTCAGTGATAATGTGTTCATCTTTAACAAGTACTATACTGAGAGACTTGAGTGAACAGAAATAAGGAAGATGCTTACTAGAGAAAATGGTGACAGAATCTTCAGATATTTGTGCAAAATAATTACATAAGTATGTTACTAGAAATAGTCTTTTCTGCTGCTTCAAAACAGAAGTATTGAAGCCTAAAGAGTGGTGTATATTTGAACTGCTTCTCTTTCCCTAAAGTCTATTCTAAAAGTAAAACAAACATTTTGATTGTACCTGACTGAACAAAGCAGTAATGTTGCCAATATAAAAAGAACTCTGTGCTCTTCCTATGTCTTCTATTTTCACAGCAACAATTAGAGCAAGTTTACAACCTTCATCTCTCAAACTTTCCACTGGTATTACCTTAAAAAAAATCCAAATGCACAAAATGGTCCCTAATGACAAGTTACAGCTTAGGCTGTAAACCTGTATTTGGTACAATATCATTAAAATATTTGTCTTATATTGCTCCTGTAATTTTAATCTTTCTTGATGTAAGATATCATTTCATCAATAACTGGTCATGTAACAGCTTAGCCAGAAGCAAGATCTAGTTTAATTGAAACAGTAGCTTTACAAACAGAATTCTTATTGTAAAATTTTGTAGCATAAAGTTCTCTCTTACCATGAACTATCAGTGCACACTGGCCCTGCTAACAATAATATAAGGATTGTGCATGATGATCATGATGAAGTTTTTCACTGTACTTTATTCTGCTTTGTAAAAGTAATATTTAATGGCATTAAAAATCTATTTGTGATATTACTATTTTCCTTCTAGCAAGTTCTTTAGGTGGTGATGGGAATGGCCAGTATTTTATTATGTAAGTCATATTGACAGCAGAAAGTAGTTTTGTCTCTGGCTGATAAGTTATTATAGAAAATTAGGCAGATTATTGTGGTTAAATTTCTGCAATCAGTGTTGGGAGCTTCTTATCACTGCAGTAGGTTCCTTTCATGAGATTGGATTGATTCCTTGAAATCAAACCTCCCACAGTGTCCTGAACAGTGTCCAGAGTAAAGCCAGGCTTCTTATAAAACTCTTAACTCATTTTATCACCTGACAAGAACTAGATGTTCAGAGCTGCTCAAAAGCCAGAGACATAGATTTTTATGAAGGAACATAAAAAATGCTTGGGATGAAATGCAGTGCTAGTACTTTTAATATATCAGGTCTTTAACTATGCACATATTCACTCTTTAGTCTTATTTCCCCACCTTCGATATGGGCACAATATTGAATGTGTCTGCATAGAGGATGAAAGGATGAAGATGATTTGACTTTAATGTAATTCTTAAGTGTTATGCTGGTAAAAAACTATTAAAATTCCATATGGAGAATAAATGAAAAACAAAGAAAAGGGAATTTTTTTCCCAAATAACTCTTTATTCTTTATTTTACTGGAAATTTTCATTGTCAAATACCCTTTACTGTTTGTCTCTTCTGGGAGACTGCAGCAGAAAGTTTTTGACTGCTTTTTGCCCCCATATTCTCAGATTTTATACTATGCCAATACCAGGGACGAATCTTGCATAGTTTTCTATTGATTGCATTATATACTGCAATATTGCTATTTTAGTCTTCCCAAGCTTCAGGAATATAAATTAGATGTGTATCTTTCTTGTCCTAATTGCAAACTCCTGGGATCCCTTTGTGTATAAGATATTGTGATTTAAGACTAGTTTCAGAAAGCAAAATGTTAACCAAGGTATGAAACTCACTGGATACTGTGAACCTTTTCTTGTTTCCTTGTAAAATCTTCAAATGAGGTGAAAATGAGTATGCTTTCTTTCTGATTTATATGAAAGACTAAACTCTCCCTAATTTAGAGAATGTAGAATTGCAGCATAAGTTTTTAAAATAAATCTTTCCTGACAATTATAGCTAAGCATACCCTGTAAAAAAACAAGCAGAATTGTCCAGAGGACAGCCATTAACCAAATGTTTGCAGGTTTTATTTTTAAATAGGAAACCGTGGGGTTTTTACTTAATTAGAAAACATTAAAGCAGTCTGCTATTTTTAATTATTTGCTTATTGATAACTGAGCTTGCAGATATATCTTTCCTAAATTTGCTTTCAGTGCTTTCCCCTTTATAACTGCTGGTGATAAATAATGCTGCCTTATGTGGTCTATTGCAAGGCCATTTATATCATTCTCTGAATTGGTGGATATTTTTAGTCATGTTTAAAATACTAAGAGCTGTTGGCTACTGCCAAGATAAGTAAGCAGAGAATACTGTCACTGTAGGGTTTGCTTTGTCTGTTGCTGCTTAGGAAACAGTCACAAGTCACAAGTCACAAGCACTGATTGACAGGGTCTTACTGCTGCTCTTGACAACTATCAGGAAGGTTGTCATGTAGTTTATATTACTTGCATAAGAATGGGGAAAAAAAGAATGGAGATTCATTATTCACAGTATTTTCACAGTAATCATAACCCCTGGGCTTTTCAGAAAAACTGATATATAAGCTATGAAATCTTTCCTATGCTTATCCAAACATATCCAGAGTATACCAATCTACAGAGCAATGAACAGGTAACTACTCTAGAAACTGTACTACTGTTTTTAGGAAAGGAGATCAATAATGGTAGTAATAAGAGCATAATCATAGGCACTGGACTAAATAATTGAAATATTATCCTGCCCAATTTTGTGCTTATCCCAATTTCCAAATTAAAATCATATCTAGCCTAGAGCAATTGAAGCTATTGCTTACTCAAGAGTTATGCCTGTATAGAATATTTCCCTTTGTCTTGTAGGGGAGACACTCTTTAGTGTTCAAAAATAAAACCTAACACTCAGCAGCTTTCTTGGCCAGGAGATCTATCCAATCCCACAACTGGCAGCACAAGCTTGCCAGAGGCATGTGCTGCTCATTTTTGGAGTGATAGAACAGCATATCCCATAATGTCTCCAGTGATTCCCCACAAAGCCCAGTTCAGTCTAACAGTTTCTGTACAAGAAGAAAGTTTTCCTAGTCTCCATGGAAGAAAATAACCTGAAAGGAATGGTGTGAAGGTGATTCCCTTGATTCGAAGGCTGTTAGTATAGGTTTTTGTAAAAGTAGACAGATGTATACCAGCAAATAGAACATAAAGAAATAGACCTGGAGATGAAATTTCAAGCTCATAAACTTCCATGAAATAGTAAGATTTTTTTCTTGTTGTAGTTCATAAAATGAGATTAGAAAGATGAGCTGCAAAGTGGTAATTCTCTGTAATGCACAGAATTGTTGTCAAAAACCAGCAAAGTTTTGCCAATTTTACTTTGGTAGACCAATATACCCAAGATAGGCCTTAGAAAGAAATAAAAAAGTAATTTAATCAAAATTTTGAATCATATAAGCAATACTAGCATTTCACTACTTTCGACATGCTGATAAAAGCTTTTCTTATGAATACTGTGAAGCAGATATAGTGTGACAAGCCTTTATTCCACATTGAGAATCCGTGGAAACCATTTGAAAGCAGTTGTCTTCCAGATCATCCTAGACACATAAAATGTCTGTCTTAACCTAGCTGACTTCAAATCAGTTAGCTAGTTAATTCTCATTCACCAAGCATGATTATATTCTGCAAAGTTAGAGAGATCTGCTTTCTGATCTTTATAGCAAAAAATGCGGTTCTAGTACCAAAATAGAACTAAAGACATGGAAAACAGAATAATATAAAGTACTGCCCTTCCAATGTCCCAGGAATCACCTTTTTTCCATATTTCTTAAAATATCTGAACATCAAACCCTTCAATGCTTTATGTATCTGTAAATTAATTTTCGCTTCTATTTTGACCTATATACTGACAGGACAATGCAAAGCAGTTCTGTCAATAAACAAATTCTTTTTAGTTAATTTTATTATTGAAATCAGCAGTATCATGATTGTCTCACCATCTCTCACACACCTTTTCACTCACATTATCCTATTTTATGAGACCCTTAATCTCACCTCAAATACTTAATAGGCATTGGCAAGTGAGTTTTAGGTTACTAAGTTAGCTAGGTTACATAATAAATTTAGTATCAAAATTAAGCATCCTTACATTAGAGAATTTGTAATATGCACTGTATTTATAGGATTTATATCTTTCTTTTTAGCAACTTCTTTTTAGCTGTTATCTCCCATCTTCATGATTCTAGAGGCAGTGAAAATCAATGGGTTATGAGATCAGTAGGTTAATGTATGATTAAATTATTTGGGTTTCATAAGAAATGACAGTTCTAGGTCAACAGAAAATATTGCATTGATCTTTTTAATGGTTACATATATGTTTTTCTTCTACCTCATGTACCTTAGTCTACCAATGTACTTATTTGAAAGCACTTTTATTGTTTTCATAATTGTGTCATATATGTCATGGAGTGACCCTTGAAATAAATGTAGTGCAATGATTACAAAGGCTGCTTTGCAGAGAGTTTGAAGAACTTCTCATTCTCTTAATTCTTTCTCTGGCCACGTATGGTAGTCATTTGTACTCTTTTAAAAGATCTTTCTTATTTCTGAAAAAACTTGCTTGAATCAAATCAAAAGAACATTATTTTAGTGGACTATGGATCAGTGACTTTTTTGCCACTCAGACTAGGACAATTAAAAGTTTGGTTCAAAATAGATTACCAAAATGCTTTTGAATCCTTAAGAAAACAGGTGCTTTTTTTTGGAAGTTATATTTCAGCTACATGTGAGATGCTTATATTTATTACGTATTATCCTACAGACATGAATGTTGTTTTGGTTAGATGCAGTGCTTTTACTTAGATTTCACATAAGTGCATAGGTATGACAAGAAAAGACAATGGAATAAATGCATTAATATGAATTTCCAATAGCTCACTGCTTTTCTTGTTGCTGTAATCACAACAGTTCACAAGCTTATATCACACTTAGAGTCTCTGGTGCTCAAGTGGATGATCCAGTAGCATGACTTGAAATACCAGCAGAAATTGTGCCAGCACTGTGAAGAACTAGATAATCTGTACATGCTTAGTCACTGTGAGAAAAGTGCTTACATTTAGAAGAAAAGCTTGGAAGGGCTGTTTCTACTTAAATAGATGGCGATTCTGGGGAAAACCCTCAGGCTCTCAGTGTTTGGTAGTACATGATCAGAGGGTGGCAAAGCCACAGAACTACAGAACAGTTAAGGCTGGAGGGAGCACATGAGATCATCTAGCCCTACTCCTCTGCTCGAGCAGGGTCACTAAGAGCAGGTTACTCAGGACACTGCTCAGTGCTCCAAAGAAGAAAACTCCACAGCCTCTCTGGGTTGCTGTGCTTCATGACCTTTACTCCACCTGTCAGGTACACATCGATATGTATACACATTAATACACATTAACATATGTTTTATGAAAATAAAATAATAATTGTCATGATATGATGGCCTAAGTAAAAAACAAAAGTTATACCATGTACTGTGTGCCAACTGATGAGTTGAGATCACTAGGAGATCACTAATTTTTACTACTTTACTATTTGATTCTTTTTTTAATTCTTTCCTCTCTCTCATTTTTAGGGAGCCAATAGTGTTTCTAAATAGCAACTTCAGTAGTATGATGAATAAATCACCACTTAAAATAAGAGAGGAACCAAAAGACTTTTTAAGTCTTGAGAAATGCACCTGGATATCTGCCAGAAATTTGGTTATTGGGATGGCCTGGAAAAATTTTAGGCTTTTGTTTAAAAGACCACAGAAGGGTCCTATTTGACTTTTGAGCAGGCAGTAGTTTTGATTTCAGAGAAAGAATAAGTTTAGTGGGACTTTCCTGGAGAGGACAGCATGTAAGGGAATGAGCTTTGTTGCTCTTGTAGGGTGTCAGCAAGTTTGGGAAATATTCAAGATGAGGATGAAAGTCATATAGGCACAAGGTTAAAATTTATTGAGTAAATAAAATTTCTTTAGATGTGTAGCATTGGAAGATCCATTTGCAAATGCTTTCAGGGAGAGCTCCCTGCAGATAATGGGAGATTTCAAGGAAAAAAGGAATCTAGAAGAGGGGGAATGGCTGTATTTAATATTGGGACTCAACAGTCATTATAATTTTTTTTGTTTTTCAGTTTTGGTGGGCAGAAAACTCTCCTGCACAATGCCTACTCATAAGGCACCATTATGTTTACTGCATTAAATTTCTAGAGCTACTTATTGCTACCCATACTTTACTGCAGTTGTTCATTTTATTGTCTAGAAATCAATTGAAATATGAATTTTGTTTCTGTGTTGTATCTGTAGCCCACTAATGAAGTCTTAGAGTGGCAATTTTTCATATGCTTTTGTAAATCTCCAGGAAATGTTTTTCTTAATGCTCTTGGCTCTTACTTGTCTCTTTCAATCAAGATCGAAAGATTAAATGTTAAAAAAAAGGGAAAGCTCAAACCATAAATACTGTGACTGCCTTAGTTCCCTAACTCATCAATTGATTTTCATATGGAAAGTCTGAGATGTGAAGTGTGATGCTATTACATATCTGTCCCTGAAGAATTAAGCAGCTTACAGAAAAGCCTTCACCAAGGTGACCTCCCATTCTGAGCTGAACAGAAGCAAAAGCTCTTGCTTAATGTCATTAAACTCTCATTCTTTTCTATCTTCTCCACAGTGATGACAAACACTGTGTAATAAGAAGGTATTGTTGGTTCACTGTGTGAAGTATACTTGTGCTGCAATATTTAAAGAGAATTTTGATTATTGTGATGGTGGCAATTTAAAGAAAATGAGCTCAAATTAGTCATACAAGTAGAAATAAAGAATAATGCTAGTTGTCTTAGCACTGTGATAATAACACTTACGAATTCTTCATAATCCAAAAATGCTACATTACCTGACCCCGTGAACACCTCACTGCATGAGGTCTCCTACATAACAAACATGATCAAACATCTGCGTGCCCTGAATTAACACCTGCAGCTGGTCAGCCATCTGCAGTGGTTGTCCTCATGGAACTGTCAGCTTGTTCACTTAGTATTTGTTTTTCTGTTAAATTCTAATGTTTGTGATGGATTTTGCATGTCTACCTCTCAGTCTATGTTCTGTTTAATCTTTTTTGGTGGTGATGGTGGCATGGGCTTTCTGTCAAACTTGTAATGCTGGGGATTGATGGTTGGACTTCATGATCTTGAAGGTCTCTTCCAATCTGGACAATTCTATGATTATATAACTGAAATCCTGAAATGAGGATGGAGAAGAATGATGAACTTACAGCCTTCTCTTCAAGCTGAATTTTGTGATTCATAATTAGTATATGCAGCTTATGTTTTGTGCAAGTATTGTGACCAGATTTATAGACAGATTTCTAATTGGAAAGTTGATGAAATACTGATGAATACTTGGACTCCATTATATCACAATTATCTTAAACATTACACTAGCTAATCTTTGTGTATAAACCTACTTTCCTTCTATCTTACCACATTTCTGACAGTTACAGAATATTATAGTACATGTTTCAATGTTTTCAGTTCTTGAAAGGAGGTGGACAAAGATTTTAAACACCTTATTAGCCTGCATCACTGGCAACAGAATAAAATCAGATAGGACCCCCAGAAAGCTAGGCTTTGCAAGTAATGAAAATCAATTCCAACAGCCATGAACCGAGAGTTAACACTGCCTTTCATTTTACTGTTGGCTTCCATTCTAGTATATAAAGCACCATGTCAAGATGGTAACTGCTTGGGGTTTTTGTTCTCTTGTTTGTGGAGAAGAAACTTTGGAGTTGAAGAAAATTATCAGTGCACCTTTAGAACAAGTTAGAAGAAAAAATCAACAGAGAACAATGGTAGCATTAGAGTTATAAACAGCTGCTTTCTTTAATATTTACATAGGGTAAAGTTTCTTGTGCCAATTTTCTCATACTTTGTAGTTAAGCTCTTCCTAGGTCAGCAGCACTCCTTTGTTCTCCCTTATTCTGTATTTCACATATACATTATCTTTTTTCTTTTGGAAACTCTTCCTTCTACATCTAACATGAATTTAAGAGTTTTCACTCTTTTCCAACTCCCACTGTGATTTTAATATTTACACATTATGTTGTAAGCACTGTGAACATAAGTCTTAAGACTTTCTTTTGAATCAACTCTGATTTATTTTTAGATGTGTTCAATATAACTTCAGCACATCTAAGATTTACTCTTAGTCTCAATGACTTTTGTTGGTACTTTGCATACTCTTTTCTGCATTTGTTAATTCTGCAGTTCCCTTAGGCAAATGTATGAATTTTGCATTTTTTCAAATTTCCTAATATACCAATACTGACCTGCATTTTTATCCTCACTTATTGACAGATCTACATTTTAGATTGTTTACATTTGGGGGCAGGGAGAAAAATGGTTTCAACCAACTTGCCATTCTAAAATCCTACGTGTAGGACACATGAATGTTAATCTAAATAACTTGAAATAAATCCAAGACTTGTGGATGGTAATATTATGTTGGTAATGTAGACTTTTCAAACTGTCATTCATAGAGTAGCAGAGAGAAGCTGATAAAGCAGCCTTAGCTAACCCAGCATCAAAATCAAGTTCCCTGCCAAGTGACAATTCTTGTGTTTCTGAGCCTGCATGGAAGGACTAAGGGTTAAATCTGTACTGTGTGGATTGCTGTGCAATTTCCTCAGGAACTGAATACCTAAAGACCCAACTAGAAATAAGTATCATCTGCCTGTTTCTCCTCTGCATGCCAAGAACCGGCAGAGGTGGTGGTGAAGGCAGTGAATGGCAGTTTAGGTCTCCTGCATGCTTTCCCCCATTCTGACCACAGCTCAGTAGACCAAACTTGTGCTGATCAGCTTATTCATCTCATGCAAGTTTGAAGGAATATACTGTAATGTACCCTTCTAATGATATGCATGACACATAAATATCAGGGTTTGGAGTAGAATGCTTTTCCTTACAGGCATTTCTCCTGACTGAGATCTTGGGAATTCCCTTATAGGAATCTTATCTTCCATTTCATAAAAAATTTAAAGCATTCTGCTTCCTGTTCTTGAGAACAAGAACTTGATGTTCTTCTTAGGTCAAACCTGTGTTTGATTTTTTTTACTATGAGAATTTTAGGTTAGGCTTTTGATTGCATAATTCTGTACAGGGAGAAGACCTTGTATAGCTGTACCTACAGAGCTTAAAGGAGTTTTGCTGTGTTAACTTTTGTTTATTTGTGACACTGGCTATAACTACTTTGTGGGAAACAGTTTTTGCCAGGAGAAAGGGTATCTACACTTCAGGATATAAAGCTACAGTTGTAGGCATAGTCTACTGTGTAGCAGGATGGTCTAGTATGGTATCTGGAGTAGAAAAGATATGCTGCACAAGCAGGTGTATCAAAAACTTGAATATCTCTGTAATTAGAGTGAGTACATCAGAAATGAGTTCACTTGAGTAAACCCACAGTGACTTGCTGACTAAGAGCTGCAGACTGAGATAGTTCATTTATCACTAGGTCTATTGCTGATACATCAGCATATATATGGTGATAAGAACCTGAAGGACTTGTAGGCTCTATGTAATGCACATAGGCAAAATTTGACTTTTACCAATGCTATTACTAATGGCTATAACTTCTTAACTTTTGTTTTCCTGGTTTTCAGCAATCTTATGGTTGGATTACATGTTTTCAAATGCTGACAAGTTTAAGAGTTACATGGAAATTTGAAAAGAATTTTCTAGTAAGCTTTCTTTTTTTACAAATGCTGATTGTAAAACCTGTCTTTTTCACATTTTGTGATTTAGTATTAAGAACCAATGGTTCAGACTGACCTTCTGCAACTTTTAATAAAGCCAGTGAAAAGCTTTGGAAGTGAGGAAGCTATTGAAAAGCCAAGTGATTTATTACAAAAGCAGTTGGACCCAGTAAGCTGGAAAGGTCAGTCTGACAAAAATCTAGACTCAGAAATGCTGCTACAATATAAGACATTGTCAGGAGGAAAGCAAAAACCAAATGAGAGTATTCCTGGGAAAACATAGATCTGTTAGCTAAGAAAGCAATGTAATTGTCCTGCAATGTTCTCATTTCAAAAAGCTCCCTGTGGAGGGGCTTTTCTAAAGAGTAGGAACTTGAACACAGTTGATGCTTCTGAAAGATAATATAGGGGAAGGCTTGAAGCAAGGGAAACCCACTGCAGAAAATATAATAACTGTAGTTAAGATATTCTGTACCACTGAATAACATATTTAAGATTTTCATCTAGGCTAGGCATGGTAGAAATTAGGTACCTTCTATGCCCAGCTATAAGGTAAGCATTTTTGCTAATGGAGAAAGAGGGAACTGGGAGGGTGGGAAACTTGTGAATAACCCCTTTTAGATCCTTAAGTGATCTAAAAGATCAAAAATGGTCCTGGTCAGATGATTATCAAATACTTCAGTGAACATATTGATATTTCTTATGATTTTTGGTGTGTTTTTAAATTTTACTCATGTCAATCATCCTAGAATTCATCCTGTAGGAACTGGTGGGATTATGGAAGTCAAGAAAAGGAGTGTCAGAGTATGGTATAGTTTTATGGAGATTGTAGATGGGGTAAGAAGTTAGATGGTATGAATGGTTCCTGGATCTGTTTCCATTTTAGCAACTTTACAAGTAGTAGATTTGAGAATTTCCAGATAAAACTGTTCTTTGTGAATGAGTTTTCTGGTTTTAAATTTAATATACATTACTAAAGATAAACTCTTTCTTTTGCATTTAAGTCAAAGTTTACCGCAAATAACTTTCAATTTGGTTAAACAAAGCCATACACCTCCTGATCTTTACAGGACTTAAAAAGTGAAGTCATCATCCTTAAGTTTTTTACAATAAACAATAGACTGTAGTTTAACAAATGTGTGCAGCATCAAGGTGATTCTCTTAAGAGGAATCTATCCTGGCTTGGGGAACTGAAGTGCATCATATGACAGACCATATTCCAGATGACTTTATACATTACTGCAAGAATGATCAAAATATTCCTTTTTATGACAGAAAAGACGATTTTCAAAAATAGATGAAAAAACTGCATTTATGTCACTAGTATTTGTACTCTAAGTCCTCAGTGGAAGACTTCAGGCTTCTGTAATATGCCTTTCACATTCCTTTTCTGGTTTTTTTTTTCCTGCTTGATTTTATAATTTTGCTATTTCATATTTCTATATGGGATGTAGTTCAAAAACTGTATGTTGAGTAGGTTGGGAAATCACTCCATTCTTTAAACATACATTCTAGAACATATGGTTTCACTAGAACAATATCTTTGCATATTATTATGTAAGGAAAAGTATTATATGCTCAACTTCTTAGACTATGTGCTTAGACTTGAGATCTGAACAAGTTACCCTATTACTTAAGAAAAAGCACCAGAAAGTCTGGGGTAATTGTATAAATCAGAAAAATATATGAGGGAATAGGCTGTGCATCTTCCTTGGTTATTTAAATACAAAGGCTTGTCCTTGCATTTGCACTAATGTTAATGATCCAGTCAAATATTTGAGTCAAACACACCAAACCTTGCTGAAACAAATGATGTTTTGTCCTCTAACTACATCTGACCTTGGCTGTGTACTGATTTATGTGAGCATCTGAACAGCATTCCACTGTTTTAAGCTGTCTTAACAGATAGTTACTTTTCTACCTCAGAAACACATTCATGTTATTATTCAGTTTTAACTTGAAAAATGCTCCAAGTGTTTAAATAGTATCATGGGTTTTAACCAAAAAATGCTGTGCTTTTATTGAATAAAAATGTTCATGCAGGCCTTTACAGTGATGAAGTTAGTTAAGTATGAGTTTGAACACGTGCTATAAACTTGTATGTGCAGTTGCAGTACATTATTTAGCTAGCAGTAGATTTCAGTGCCTTCTGTGTCTCACTAACAATATTTTGCTCCTTTTGAGATCAGTGGGAAATGTGTTAAGGATATAATAATCATAGCTCATTCTGTGAAAACATGCAAGTGAAAACATTCATTTTGTTTCAATATATGGATAGAATTTTCATTTTTAAAATAAGCTAAGTTTGTGTTGATAGTTGGAGAAAATATGTGATATTCTAGATTTGCACTTTTATTTCTCTGAGGAAAATAATGGTCCTCCACCGGTGACTGATGGACATCTGGTATTAGACCTGTTCAGGGACAGACACAATCATTCTGTGTTAAAAAGATTAAGTGATGCATGAGTGCTATGTACATAAGAGTATCAAATCACCTCTTTAGTTTTGTCATGTAATTTTAAGGGCATGGGGAGGTTCATAATCCTCATTGATCTTTTGTCCTTGTTCAGAGACAAGCTACAAATTCTTAATAAAGAGAGTAATATATTTTTTTTCTTGATAATTGCAGTCCACTGGATAATTATGTCACATTAACAAGCAGAATAATCCAGACCGTTAGACAAGCACAGCTTTTTCATCACCAGCTACTAAAAGCCATTCGAACCAATGGCCTATCTTTAAGCCAACCTTCCTGCTGCCCCATGACACTCTCATAATCCCGTTTGAAACTCATTTCAGGTCCATCCCCAAAAGTAGCTAAAATTAAATTGTCGAAGCCATCTTCTAGGTTTTTGGTGTTTTTTTTTCTTTTGGTTCTTTTTTGGTTATTTATTTTGTTGAGAGTTTTGTTATTATTCCATGCAAAATATTATGTACCTTGATCTAAATACCTTGGCTTTCTTTTACAAATCCAGTTCTCTAACAGAGCCCTGTTAAAATGGATTAAGGATGCCTTTATAGCTCTGTAATAACTAAACACTGTGCAGTGAAAGTACTATTTTGGCATATATTACTACAATAATTAAATATATTATTCCTGAAAATGTATTCCTTAAGCTGAGAAATTTATTATCATGAAAGTGTTTTACTTAAACCAAACACATGCATTCTTTTTGTGTTCCAATTAACATAGTTGCAACTTGCTCTGCTGCCTTTTACAGACACTGTATTTTTAGATCTCTTTTCAATGGAATAAACATACCATAAAAATAACATGCAGGCATAAAGCTGTATTCTTGCTATGTTTGATGAGAAAATGTATTAATGAAGTCTGTTTTGTATTTAAAACATCATTTCACACATTACTAAAACTTAAAATTAAAAAAAAATATCAGTTTGCATTGAATATCAAGAAATATCCAACTGCAGAGACAGCTTTTTTGTTTAGCAAAAGTTTTAAAGACTCCACTTCTCACTAATCAGCCCCATGATCAGGTATTCCAAAGTACTATGTGCTGGCAAACAGCAATTACTTTTTCCTTTGCATTGGATCATCTCCTCTGAATTTGTAAAGGACTGAAATTATACAACAGAAAGGACAATGACAACTCTTCATACTTGGAGCAAAGAGAAATCAGAGGAACTCTGAATTTACTTTTTTCACCCCACTCTGACTGTGTTGCCTGGAGCTTGCTATAAATTCTCTATATAAATAGACAGGCAATGTTGCAAAAAATTATATGCTTTGGTACTCATGAATGCCTGGAATTCTCTATTGAATGTCATCTTTAACAAATATTTCATAAGATAAGAACAGCTTTCTTATTTCCCATGCGCAACTTCTCCCTTATGGGATTTTAAAGTTTATGCAGATTGTTTGTTTATGGGAATATTTCATTAATTTTCATTTGTCCTGGTATGTGTTTCTATTTCTAACATCCAGTATATTTTATCACTTATCTTTTTCACTCAAATCTACTTTTCTTAACTCTCATGCTCTGGGATGTTCTTTTCCCATCAATTTATTCCAACAGTGGATTAATCTAGAAATGTTCATTGACATCTGCTAGACCACAAAATAACAGTTTTAGGAAGCCTGGAATTCCCATTACTTGAGAAATCTAAAACAATTCAAACCAAACAACGAGTGTGTAGTACAGTAACACCTGTATCAATTAGGCTAGACCTGAGAACTTTTAACATCTTTTTAAACCCTCATCTCATTTGGCTAATTTTTCAATTACTCATTTACCCCCTAGAACAGGGTTATAGCAAAGAGAAGAAGATTTAACTTTTTGGTTATACCTTGATTGGGTTTTGTTGTTGTTGTTTGTTTGAGTTTTTTCTGGTTATAAAACTAGAAGATAAGCCTGACTATTTTTCAAAATAGCTTTGAGGTTTTGCTCAGTAAACTTCTGTCCTTAGCAGACAGACGTATTGTCTGTCTGCCAGCGAAGATTAAAATACAAAAATTGTTTAGCTCCCCTGTATTGTACAGGGTATGAAATAAAGAAGCTTATAATGAGACAAAAAATACAACTTAATCCCCAGCCAAAAATCACTTGTTTTGATACTTATTTAATGTATGACTCAAAGTACTCTGAGAGTGGTGGGTTTTGTGGGATTTGTAGTGTTTTTTTTTTACCTCTTTCCTCTAGTTGGTCTGAGTGACATTTGCAAAAAAGTGGGTCTGTTCCTGTACCTGTAAAACTTAACAAGAGTTTTGGCACCCTCACTAAAGTGAGTAGATGCAAGCTAAGGTGTGGGAGAAAAAAAAAAGTGAAATCCATTATTATACTTGTAAGGAATGTTAGAATATTCATTTTAACCTTATTTCCTATGAAATGTATACTTAGAATTTAGGTCTTCTTGCTGGAACACTGCCTTTATGGATTTTTCATACTGGCTCCTTATTCCTAATAAAGTATGATTTGTATAGTTAACTAGTAAATGTTCATGGTAATCTTTGAGTTGTTCAAACTTAAAGAACCAGATTTTGATTGTGATAGCTGGAGTGGTATTTGAACTTTTATCAGAAACTCAAGGTGGGGGGTAGTGTGCTTCAGAGTAATGACATTCATGATGAATTTTGCTAAATTTTTATTTATCTGCTTGTTTATTTGCCTCTGTATTTTTAATTACCTTGTTCGCTTACTAGAGCAACTACCATACCTTCTAGAAACTCAAGTTTTTTAATATTCATAGTCCACATGTTAGGTCTTAGAGCTAGGGAAAGCTGGTTGAAGGCTACTACTTGCACGTATAAATTCAAAATTCAACTAGCTGGATGGCTCAGCCATGCTATTTTACCCCTGGTTTTGTATATTTTCACTTAGCCACCAAAAGACATTTGTAGCAATACTTCAAAAATAGCTAGCCCTTAGGAATTCCCATATTTGTTTCAAATGCAGCATATATATGCAATAATTCAGGAGGTCCTCATTCATCAGCATTCCCTATGGTTATTAATTCCTTGCCTTTTTTCAAAGTTGATGTCATGTGGCTGATGGGAAAAATTACTTGCATCAAGAGTGAATAATGAATAAAGAAGGAAAATTAACTAAAATACACAAATAGTCAAGAAATGTTTACAGAAAGTAGTATGCATATAGAAGAATACTTTAAATGTGTCAGCTTCTTTAGCTGTCACTGGGAGAATTGTCATTTCATTAATAACATATTATTGTCTTAGAGAGGCAAGTATATACATCTATCACATGGGAACTCAAAAGTGAATAATATGTAAGTGTTTAAATACAGAGGAAAACTACCAAATCCTACAAACCTTGAAACTCAGCTAAGCTGTCATTTGAAACTAAACTTATATTGTCATTCAAAGGCTGAAAAAGGAAGGAAAAAAGATCTCATTATGGTAGATGTTTTTCATATGAAGCTTTTTAAACTGCAACAGAATATTAGAATTGTACAATCTCAAGGTCATTCAAAATGACAAAAATTTTCAAATTAATTACAGAGGAAAATTTTGGTTATATGCATAATGACCTCTTATCTAGTCAGATGAGAAGTTAACATGCCTTATTATTAATAATACATTAATAATCTATCTAAGTTAGTTCATTAATGGTTTGAAAAGTCCACTTCAATTTGCAGATGATAGAAGGCTGGTAAGGGCTGCAGAACATCAGATGTGGATGAGCTGATGATAGTTGAGATGAGACAGGTTAAAGATAATTAGAGGTAGAGAAGCATGACTTCTGAAGATACAGCAAACTGAGTTTGTTAATCTAGACTACTAAAAGGAAATTGCTACCACATGTGGCATATGATGGAACAAAAGAAATTAATAAACCCACTCCTCTGTCCAAAAAGACAAGATCTGCAGCTTCAAAGATTTAGCTTAGCTGTGGTAGGAAAAGCTTTTGAAGATGAGGATAATTATATAGTGGAAGAACTACACAGGGAACACACGTAATCACTATTTTTCATTTGAATCACATTCTGCTGCATTCGTTCACCTAAAAGGCGAGTAGAGATGATAATGAAAATAAAACATAAATATATAAAAGTAACATCAATTTGGAATCTAAATATTGGATGACAGAAATGACTCAAAGAAAAGTAGATAAGATCATTCTGAGAAAAGTCAGCCACATCCTTGGAAGAGCAGCCTGAAGGTGCTCTAACTTCTCAGGATTGTCTATACTCCCTACATACAAAACTGAACCCTAGAATGAAGCCTATTGACTGAAAGACACTTCAGAAAGCATCTGCTGGAATCAGCAAGACTTAAATTGAAGTCAGTGATACTTGTGGATTGAGAAACAGAACAAACAGAAATCTGTCAATGGCCAAGGAATGCAATCTTTGAAGGAAATTCTTAGGATGCTTTGATTATGCTTGGGTAAAAATAGAATGTCATTCCTACACATGCTTGAGTGTCAGCATAAAGAAAAGGTATTTTCTGAGAGTTAGCTGGGTGCTACTTGACTTCTATATGATAAGGATTTTTGTATTATATAAAATATTCTGTATTACGTAAGATATTTGGTATTATTTAAATTCTCCCCTATGTACATTGAGAGTGAGTTGTGTATATTTAAGGGATCCACTCTAGGTTGAGATATAAAACAGTCAAACATTAGGATTCCCTTGAGACAGCATTTTAAAAGATAATACTTTTTCAATATGATGGAAAAAAGATCAGTCATGTAAAAGAAACTATTTGAGATCAAAACTTGTATAGATCATGACTCATAATAAGGCAAGCACCTGATTTTCCTCTTACTTTGATGTTTTTCTTAAAGTAACAGTAACTGCAATACGACTTGAGTACTCAGATAATAAACACCACTGAAACTAGGAAAAAGACAGTAAAAAAAGTCATTTATCATCCAGCAAAACTACTAGCAATTTAACAAGAGGATATGTCTTTTTTCTCTTCCCATGTCTTAAAAGAAAACCAAAATCCCAAACTGGTGAGTTCAGTGAGTGTAACTAAAAGAGGGATTAGCTCTTTAGCTATGTAGGATCTGCACAATTGCAGAGCAAGTTTCAGAGAAAAGAATAAAGCCAGTCTCTGCAATATGGACGGGTACATTTTTCGAAAAGAATAAAGCCAGTCTCTGCAATATGGACGGGTACATTTTTCTGCCATGGGTATGTTCTACATACCCATGGCAGAAATACAAGACACCTCTAGAATATTTAAGGTACAAGACCCCTGTAGAATATTTAAGCTAAGAAGATGGTTCTTTTAGTCCCAGAATGGTTTATCTTCTGCTCCCTTGGAAAAAAAAAAGAGTAATAGCATACTACATTGGACTGAAAACAGCATCTGATATTGAAGAATATAGTACCTAATTATCTGTTAAAAATGGAGTGTGTTGCTGTGAACCTATTTGTGAGCCTATAATGAATGAATATAGCCCCTTTCCATAGAGATAGTATTAAAGAAATATTTAAGGACTTTTCACTGGTAATCTAGCAAACGCCTTCATTTTTTTGTTTACAAAGGCAAAGTAATGTTATATTTGAACTGGCTAGTAATATTTTATTTAGTAAGAGGCAGCTTTATTTTTTATGATAGATCCTACAAATTAATAACTTGAGGTGTTGATAGATATAGAGTAGTGGAGGAGGACAAAAATGCAACCATATAAACCTCTAAGAGGGGGTATCCACTACCTCAAGTGAGGATGAGCTTATAATGCCCTTTATAGAGTCATTCCATAGATAACTAGAGTTTGGCTTTAAGATTTAAATTAGTGCCCTGTAGAGTTATGAGTATGTCTTCTCCCTGCTCTTCTGTGAATTTTGTTCCAAGACCATCATGTCATTGTATTCTTTCAGGAACAAGTTGAGGAATGGTGGCCATTTGGCTAAAGTCTACTCTTTCATATTCCTGTGCAGGCTTGCAAAACTGAAGGGTCATGTGAGAAATGTATCTTGATGAAACTGGAAAGAACAATTTATTCTCTTTAATACAGCCATATATTTTTCCCATGGAGTAATGGTGCTTCACACTTTTTCTATATATAAACTGTATGTTAAATGCACTGTCCAGCTTTAAATTATGGAATATAGCTCCCTCATCTGTCCAACACAGTGCATAAAAATATGTCAAAAGCCAAGTAAGTTTATGTTCAGTAGTGTATCTTCCCTTTTTTAACCAAAGGTTTTGCCTGTGTTTAGACCTGTTTTTAATGTACACTGGTAGAATAATTTCATTTCTGTGATTCTTATTGGATGTTTTCATTTCTTCTGCAAGATACTCCTAATGATAGGGTTAAAGGTGAGTATCACAGAAATCAGACTGAAGTGAAAATTTCATTGATGTGTTTCACAAATAGAAAATGAAGAAATTTGGCACACATAGTGCTTAACTTGTCCTGTTTTCTATATATCCTCTGATTACACTTTCTTTACCCTATTTACTTCTTAGTACTACCAGCTGTACTGATAGAGTTTGGCAGCCTTGTCTCTCTGTTGAGGAATTTCAGTGGGAATAACTGAAGTACAAACTTAAATGTCAGTGTCATATAGCTTAATCCTTGTCCTTCAGTATTCATCCACAGTACCCATTTCATTGTTTGGTATGTAAATGAAAAAGGTCAACAATTGTCCTAAAAGGTATCTCCTGTGAAAATGTTCTGGTCTGACTTGATCAATTGCTGACTTGAATACACACCATCAAAATAATTTAATTGGCCAATAAACGTAATTTTGCTGTCATGTATGTTGCTACTGTAATATTTGTTAGAAATAAAAATGACTTTAATATTACTCTTTTGTTGGAATATAAATACTGAGAATGTCTATTTCCAGCCATTATTCTTTCTATTTAGTACACTGTAAAATACAGCACACATATTTTCTATATTATGTATATTCTTTTTTTATCTTCCTGACTGTCAAATTTAACACGATCATCATAGCTTTTGTCAGTGTTGCTTCTGGACACGTAGTCCTGTGAAAAAATTTAGCTATATGCCACTCAACAAAACCAAATCATCAGGTAGTATCATGCTAAAGCATGCAAATTTAATTTACTTACACAGCACTGACATCTAAAGAGAGAAAATTAATCTCATGTTTTATGATGCACTATAGCAATATCACAAGTGACTTCCATTCTGAAAAGCCAGTACGAAAGTTTGGTAGAGAAGTTGAGACTTAATAAATAGAGGACCCATGATCCAAACTGCTTGCATTGTTCATGAATTAGAACTATGTATTCTAAAGTTGTCTTCATGTCGAGTTGAAGTAGTACATGAGAGGTAATGAGATGTATTGATATGCCAAATAATGACTTTTGGATGACCCAGTGTTCTCAAAACTGTTTACTCAGTTATCATCAGTTCTGTGATTTTTGAGTGCTGACAGTCCTTGCCGTCCTTGCCCCTGTAAACTCTTGCAATATAACTATGACTTAAATGTTAAGTGTCAGTTTGGCCCTTTGTACTTCACCTGTGGGCAAATCAAAAGCAGAAACACCAGATTTTTCTCTTTGTTTAGATTACTAAAAAAATAAAGCATCAGCTGCCTATACAGCTAGGGTGTGACGAATTATGACAGAATAATAAAAACAATCTCCTTTCCCTCTATCTTATTGATGAAGAAAAGGCCATTCAAAAGTCCAGGAACAGGAATAGGAAGTTAAAAGCAGGTACTCTGACCTAAATATGATCTACATGGTTCTATACAGTTTACAGTGATCAATCTGGTATGTTGATTGGTGTTAATGCTTAACAGTTTTTCTCCATTGGGTAAACATGAGACTCACTCTGAGCTGGTATGGTTGTGTGGGTCTTTCTGTCTCAGGTCTTCTGGATTCAGTGAACGCTACATATAATTTTCACTTCTCCTTTCACTGAAGTGAAACCTGTGTGGCTGCAACTCTACAAAATCTTGCTGATGTCCATGGGTTTGTTTTGTGGCAAACACTTATTTTCACCTTGTTTTTTCTTCATTTTTCCTTTACTCCAAAATAGTCTCAACAAGATCACAGAAGATCTTGGACTAGATATAAACATGCTATACCATTGGCCATCTGGGTGCTCTTGATCACAAATATAGGAAAACTGGGGTGAGTTGGTTTGTTGCTTGGTTGGTTGGTTGGGTGGTTGGTTAGTAGCGTGGCTTTTTTTGTTTGTTTGTGGTTGGGTTGTTTTGTTTTGCTTTCATGCTAGCCATTACCAATAGGCGTGTCCAGAATATCTGGAAAATGAAGGTTTGATGGAATTCAGAAATTTATAATTGATGTTAAACTCTAACAAGGAATTTAATTTCTTTTCAGGCTTTGGAGTCTAATGGGTCATTGCTGTTTCCAAGGTTCCAAAAGCCCATCATGCAATATGAGATATAACCTTAGATTATCTGAGCACATTAGTGACATGTTAGCATTTTACATTTAATTAATGTGTACCTTAAGTTTCAACAGCAGAGTCCCCACTGCCCTGCAGGCTATGCTAGCTGAATGAATGTGATTGATTATTCTAGTTATATTGAAAAAAGTACAGTTTCATGACATTTAACATAGGTGGAATGTTGGTGTGTGCCATTGAATAATAAGTTTAAATATAGTTTGCTGAACCAGCATTTGGAGTAGCTTTTAAAAGCTGTCATTGAACATCAAGAATAAAATGTCAATTACTACATTCTTGATTCTTTCATAATGTAGCACAGGGGTATAAAGAGACATGCATATTTTATCCTTTTATTCTCTCATTCTGTTGTTTTAAATCCTAGTTACGTGATGAATGTTCACGCTCTAGTTTGCATAAAACAAAGCTTGGTTTCAATCTTTTAGCCAATTGCAACATCTGCCCTACAAGGTTTTTCCATTTTGTATACAGGCATCCCTGAAGATATAAATATGGTCTTCCTAATAAACACATTTCAAATGTCTCCAGAGAGAGAAGCCATAGAGGGATTAGGATGTGGCATTACAAGACTCACTAAAAATGTTTGATTTACCTTAGCATGAGAGATGGAGCTCACCATGACTTTGATATAAACCTAGCACCAAAAAGGAGTGTAAATAAGAGCAGAATGTGGTTCCTGATATTTTCATAGTAATAGTGGCTTAAAACTAGAGTAAGAGATTCTCCTTAATGTAATGAGGCATACTTGTGAGCAATGCTTCCGTGGACCCAGGGAGTGGGTGCACAGACAAGCCATTCTGTCTCTTGGTATAACAAGGGGACATCCTGTCTTTTCAGCTGAACTGATCCTTTATGATACTTACTATGGAAGTAAAATATGTGAAAGTAAACTGTAAAAAGTACTAGCTCTCGATTTTTAAAAATAAATGCATCCTTGGTAGTGCAGTCTGCTATAGTGTGACAGGGCAAGTGTTAGGAAGATCTTTAGAAGCTCATTTAATCCAACACTGCTTACTACCTTTAGTTTAGAATTATAGAAGTGTCTTAGTGGTTTGGATCCATTTCACACTTGACTTCAAGTGAATACTTGGCCACAATCAAACTTCCTGACCCAGTCAAAGCACTGTAAAAGCAGCTGTGACCTGTTTGGTTTGCCAGTTACAGGGTGTGAATGGGAGGGTGACTCTGGTCTCCTATACACTGTAAGTTTTGCTGTAGGAAACTCTTGTGTATTTTGTATGTTTGGACAAGAAGGTATTAGAATAATGAATAAGAATAAATGACATAATGGTCTTTTGGGGGGAAAGTACAGTTTTGGGGCCATAAAACACCTAAATTTGGTAAAGTTTACAGCAAGGCTTAAAATATTTCCTTTATAATTGTGTTACTTTTCTATATGCACTTTACACTTTATTCATACTCTGTGCGTTTGAAATATGTCATATTTTTAGAGAACTTGCTGATATAGAGTCTAAAGTTAGAAATGTATCTCACTGAAAAGCAAGCTTTGATACCTAGCTAGAGATGCCATCGCTGATGTCATGCTCAAAAGAGGTGACTGGTGGTTGTGTATTCACAGATCCCAAAGCTGAGGCCACACATTGAATCTGGAAAGTGTTTCTGAGGTGTGGCACCCAAGAGGCTTCATAATGTTAGTGTTCTCTAAAATTTCATTTCCATAATTTAGAACAGATTCAGATCTGGTCTAAAGTCAAGACAGTGACAGAGAATGTAATAATCCGTAGTTAATAGGGTCATTAAAACCATGGTCTCTTTATTTATTTTTTTTCTATATAGGTACATATATTATTTATGTATCAGTCATAATTTGGTGCAAAGTCAGTGTTTACCATTATTTCTAGGTGGAACTACTGTTTGATAGTATTTGACCTGAATGCAAACACTATATCTAATTCCACTTTGCCTTTGAATCCTACTCTAACAGCCTACAAAGATTTCTCTGAAAAGCAACTGTTGGAAAGCCTGAGCATGAAATTAATTTCATCAGGTCTTTGCAGTTTTAGACATTAATAATGTGGTCACTTAACTCAGAAGAGTAGTAATGGAAAATTGGTGCATTGGTTTACATCTGGTCAGACTGGTAATAGCACTTTTTCTGTATAATTTGGTGATTATTTGATAATCAATATCAGAGATTCCTTTGTTCCTGAAGAACTCTTTCATCCAGGTCTTCAAATGCACTGAATGGATTTGAACTCAGTGTCATTTTCCATAAGCACTGCAAAATGTTTTTAAAGGAAATAGGACAATGACCCCTTAGATTAATTGTGCTGATGCATACTAATACTAGTACGAATACTAATCTAATAATAATAAAGAATATTTCATGGTGTCTCATATTTTTTTGGGCAGCAAGGCTGTGTGTTATATATCTTGATTTTAAGAACAAACTCTTCTCTTCAAAGTAAGGCATTAGTAGAGCTGAATGCTTTCTAGTGATGCAGAGAGACAGGCTAGGATATTGTTTGTTACACAATTGAGAACATTTTGGTTACAGGAGCTCAAATTGCTGAAACTGATCCTGATGGTAAGGATACTCAATTATCTAAATTTTATCTTACTGTTTGTTGAGAAGAAATGTCAAAGGATTGCATGGAAATTTTGATGAGCAATTCACGTTAAAAATTTAACTGTGGTAGCATTTTCTGTTGAACTGAGTACTATTTAAATAAATTGGGACTAATTACATTTAAGGATGTATTTTATAAGTCCCAGCAAAGGCTGGTACTTAAAAGTCCATCTACTGTTGCCTTTCATTAGAGGTTAGGCATCTAATTTCTAGCTCAAGATATCAGAGACAATGAATGTCTAAAAAAATCATGACTGAATATATGAGAACTTTTTGAACAATGTTGGTCTCACTAGAGAAAGTCTCACCAATAGTCAGTTGAAAATATCCATCTTTATTTTGGGCCTTCCTGATAAGCAGAGCCAGGTATTAGAGCCAGTCCAAATAAGCATAATGAAAATTTTTTCATTGCCCAGAGTATCAGTTTTCCTGTATGCCAAGTTTTGATGTGGTATTAGCATTCTTCCTACCAATTGCTCTTTCATGACAGCTGGACAAACTTTCAAATATCAGTGAAAGTGTTACTATTTTTTTTTTTAGCCAGTGCAATGTTTCTATCTTGATAGATTCTGAAAAATGGATCAGTAAAAGATACAATTCCTCCTATTATAATGAAGTAACATAGTGTGACCGTGGATTCTGAACATTTTTACTGTTTGTCACTGGATTCTGAACATTTTTACTGAGTTTGTCCCTGATAGGAGCCATCAATTGAAAGGAGACCATGAATTAAAATACTCCTTGTCAGAGACATGAAAAGATTATCTGTTCACAATGAACTAAAAGGATAATGAGAGATTTCCATGTAGCTGTGAGTATCCAGTTCAGCACATGAAATCTCTCTTGATCATCTCCTTTAAAGTGTCATGTTCCAAGCTCATCAAAATGAGAGATATTTTAGCATGATTCATGCAAACATATATTTTAAGTTTGAAAGACCTAATGCTAATTATAATAACAGTCTAAGTAATGGCATTATAATAAGTCTAGTGATATTTTGTTTTCATTTGGTCTGATATGTAGGTCCTATATATTTGTCAAAGAGAGAGAAAAAAAAGGTGTGTTTCTTTATTCCAGATTCTTCTTGCAAAAGCTGACACAAATATTAGGTATTGTGGATCTAGGAATGTTATCTTGATAATTGAGGAATGAAACAAACTTGGTGACAGAACCTAATTTATAGATGCTGAATTTTAGAAAGAAAGCATTAAAATTCGCACCATGCTGTTGTATACAGCCCATCTCTCTTTTCAAAGGCTATGTGTATTTTAAAATTCAGTTTCACCAAATAGATTACCATTTACCTTCCCAATGTGCACGCCCAATATACATATTTAAGCACGTTCTATTGGTAGGTATTGCAGAGCTGGGCCGGTGACAAGCCCGCAGAGCCGCTCGCATTTCTCATCTGGCAGAGCTGAAGCGCGTCCGGCGGCGTTCACCTCGGCGGGCTGGATCAGCGCAGATCCCGAAGCGCCTTGTCCAAAAGGGGATGAAGCGTGCGAGGAGCCCCGCGGGCGGCGCGGGGGAGGATGCAGGGCCGTGCCGTGCCGGGGAGCTCGCTCAGGGCTGCCGGGTTGCTACAGCAACCGGGGCTTTGTTTGTACATAGCGGGAGCAGCTGCCTCCCTCCCTCCTCCCTCCTCCCTCCCGCCCGGCTGGGCTGCGGCAGGGCCGGGCCGGCCGCTCCCTCCGCCGCGGGGCTGCTGCGGCCCTAAGGACACGAATGGTGCTCGGAGAGGTCAAGTCCTACCGAAAGAAAAAGGCTGCCACCTGAAACAGTAGCACTCTCTCTGGTATTGTGCTATCTGTGTATTTGTCTTTTGTATCTGTAATCTGTCTGGGGCTTTGTGAAGCAGAAGGTTTGGGTTAGTAGCCCTCTGATTTATTTCAAGGCAGAAGAATGTAACTAAGAACTTATACTTGAGGACAAGTAGTATTACAGGTTAACAGCAGAATATAATAGGAACCTTCCTCATTCTATAAACATCTTTGAAGAGAATGTTCTTAATTCAGTCCTTTTTGACCTACCATTCACGTAATTTAAGAACAGATAAATAGGAAGCAAAAACCACTAATATTTGTTCATTAAAGATGACTATTCATCACATTTATATTAGAATAGGCTTTGGAAAGCTGTTCTTCAAAGAAGATTTGCAGATGGTCATCACAAAGCTGAGTGCCCTTTCATACCATGCAAACCTGTATCAGCGGCCAGAACATTCTTTTCAGAAAATGTGACTACATAAACATAGATTAGAAGGAGCAAAGAAACAGCAAATCGGTTCTCACACAACACTGTCTTTTTCATGTAACAGTTGTTGTATGTCAAAGGCAGTAGGGTTAGCTCAGCAGCCCTCAGAGGGCTGACAGTAATTGAATAACCAGATTGAATATTTGTTGACTTTTTGCATGCACAACATTTGCATGTACTGAAATTGCACAACATTTGCATGTACAGAATTTGCACAACTTTAACAAGAGTTTCCCTAGAGACATAACCTCCATATGACCTTCACATATTTTTACCTTTTCTTCACTGCATTAAGTACCAAAAAAAGGAGAAATTAGATTGATTTTTTTTTTTTTAAGTTTAAAGAGCTGGAGACAGCAATGGGAAATTATGAGGATGTGACACCAAAAGAAATACAGATTATGAATGTTTCTGTAAATAAAAGGCTTTCAAAACAATGGTAATTCAGCAGTAAATGATAACTGATAAAAGCCTAACTGATAACTCTTGGGATTCTTATAATTAAAAAAAAAAAAAAACAACAAAAAAAACCCAACAACCTAAACCAGGTTAAAATTACATTGAATGTTCCTGATTTGTGATTTCATTACAATTACATATGGAGAGGATAGTGTACTTCTCTACTTAAGTGACATGGTTCCAGATATAAAAATGCTTGAGATCTTACAAATATGAAGGTAACAGTACAGCAAAAGATGATAATTTAGCTGATGTTTCACTTGAAAATCCCAACTTTTATGAGTAATACATTGACTTAGATACCTAGTCTACTCACAGATGAGATCATTTGAGCCTTAAATTCTGGCCAGCTGAGACTAGCTGAGAAAGATGCATAAAATGTATTGCAAATCTCATAGTGAACTCTGTCTCAAGAGGAGGAATTGAGACTGTGAAAGTCAAACCTAGTAAGTTACAATTCAGATGTGTCTGGCTTCTGTCTTGCTCTCAGTTCTTTGACAGTGCTTGCTGCCTTTGAGATTACTGGTTTCCCTGAACCTGACTAACTAATCTTTTTTTTTTTTCTTTTGCATAGGTGAGGCTGCACTTCAATAGTGCAAGATTTATATCTATATACCCTCACAAGAAGTAAAATATTATATATTTTTTAAATGGAAGTTTTGAAAATGGTCTGATTATACTCACTTCACTTATTTAATCAACCTGCTCTTACAATATTTGCAATATACCTCCTACAGTGATTTTCTAAAGATATAAGTGACTAGCTGATGACAACATATCTAAAGGTGACATTGCTCCAGATTTTTGTTTCTGTTAAAAGTCCTTAAAATATAAAGACTATATAGCAGGGGTTTTGTGTCAACAGTGGTGCTTTATCTCTGAGAATAGAAACCCTGGTTAACCAATCTGGGCAGAAAGCGGATAGAATCAACAGGCTTGTAATTTTACTTGTACAAGAATTTGCTCCTAAGAGACAATCTTTTCCTATAAACATTTAGAGTGAAATATTAATGATATTTTTAGTAATATTACAGCCATGCCTAAAGAAAGCAAGAGTGAACAGTCAATCAGGAGAAGATTGGTTTGAGGAATAAAGGCTATCTTTTCCTGCAGATATTCTATGGGGTTTAAATTATTTTCCTGTATTTTATCTTTTATTTGGATTACTACTATACTTGGCTTCATGTTTTAGAAATTTACATTTAAAATTTGCTGACTGTGCCCTGGATGTTGAACACCAGTTAGGGAAGAAAAAGAGCATTTCAGTTAAAACCAGAGAAAATGTATTCTTCATTAGAAGTTCAGCCTCAGGACATAAATTACAATGATGTTTCAGATTAATATTACCTCATTATTTTTTAGCAAAGGTATCATAGAACAGCTCCATCTATGATCTGCAATATTCTAAATTATTAAAAGCCAACAACAAGTACTACAGTAAATGAACAAAGTTCACATCATCGTCCATTATTCTTTAGTTTTAATCACACAGGTGAAACTCATTACCCTGTGAAGGGAAATACAAAACTCGCTTCAGTGGTGTACAGCTGAAATGGAACTTAATCTGTACATTAGCAGTGGTTTCTCTGGGCCATTATCCTACATCAAACTGAATTTGAAATAATTTGTCAGTCCATGGTATTCTGTAATTCCTGGCAGGGTGGGAGGACAGATTATTTTAGTCAGTTCCAGTGAGAATAACTAAATTCTTGCATTAGAAGCTGTAGTTGGGGGATGCTTTACACTGGAGGAGAAGCCCCTTTAATGAAATATGGATTCTGGTGTTCAGCCTTGTTTTTAAACCCCATTCTGTGTATTAATTATTAATTAGCCATACTGAAGTGGAAGCAGTTATATTTAGATCATAGCTGCCAGTAACCAAATTTCAAGTGGTTTTCTGGTTTCATATGTTTGTGGGATAAAATGCTGCACCCAGAGGGGTAAAAAAAAGTAAAAAACCCCACGCCACATAAAATTAATTATCATACTGAAATATTAAAACAGAAAACAGGTACTGTGAGTGTCTCAATTCCATTTCACCTCTGAGAGAGAAATGATGGAAAACCAGGGAGCTCTTAACCCTGTAATGAGGAAAGAGGAAACAAGGAAAAAAAAAATATCCAAACTACCCATTGCTCTTAGGGAGAGGAAAGAATCGTCATCATGAGTAAGAATAGCAAAGGGATTCCCTCCCTGCTCAGAGAGGGGACAGAAGGGGAAGGGAATTCCCTCTCTCCATTGGGAAAGAACAGAAGGGAAGGGAATTCCCTTTGTTGCATTTATGCTTTGAGCTCTAATTAATCTTGAATGTTTGTACTCCTGCTAACATCAAAGCAGTTCTGTACATCAGGCAAAACTTGCTTTCCTCGAGCTGAAGAAAGTCAGCCTTGAAATTCTCATGGAACGTATGGATTTATGTCATTGCTGTCATGTGGCCAGATGCAGTCCATAACATTTAAATACAATCTAAAAAGGAGCTTGGTTGCTTTAGCCTCAGGCTTGGAGAGATTTCGGTTACAGCTTAAGATTTGTTTTTCTATGATTTAATTGTCACTTTAGTTAAAGGGCAAGCAGCAGAGGTGCCAGTAGAGCAGCAAAAAGCGCCAGGAGCAACATATGGGACTGAAATTCCTTATAAAGTAAGGATCCCATGAACACAGTTGCCTGCAGGGGGAATGTTGCATAAACAAATATTTAACAAGGAAAAACAGTGAGGTCTTTGCAGTAATAATACAAATACCCTAAAATAGAAAACGAACACATATAAAGCCCACAGTTTCCCTGGCGTGCACCAGCCCATGCGCACATGCTTGAAATAGTGTGGATAATGCCTCTGTTGTAAAGAGGTTTTGAGCTTTGTAATTCTAGTTTAGGATGAGGAGGGGGCAGTGCTGGCTACTGTGACCTTCTAGAAATCCACTTAGCATTCCCACTTCCAAGCAAGGTTAGCTCTGACTAATTTTCTGAATGGTTTGATGACTGGAAAAAGTAGCAACTGATCAGATGCCATTGTGATCATGTCGCAAGGGAAAGGTTACAATGTTCAAAGACTGTTTTATACATATTTCATTGGTTAAAAGGTTGAATTTCTTATCCTGAAGGAACATCAGGACTTGGTTATTTCTCTTGCCTTTATCTCCTTACTGTATGTGCAAAGGTAATGCTAATTAATGCCTGGATGGAAAAATCAGATAGTGTATCACCACAGAGAAAAGAAAACTTGCATTGCTAATTTCTAAAATTTCTGCCCAAATTTGATTTAAGTACATACATACCACAATCAACAATTGATTTGGGACTTGTTACAGTGAGCTGAGTACACAAGCAATTTCAGATGTATATAATTTGCTGTACAGTTCCCAGAAGATACAGGTATTATCTTCACCCATAATGGACAATATCTTAAATAATACTTAGCATAGGCAGAAGAATTTGTTTTACAGAGGTGGTTGTAACTAGGCTGTGGTTCCAGCAATCCTTGTAAAAGGACAGTAGGGGGTGGAGACTAGATGTTTGCTTGGAAAAACAAGCTTCTAGTATAGGTAGATGTGAACAATATAAGTGTTTTGACCTATTTTAATTTGTTTCACCTGTGTTTTGAAGAGATGTGGGGAAACCACCTGCCCACATCGCCTTTCCTCAAAGAGAAGACTTGAGTAAATATATCACCCAAATATATCACCCTTCTATAATTTATCAATTTTTTTTTTCTGATTCTGCCGGCAGAGCAACCTCTGTCTGAAAAGCTGTTCTCAGGGTAAATAAGGAAATGCATGAAAAAAATCTGGGGGAGTTACCAAATCTGATCTTATCTTTCATGTAGCTATGTTTTAAGGCACTGAAGTTGTAGAGAAGAAAGCACTTGAAAACCAAATTGTAACATTGTTTTTCTCCCCTTGACATATAACACACATCATTGTGTTTGGGGATGTTTACATGACAATTTGCTGGTATTTATACCCGATCCTAGTTGTAAAGTGTGACAAGATCACTGAAAGAACTCTTTTTTTGCAATTTATCAATCATAAACTTAAATACATGGGAAAGTGCTTTCAAGGGTTTCATTAAACATTTACAAGTGCCACAGCAATTGTCTGACTTAAATTTATTTTTACACAAGGAAATGTTTTTCACTGCAGTATTTGCAAAATAAACTAGTGGCCCGTTGAAAAGATTGTATCTTACATATTTTAAACTACTCCTCCTACTCTCCTAGTTTACACTTAGCTCAAAACAAATTTAAAAAATTGACCTAAAACAGGAAAATGGCTGACATTGTTACAGCAGGTTCAGGGAAGAATAAATGCGTGAGGGAAAGAGAAAATAACCTCTGTGACCAAAAATAATATCCACTAATGCTGAAGTTGGGGATAAGTAAGTATTCAAATTTTTTCTAAATGTCACTGAAGTGACTTTTACTAGTAGTTTAACATTAATATGATCAGTCTATAATTTAAGTTTTGCAATTAAAGCAAGATAATATTGAGACCATGGAAGAATACCTATAATCCTGGTAGGGAAAATGGTGATAGGGAAAAAAAAACAGTAATAACAAACATACAGAGGAAATTTTAGGAAGAGCAACACAAAGTGCAATGAATGCACCTTTGACAGGAAAGCAATAACAGGCAGAGGAATAGCACTCCTGCCACTTCATTTATGGAAAGCCACTTGCTGTGAGGTACTTGGGATCTGAAAGGTGCAGTTTGCTACACGTAGATACCAAAAAGATGTTTGCAAGGAAACAGTATGGCACAACAGCCTGGAACTAATCTTCTCACACCCACCCCCTAAAGTGGTATTTACAAGCAATTCACCCACTGCAATATGGTTATTTGAATGCAACAGAGGACATGGGAAATGTGTATTTTGCTAGAGAAAAGTGATATTGCCAGGTCCCATTAAAAATCTGTTAATAGTACAGAAGGGAGGTCAGAGGAGCCCTCTGAATTGAGTGAAAATAGTCCAAACTCTGAGAACAGTCCAGCTGGCTGGCCCAACATTGTTCCGAGAAGTTGTAGTAACCATTGGTGCTGGCACAGCTCAAATCATTCATTAACACTTGTGGTATCTCAGTTGACTGTATCATAGACCAAGTTCTTGGGAAGCTGGACTGTGACACAAGACAGCTGTTACTCAGGATAAAGGTGGTACATGAGCTGAACTCATCAGTGTTAGACTGTATATAATGGGAAAAGGCAAACTGTCTCATGGAACAATACACAGATGAGATGGGAAAACACTGCAGACACAGTTTATGATTACCAAAATTCATCAGCTGTTACTGAGAAAATGCATTTGGTTAACTTACTGTTCACTAAGTTTCAGAAATAAAGTTAGATTTTGCATTCCTGAGTTTCATTTTGTTTATACTGCCACAAATTGTGGCTTACCTCCCAGGGTCTCTGTCTTGAGCTGATTATTATTGATGCTGTGTTGAAAAAGAAAATTTTCATGCCTGTTCATTAAAATGTTCTCAGTGACTCTAGCAAAGACCACAGGCTGTTATACCAGTTGTTAAATGTAGAACTATTCACCCATTTTTCAATCATGTATTAAAGCTCTATAATCAAGAGAAGAGAGAGGAAAAAAGAGAGAAAAAGTTTTTGAAAGCACATAGATTTAAGGAAAGATCTTGACTTCACGTTGCTAGAAAGAGAAGTTTTATGTGTACAAAGCTACTGCTGGATAATCAGGGAATATCATTAATACTTGGTTAAGGGAGTTAATACCATTAATTCTTGGTTAGGGAGACTTTTTGAGAATAAGAATACTTTGACTATATTTTTCCATCTGGTTAAGGGGAGTCAGATAATATAAAAATGTTAGAGTAATATAAAAAATTAACCAAGATTCTTGGATGGCAGGTATCAAGCAGTTTAATACATGTTCTACAGTTACTACTCTTGATTCTTCTGGACACTTTTACAAAGTTTGTCCTGAGGACCTTTCCACATGTGTTCAAATGTACTAAAAGGTGCCAGACCTTTCCTTCCAATTTTGCCTGTGCGACTCCGCCATGAAATAGAGGGCTGATGAGCTGAACAATGTACTACTGCTATACCGTCCTACAATTTTTGCATTGTTCTTTGATTTTAAGAGCCAACCTCCCAAAATATCAGGAAAATAGAAATATGCTTTCTCAGCTAATCCTTGTGCTTGGCTATGCCCAACCATATCCTGAAGTAAAAGCAGAGAAAGGCATTCCTGTACTACAGAAACCATGTTCCTTGACACAGACAGAAATGGCTTGTAAGAATCATTTAGATACCTCTTAAATACCCAGGCACAGAAATACTGGCAACATTGCCATATTATGAAATACGCAGTTAGGTAGTAATCTGCTTTTCATATGATTTTTTAGGTTGCACAGAAACAGCAATCCTTTGGCTGTAATAGAGTATTTGGTGTCTGTTGTACTTGATGTTGCATAATGTGAAAGGGAAAATACAAAAGATTAGAATATGGCCAAGATTAAGGTGTGTGAGAATAATGTTTCAGAGCCTAGACCTCAAATCAAATGAAAATGAACTGGTGTAGCTAAGTTGGCAAATGAGGAAAAATATGGTTAAAAGTAAGTCTTATGTATAAGTTGACTGAATTAAATACTGCTTGAGAGTTAAGAGGAATATTTTTAAAAATCAATTATTTCAAGAATATTCTCCTTGTTTCCTGATTCAAGTGTTTTCAGTCCTTTCCAAATGGAATCATAAAGACTGCCAGGGAGAAATAGAAATTGCCATTAAAGTTTAACAGTGAAAGTTCACCCTTTTTATTCAGTCCACTTCAAGTAGGTTAATGGTAAACAATAAAAAAAAGATAATAATTAATACAATTTTAGAGGGACAAGTTTTGATAGAAAGTTTGATACTATGATGTATGGCAAGATTTTAGCCAGAGTTAAATTTGACAGCTATGAAAATGTCTTTCTAATGTACCTTGGGATTTAAAAAAAAAATTATGAACACTGAAACTAAAAAACTAAAACCATTATCCAAAAGCAAGTTATAGTTTCAAAAATATAAATAGAATCCACATATATTAACATGATTTTTAGTCAAAGACTTTTAAAAACCCCATTTATTATATTCCCTTCTTGTTAGTGCTGCTACTGCTGATGGAGAAGTTATGTGGCAATATCCGTATGACATGACAGAGAACCCTCCAAACAAGCCTGTTGTGATGCAACACTAATTCAGTAACATCAAGTTTCTAATTTGCCACTTTTCCAGACATGATGTTTTATTTCAAGTAAGTCTCATTATTTGTCTTGGTTTTGGTTTTTGATGTTGGGTTTTATCGGCTTGTTATTTTTTGTTTGGTTGGAATTTTTTCCATTTCAGATACCTGACATTTGGACTAAGTTCTAAAAAAAAGTCAATGTCATAAGTAACATCTGGATGGGGATTATCTGGCACTCCAGCCAGCAAGGAGAAGCAAAAAAGTGACTAAGCAAATAGCTGCTCTTTTAATCTTGTGTGCATCCTGAGTGGCTCTACCCCATTTCTCTGTGTGATTGTAATTCACCATCAGCCGTCTTTAACATATCCTGTGCTGCACGCCAGTAATGGCAGCTGATAGCAGGTCTGTCTGGGACTCCAGTTGTGTTCAATTGCTTTACTGCATTTTGTTTTACTGATTATTTCTTTCCTGCTAAATTTGTCTGTGGCTTTAAATGTGGACGTTCCAGAGAAACTGTGTATTGAAAAAGCTTTTATTGTGGTTTTGCTTGCTAGTCAGTAATCTGCACATTCCCTGAAACACATCCTCACCAGTGCCTTCCTCTCTGGCTGTTTTTTCAGATAGACTCAATTTCATATCTGAAATCCCTCATTATATTTATTATACTTTTGATACTTAAAATTATCTAAAGTTAAACAGAACACAAATTAGGAGAACAGAATCATATCTGAAGTCATAACAGAGTAGAAAACTGTATTTTACTTGCACATTCCCATTAAAGTCAAGGACACTACACAAGCAGAAGACGGTTCAGAACCAGCTTTGATCCATAACTACTTCTATTGTGCAAGGGGATTTACAACTTTTTTAGCTGCTTGGTGTAAGGATGCGACACTTACTTCAGTGGGAGATATCTGGTTCATTAAACTTAACAATTAGCTTCAAGAAAATCTATACATTGGATTAGTTAAATCATCTTTTGCAGATACAGAAGTGCTCATTAATTAGTAGCAGGAATAATTTACTGAAATATCAATCAGGATTAAATGTGTTATATAATTTATTCATTAGGCAACACAATTATGCTGAAGTTAAAAAAAAAATTCTGTAACCGAGCAACATAAAGGAAAATATACAGCTACACTTTATAAAACAGCAAAAGAAATTATTAGACATGATACAACTGGGAACTTATGCCATTAAAAGGGAAGATGCATAATGGCTTTCTTGCTACAATTTTATTGAATTGAAGCCGTCTTGACTATTTGAGTATTGCCATCAACATGTTCATTTTCTTTCATATTTGCAGGGGCTAAAAGATTACTAAAGCAATTTACTTTCATTGTCCCACAAATCCCCCACTGCAAAGCAAAGTAGAATTATTTTAAAAACAGAATATGGGGAAAATATTTCAACAGTGCACTATTACTGGAAACTTATATAAGGATACAAGTAATGACTGCTCTAGTTCAGGATCACCCGGCAACATCAGGAAACTAAAGTAGCATTAGGTAAGAGAGTTGGGTATATTTTGATCTTCACTAATAAGCAAAAGCAAATAGGGGAATTCCAAAGCAAAGCATGTCCTTCATTTTTCTAATCATAAAGTTAAAAGCAAGGAAGAAATGCATCAGTCTCAGTTCTGATAAACTCTCTCCTGGCCTGTCTTTTTGATTTTTAAATACCACTCCAAGATAGCTTAATATGTACTTGCATACAGTTTTTAACCCCAGTTCTAATTTCAGTTAAACTGATACACACATCTGGGACAATTTTAGTGAAGTGGAGTTGCTGCAAAGATACATTCAAAACAGAGAATAGCTGACTGAAAAAGGTCAAAATACATTTGGGTATCTTTAGTTTTGGGGTTAAATTGTAGAATGATGTTTTTTAAATCCTTTCTACTATTTGCAATAAAGGGATTAGAACTTTGCAGACTTTGATTGGAACTGCTAGAAAGTGTTTTTGAGCTCTTGCTTAAAGCTTGAAAGGCATTAAGTTTTAGTCTCAGTTTATCCTGTCACAGTAAAAGGCCTAAGTGACTTCAATCTGTGCTGTATGAGACTAATCCTTTCATTAGGTCTCAGCCACATGTTTCCGCACCTAACAAAGTCTGGTATGAAACAGTTTTTCTAGGAAATTTGAAAGAAGAAATGTGAATAGATTTCTTCAAAACAAGTAATTTCAATCACAGTTGTAGTTAATTAGTAAGGAACCGAACTTCTCTATCAATGTGGGTTTTGCTGTTTGTTATTCCTCTGATCTTCCTGACTGCCTGCTGGCATAACATCCTGAACACTTTGAATTTACAATCCTCATATCTAAAGACCTACTTAAAAAGTATCGATATGGATTAGCAAGAAAACCAAGACATTTAAGCCAGGAATTGAACTGTGTTTTTGTGCATGTGTACAAATGCATTATACCCACAGCCCTTTGAAGTACAGCTTTAGTCTTGTATCAGGGCCATATCAGAGACTGCTCTGACATTCAGAGCTGCCAGAAACCTGGCATCCAGCTGTAAAAACTCTTTACAACTAACTCTTTCTACATGCATGATACAAGGTGCTTACAGAGAGTCTAGCCAGTTGTGTTGTCCTAAGCAATCCTGTGAATGATAACAGCACTATAAATGGCTTTATAATTTTATTCTTACCAAATACATTGGAGGAGAAGGCTACTGAATTCATCATTGTTGCACACAGGCCTTCAAAATCAGGAATACTATTAAGCTGTTTGTTTTGGTATTATTATTTTATCTTTATATATATAATTACAAAGAGTGATTATATATATTACTTTAGCAAAAAATGTTTCTGAAATTAAATATAAGAAGCTTTAAGATTAAATTTATTGCATTTTTTATTTTAAACAAAAAACAAATAGTAAATGCAGAATGAACCCAGAAACTATTTATGACTTTGCATTTATTTGGGAAATTTTCCATCAAAGAAAATGGATGTAAATTTTAAAAGTTAGTACATTTCCTTGAGACATAGCTTCATGCTATGAAATTGTAAATTGCACCACTGATGAGGCATTTTATGGATAGCAAGATTTCTTTTGACAACTTTCTCACCTTGTAGCAGTAGTTCTGGATTTTTTTTTCTCATTGACTTTATATTTCTTTATTACTCACTATCTCCTTTCCCCAACCCAACTCTGCTCTTTTTTCTGACTCAGAGCAGTTTTATTTTCCTCTCCAGTTTTCAGTTCACCAAATCACCAAATTGTGATTCATGTAATTCTCAGATTTGTTCATAATATGAGTGGCTCACACTGGTTCATTCCCGACCTGAATGGTTAACACTTAACTGGAATGCAGAGGTGTTATGTGTTTCTCTCTAATAATGTGTGTATCAGCGAGCTTTTGTCTGTGGCTTCTACTGCTGGGGCAGCCTTCATAAAAGGAAGATGACGAGAGTTGCCGGTGGTAGCTTTTCATAGAAACTGCACTAATTTTGGCTGCTCCTTGCATGTTCAAACACTATGGTGAAGTAAGCCATTAAGGTATCTGTATCCCTAGTAAAAAATTCATTCCTCAGTTGTCTTCTCTTATTTTCATTTGGATGCTGGGATGCAGAGCTAAATTGTACCTCTGGATTAAAGTAGCTGTTCGCAGTCATAACAACCTCTGTAGAATTCAAACCAGTCATCTTTATTACAAATAGAGTACCACAGTACTTGAGTACCACAAATAGAGTACTACATGCTACAAGTGAAGCCCTAAGATAATTAATTGTGCCCTACACATGAATATTTAACTCTTGAACTGCTACATTTTAAAATAAGCATTAAATTAAATATTAGTAATGCAATTTCAATGATGATTAGGTTAATGGGTCTAATACTATTTCTGCAAAGGCTGGAAGAAATTGCTCGAGTGATGTAACACTGTGCACTGTAATTTAGTATCTATTTATCTTTCTCTAGCAATACAACAAGTCTGTTTAAGAGAAATAAAAGTACTTAATGCAGTATATGTTAGTCTTTAAACTGTCTTTCTGTAATATTTAGGGCCTTGTTTATTTTTAAATTTTATGATTATTTCTATAAATGTCAATTATTTGTATCACACTCCCATGATTTGTGCAACAACAGTAAGTATTTTGCTGCATAATTCAAAGTAGGATGAATGCCTTTATGGTTGAGATCACAGTAGGTTTTTAAGATCACCAGAAAACCATGATTTCAAGCCCCATACCCAGACTTGGACAGAAACCCAGAAGTGATACTGCAATGCAGTATTAGAGATAATGCTGCATTTGATGTTCAGTCTTTAGGATGAAATGATAAGTTTGTGTTTGCTTCATTAACCTTGAGTAGTGGTTTTGTGGAAATGGTTCAAAATGATGCTTTTAAAAAAGAACATATAATAACCCTATTTCCTGGTCAGCTGTCATTTCTCCTCCTACTCAGTATTCAAAAATTCTCTTACAAGCTGTTAGTGAGCACACAGTAGTTGTTCTTTTACGCATCCGATAGGTATGTCCCTATTTTGGGAAGTACTCAGAGATGAGGATAAAAGTATCAGGTCATATTCTGGTTTTTCACTTCCAACACTCTTTCTTGGCTGTAGAAGTTTTAAGAAAAAAATGTGCACTGAAGTGACTGTTTGAAGAGTTCTGGCGATCTGGGGCATGGCAGTAAAAGTCCTGCCATCTTTGAAACTGGTAAAACGTGTAGCACTGTGTTGATAAATAGGAAAGCTTGTAATACCATCCACCAACTCTTGCATAAGGATACAAAGGATAAAGATTCCTGAATTTTCCATCTACTCATTTTACATGAGTGGAAGACTGGAAAATCAATTAACATGTATATGGGTACCTACTTAAATTTTGCCCTCGTCCCTGAAGTATCTGGATGCTTCATACAGATCTTGTTCTTAATCTGCTGTCTGCTCAACTTCCACCACCTGCTTATTTGCCTAAGTATGGCATGGAATGCTTTTATTCAGTGAAATAGTTTAAGGCATAATGGATAAGTACTTTCTAAGGAACTTTGTATTTGGAACTACAGTTTACCTTGTAGTAGTTGTTAGTGAAAAAATGTATTTTCCTAAATTTTCTGAAATTTTGGACATCTACAAATATTGGCTGTTAAATGTTTTCCAAAAAATGACTGTTCTTGTAAATTCTGATGAAAAGCTTCTCCATAGGAATATGTGCTCAATCTTTGGTTTCTGTATATAACCTTGAAATAAGTACTACTGCTGATCGTGACTTCATTGCTGGTCTTGACCTGTTCTGTTTTTGCACTCATTCGTAAAGCTCTGCAATGACCAATTGATGTCTTCAATATTTGTTAAAAGGTCAGAGATTTGTCCTGAGATGATGTTTCCCTTGTAGAATAATGTATATTCTGCCTGGGAGCATAGAGTTCAGGGGCAGTGGCAGAAACAGTGCTTTACACAGCAAAAACTAGTTTAATGAGGGGAATTGTAATCCAGTTTCCCATGAAACTATCAAATACCTATTTACCCTGTGCTAGCCTGTATGGCTTTACAATTAGGAAATTCTTGTTTTTCTGTCTGGATTAAACCAAAATGCAACTAAACAAATGACAAAAATTAGTGTTGTGTTCGAGAGGAGAGCATTAAGCAGAGACAGGGAACTAAAAAAGGTAGTTGGAAACTGGTCTGCTGTTTGCAGCACAAACAATACCTTTAGAAATATTAGGTATCAGTACCTTCACTTAGATAAGCAGAAATTTAAAGAAATTGGCCTAGACATTGAGGAATTATAAAACCAGCATGGTGTCTCTGGTAAAATAAGCAGATATTTCAGTTTTCTAAAATTTTCAAAAAGTAGTTATAAATGTTTTAGAATTATTTAATAAAATAATGATGGGTATGTAAATAATAGTTTTTGTTTGCCCCATTTATAAATATATGTATTAAATGATGAAAGCACCATAGATTTTTTTCCTTGGTTTCTATGTAATCCAAAGGATAGCACAGGATCTTACAGTAAGTGTATCATAGACCTACTTTATAAGTACTTTTAATATTCTCTATAAGATATATTAAAAATCATATGAAAATATATTATGTGTAAAAACTAAAAATAAGAAATGTAAATTTTATCTCTAATTATGTATCAGCTATTATAATTTATTGGATTTCAGAGAATCTGATGCTAAACATTTCAGGTCAGAAGCTTTTTTATCAGTTTTCATCTGTCACTCACAAAAATGCTTCAATTGCTTTAGAGTGAACATTTTAAGAATAGAATGTAGATTGTAAGGATCTCGACATTTCCGATTTTAAAATTAGTATAAATTTTAGACTTGAGACTTTTTAAGAATTTTTTGTTAAAGAAACTCTACGCCCATGTTTTTTTAATTATTGGATGTTTGGGATCAGTGTTTGAGTTACTTATACTCCTCTTTGCACATTTCATAAAGCCTTATTAATTGTTGATATTAATGAGACATACAATGGGACTAGTCACATTTTTTCATTAATACTTAATGAAATTAAAGTGATATTTTAATTATACATATGTCCATCTTTCTCCATTGTTTGTATTTTTTTGTCCTGCCCAGAAGATCAAAGTTTAAGTAAAAGCTTTCATCCTAAATTTTTAATATTTTATTCATATTCAATTCTTGTTTTGGCAGTTTGAAGCCAAGCTTTTGGGCTTAGTAGATATTGCAACCTTCTCTGTGTGGTGCAATAATACTTACTTAAGCTTCCAAGCTTTCACAGAGAAATTCAGCATTTGCAAAAATGATTTAGTTGAATCATGACTTGAGAAGTTATTAGGGAAGAGCTTGAAAGAAATTATTTCTGTTATGTTTATTCCCCAGTTTGGCCAAGAACCAAAATATTTCATGCCCTCTTATACAGTAATTTATGCACAAGTTTTCTTATTGTGCTTATATATTTCTTAGGGAACCTCAGTTTGCTTTCTTTCCTTTTTGAGTGGCCTGTAATAAACATCTTCTCCAGAGGATCCTAACTCCTGAAGTCTGACAGGGCACCAAGTCAAGGGATTCATCAAGCTTTCTATTTGGCTTTTTCACTTTAATACAGAGCCAAGCCAATTTCATGTGTAATATTGATTATATTTTTGGTAAACTGTGTTAGGAATCCAATTATATGAGTGATTATAACCACCATAGTAAATATATATGAAGCTATTTACTTCCCATAAACTGTATTAAAGCTAAAAATCAACATTGATACCAAAACCAATGAATATTCAGTGTTGGATTTTGCTAGCTGCTCTGAAGAAAAAAGTTGTGGAAAAGCATTGAGTTTGTAATTTGTCCCTTCTGTGTTTCATCATACTCTGATATTTATTTTAGAGGTAACATGGAAAATAAATGCAAGTAAGAATGAGTAGAAACAATGAAAAATATATCAATAGTACTTCTATATTATTTTAATATATATATCTATATATATATATCGATATATATTATTATTCTATATTATTGTTTGAAGATATTACCAGATGCAGTATATTCTTGCTAAATTTTACAATTGCAGAAGATAGATCCTCTATGACATAATGAGAAAAAAAAATCAGTGAGCTCTTACACAAATCAGAGTTATCACTTTCCTAAATTTGTAGCTCAGACTATATTTTCAGAAAAGTTCTTATATAGGGACTAAATGCAGGCCATTATTTTCATACCAAATAAATAATCAAAATGCTCACAAAGAGCTAAATCAATAAAATTTTCTTGAGAATCTGAAGGAAAGGGGAAGATACATAATAATTTGAACAAATTTACAGGGTTAAAACTGTGGGCACCTTTGTAAAGAAAGGCGGTGTGATTCTTGGTAAGTGCCAACTGGTAATTCTAGGTACTCTGGAGAATTCATATTTCCATTCTTCTCCCTCCCTACTGAAAGTTATAGTAATGTTAAAGGTGAAATGAGCTTTATGCATGGAACTAACAGGAAAATTCTTCATCAGGTTTTTACACACTTTTCTCTCACTTGCTTAAACTTCTCAATCACTCTAGGACTGTAGCCCTGAGACCCTAAAGTTTATCAAAATAGTTTTGATGTGACCATCACTGATTGAAGGTTGATACACTTGGCTAAACTAAAACAGATTTAAACTTGATTCAATCCTAGCAAAATTTTCCTTTCTACTCTGCTGTTACATAATAACATTACTAATTTGCTGAAAGTATTGGTAGTACAGAACAAACAGACTTAAAAACCTTTCATTTTGTTTTTGGGTAGGTTTTTTTTTGCCTTTTTTTTAGTATTTTTTTTTCATCTGCAATATATAGATGATATGTCCCTGACAGGTAATAATGAACTTTCTTTACAATTCTTCCATCTGTTTTGGAAAGTTTCCTTTACAGATAATATCTAGAGGTAGAATGTTAACTTTGATTGCTGATCTCAGTTCAGCATCACAGTACCCGTATTTTATTCTCACAAAATGTAAAACAATATCAAACTCCAACAAAGATGTGTATGAAGGTCCCTAAAATACCAAAAGGAAAGCTGAATTTACCACTGCAGGATTTGGAAAAAGCATTTTAAGGTGAGGCAAGATACTTCTTTAGCCAGAGGTTCTGCTTACCCTTTTTGCTGCACTTCAGAAAGGCTGGTTAGGTAGACTTAATGGAACTGTCAGTCCTGTACTCACAAAAGGTTTCTATTTAGCATTAACACTTTACAATAAGACCCTATTTTTTCCCAGCAAATAGACCTGGGCTGAGTGACTTAACTCACTGACCTGGTCTCTAAAATCTCTTATGATTATTCTGGATACCAGGATAAAAAAATATAACTTTAAAGAATGCAATATGCAATAACCCTAAAGAACAGAGCTGAAGTTAGTAGGAAAATACTTTAGTTTTAAAATACTTGCATGTTATTTTGCTCTCATAATTGCTTGCAAACTGTACATTATAATATATTGTGTGTCTAAAATAAAATGACTTGCTGATCATCAAAAAAAGTGTTCAACTAAGTCACAAAAAAGCATGTATGTCTAAAGCCTTTATCAAATATGTAACTCTTTAATATTTTCAAACATTTCAAACCCAGATAAAAACATAAAAGCTTTTCAGTTATTCAAAAACCTTAGAAATTGAATGTAACTTTTTTGGGACATTTGGTTTACAATTCTTTTGTTTTAGATAAAGACCATAAATAAATGGTATGTAAACACAATTTTGAAAGTTATGTTAATCAAGGGAAAGTAATTTTGTAATAAAGATAACTGTGTTTCTCTGCAAAGCACAGTATCAGAAACAAGGCTAGAAAAGCCATCGTTTTGGCGCTTGCTCACATTCTGACTTTACTCAAGCCTTGTAGGGCCAGCTATCTTTAACCGTTCTTGACAAAAACAAGTCAAAATTTGCAATCAGCTTGTCATGGGCAATCTGACAGGGAATATTTGGTCCAGTCCAAGAATGAGAAATGATTTGTATAACTGCATTCCTTTAAATTAAAAATAAGACACATGTCCCAGTACTATGCTCACCAAATTAATCCTATGCAGAAATAAAGCACATACAAGCTGCTACCCTGAGCACTGTACTATATATGTTGCATGCAGAAATGGGTACAATTAAAATCTCAGTGTGTGAATCTCTCACTGACTACCTTCGACATAGAAATGGCCTGGCATCTGAGCTGAAATAAAAACACACAAATAAAATGTTACAAATTAAAAAATCCTTGCATAATACTGTATTTCAATGCATATTATAGATATGTTCTCTTCTGCATCATCAAATTAACTGATGTAGGGGCAACCAGCATGTCTAATGTAATGCCAGGAACTGCTGTTGTACACCCTTGAAATATTTTTATCTGTCACATGTCCAGAGAGTAAATGGAAGTTCCTTTTAGGCAGTCAATAAAGCAAGTTTTAACTATGAACTTTCAAACAAAACATGAGGATGATTAAAAATAAAATCCAGCATGAAACAGAAAGATCTGTAAGTGTTAAATATGCATGCAATATGGAGAGAAATTATTTCAATAATAAAATTAAAAATATTGGTTTAGTCAGTGGAAGTATATTTGATTAAGCTTATCAACACCTTCATGCAGCTGTTGAACTCATCTTAATAATATTCATTAAATATGCTTTGTCACCTTGTGCTTGTTTAACAGTCCTTGTCTATAGATAAAGAACTGAGAGAAAATATTAAATGGGCTGCAAATTGGAATAGGCTGTCAGACCCCCCAGCTGGGGTGTCTTAAATCAGTGGGATTATGTCTCAGTTATCTTTATTAATATCCTCACATGGAACCACATCCCTAAATGATGGGTATTTGAAGTGGTACTGCTTAAACCCACGGGTCTGATGTCACTGCAGTGGCACACAAGGTGCAGGATTCCTGATGCTGCTGTGTCTGCGTGAGGGGCTGGCTCCAGCAGGATGCTGACTGCAATCAGTGCCTGCAGGCAGATGTGCTGAGCTCCTGGTGGGAGGTAGCACACTTCCACACTGATTGTGGTGTTCCACAGGGTAGGGGAAGGGGAGTTGGCATTGTCCTAAAGGAAAACCCTTAGGTATTAACCCTTGAAGAAAACAGAATTCTATCTCCCCTAGTCACTAACCCGGAAGAAAGTGTATAGGATAAATCTATAATTTTTAGAAGGAAATATAAAATTTAAAATGGCTGAAGAGAAATGGAGGAGAAAATGTTGTCTTTTGCATGACCTGGCTAAGGAAATATTAGCAATAAACTTTTTCTTTTGAGATAATTTTTCAGTAATGGTACCTCTCTACTGAAAGTCACTGAAAGAATTCAACACACTGTGATTGTAATCCACAGTAAAATAAGCATTAGGATTTTTTTTCTTCTAAACTCAAACACTTTTGCATGAAAAGTCTATCAAAATAACACCAGACAGCTGCCTAATAGCCAGGTGAATTGATCTCTATTACAGGTAAACACTGATTTCTTCATAATAAAATGTGTAGCAACATGGAATTTGTACCATGTGGCACATCAGTAATGATATTCAGAAAAGGTGTTCCATCAAAAAATACCTAGGTTGTAATTTCAACCATCTTGTATGTGTGATATAAAATTATTTCCTAGTGCATGAATAAGTGTATCTAAGTTATGTAAAATTCAATGTCTAAAACTTGACATCATACTGAACCACTGAAGAATAAGTCATAAAAGTAGCATAGATGACAGTATAATATAAGCACCCACATTAAACATTCACTGCCTCAGTCTGGGAAAGGTTTGAATCTTGAGGTCCTGAAAAAGGACTCAGGCAGTGATGTGTTGCGAAATTTGAGTCCAGCTGTGTCCAGAATAAAACATACTGTGTTGTATCATCAGGAGCTTTGCCAGTAGACTGAGGACAGTGATACTCCCCCTTTACTCAGTGCTCAGTTGACCCTACCAGGAAGAGTGAATCCAACTTTGGAACCCTAATACAAGAGAAATTCTGATAAACTTGAATGAGGCTAGCAGAGGCCACCAAGATGGATGTGGACTTGGTGCTCATGTCCTTTGAGGAGTGATTGAGGAAATTGGCTTTGGCTGTGAGCCTGGAGTAGAGACAGCTCCAAGTGACTTAATAACAGTCTTTCAGTAGGTGTGAGGAAATTACCAGGAGATGGAGGCAGGTCTTCTATTGAAGATCATGGCAAAAGAATGATAGATGATGCTTTAAATTGGTATAAAGAAAAAACAGTTTCAATATGAGGGTATTGGAAGAGATTGCCTAGAGAAGCACCATCCTGGAATACAATTGGACAAGTCCTAAGCAACCTACTCTGAATTCTGTGTTGCTCCTGCTTTTGGCAGAAGACTGGACTGGATGGCCTCCCAGTTTTCCTCCTGACCTAAATGCTTCTGGATTCTATGAAAATACAATGGTTATAAAAGACCAATCTAAGAAAAGGATTCTTTGCTATACTGGAATGGTAAAATGCTATATATTAGAGTATGTGCTATGCTAACAGAATGCTTTCTGAAAGCAGATACATCTGAGTGATTGCTATTTAATGATTCCCATGTGAAACAAAGCATTACTTGTTATATAGGTTGTCCCAGTTTCTAAAAAACAAGATACAAACAAAGGGTGAAGAGGAGTAAGTTACAATATAAACTAGGTCATGAGGATATCCCTAGTTAATAATAAATTTTAGAGATATGTTAGTTGAATCTAATCAAGATATATTATATCCTGCAGAAATGTCTTTTTTATTCCATTGGTAACTATGTAGCTCTCAAAAGTATTCAGGATCATGAAGATCATAATCCCTTATGGGCACCTAAAAAAATGAATCAAGCCAGAGTCTGATGAAATTTCAGTTCTTTATAAGTTTCAAAAGTGGAAGTTTTTTTATTTTGAGGAGGAAATAAAGCCCCATTTGTTGCATAATACATGCAGCACGAGTTAAACACAAATAATACTCAGTTAAGTTTTGCTTTTTTGGAATATTGATGAACAGACTCTTTATGACTGACTAGTGGTAGCACCTGAGTAAGTGCTACAAATACCACAACACAGTTCAATGTGAGACTGGCAAATGATATTTTTTTTCTGTTTGAAAAAAGCATGAGTTTAGCAGCCACTGAACTTTCTTAACCATGCCTCCTGTATACTTTCTTTGTCATTTATTTGGCAGCTCTGTTTTCTATATAAAATTTGTAAAGGCTGTGGGCTGAAGCTGACACAAGAGTTGAATCCTACCTTTGTGTTCTTTTATGTTCCTTTAATCCTATGTCAAGAGAAGGAAACAGTTTGGACACTTTTGCCATTCACTTTGGGCACTTCTGCCACAACTGTCTCTAACCCCATTCTGGCACATCAGGGTCATGTGTGACCTCTGTAAGACAAGAAGTCGTTTCTCTGGAAATTATTGTTTATGATGACAGGAGAGAGACACGTACACAACTGCATTACTACCCTGTCGTCCTGGACCTGACCTGTGGTCTGAGATGCTCATCAGAATAATCCCTGTTAAGTACAATTCCTACTAAATGTAGTTTTACAGAACTATCCCCTGTAAAATCATTTTATATTCAACACTCTGTTATCCATTTTTTAGACTTGATCATGTTGGAGATTTTTTTGTGGTGTTCTTATGTACACTGGGAAATGCTACAATGCAACTTTGGTGTACTGTGCTGGAAAAGAAAAGAGGATAGTACGAAAATGCAGTAGAGAAGGATGTTTGGGAACTGTGAGCTTTTCCAGAATAATACATCTTTTGAGGTAAAAAACTCAGTGCATTAGTCAATCAGCTCACCAGGAGCCCCTCTAATTTGCTATTTAGTTCAAACTTCCTGTGATTGAATGTATTTAATAAGAAAAGTGCTTTATTATTTATTTAATAAGAAAAGTGTTGTGAACTATAGGATATCAGTTTGCGTTCTGTGATGGGTAGGAAGTAATTTTGGAGCTCCTCAAAGTGGTTCTTAAACTTTCTGGAAGGAGAAATGTACTTTCATAACATATAATATATACATATAATTGGAAATCAACTCCTTAATTTGATTTTACATGTAAAACTTCAGGTCACTAATTTCTCTTGCAATAACTCAACCTCAGGATGCTCTTCATAGCTATGATAACTTAGTTAAATCTGATATTTTAGTGCTGGTGGGATCTACGGGGACCCCCCCCTTCCCCGCTTCAACACTTAGATAATCTATTTTCTAGGTAATACTCTAGATTAAATGTGTAGATTTGCTTCTCCATAATTAAAAAAAAAAAAAAAGTTTGCATCTTTCTTCAGATATTCCACAGAACGTGGAAATAAAGTCCTTTATTTTTTTATTTGCAGAAAAATTATCCTAAGGTGAAAAGGGATTAAGAATTAAATTTTATTTAAAAGGGAAATAATTCAATCAATTCCCATGAAGCAGGGACAAATGCTCTTGCACATTCAAATGTTAAAGAGATTACGTCTGAAATTCAAGCAGCCACACACAGTGTATTTGTCTGGCTAATAATTGCATATGTCGAGTTCTGCAGAGACAATGATGCTACTGGTAATTCTGCTACTGCAGGATCTGCTTTTTTACAAATGAGGTCAAAAGACAATCAAAAATGAATGTAAATAGATCTGTGCGGTAGCCTTGCCTACCCATCAGCTAGGAAGAAGAGTGGTCTGTGAGCCATGCATTCCTTCCTCTTTTCCACTCTTTAAATAACTGTGAGCACAGGAGGGGGAAGCCACCCACATCCAGCTCCTGATCTACAAACATCACACAAATCAGACACTAATTCTGCTTGTAGCTGTAGCAGAAATAAGTAGTTTTTAATTAACTTTTTAGGCATTTGGGAGTGGTCCTTAGATGCTACTTCTAATCCTGACACGAGAAGGGATTTGCAAGTTTCAGGATAAAGAGGAACAAGGTTTTTTTACAGGTTTTTGGTCATCCACAAACAGTACTCAAACTCTTCTTTATCTCAAAAGACTACAAAACTTTTCTTTAAAACTCTGTGGGTAAAACACTAAATATGCTGCTGTGCATTAGGTGCCCATATTTTTGTTGCTATAAACAATCAGTGTAACTTATAGAAAGGCTAAGGATGTTCTGCAAAGGATGCTCTGAACAGCGACCCAGCATGAGCTGGCTCAGGATTGACACTATACATAGGCTTTCACTAGTTACTGAGCTGCTCTGTTAATCCACAGAGAAGGCTCAGATGCTGATTTTTAGATACCTGGTTTTGTACTTCAAGGCTGCTATGACTCTCTCACATAATATGGTTATGTTGTCCATGACCCCAGAAATAGTCCTTCTGGGAAGAGTCGTTCTTTTAGTGGGAAAGACTTCAGTGTTAAGTTGATTCCTGATATATTTTATCAAGCAAAAATAACACTGGGCACTTAAATAAGAAAAAAATGGAGCACATTTTCCTTTCTTTTATTGTCATTATTTAAAATGGCATGGACTTTAGGTTCTTTCTTTCTTTCCTTCTTGACACTTTTTTAGCAAGTAGACAGAATTGCAACAGTATTTTACCTTAACTGCCATGAAAATAGGATTTATGGACTACTGAGTTTCATGTTCTTTTGAAAGTATAAAAAGAAATGCCATAAACATGCAAAATACTAATGAGATTATCTGGCATTTTTTTCCAGAGAGGAAGGAGTAAAGCAGATTGACATAAATTAGTTTTGAAAGGAGGAAATATGCAAGCTATTTTCAGAGATCCACTTGCATTGATTTGAATGAAAATCAGCAAAGAATGCTCTAAGAAATAATCTCAAAAGGTTACAAATTCCAAAGTCTGACAACATCTGGGAGTAAGTGCTTTAGCACATGCATGTTAGTGATGAAGCACATTTACATGATGATTAACAGTTTTCAAGTAGCCTAGGTACAAGACAAAGACAAAACTCCCTAATACATCCTTGTTCTGAAGTTGTCTCTGCCTGCCTAACCTGTGGATAAAAATAGAGGAAAGTTTTCTCTGTGATTTGCATGTTTCTTTCATAATTTGTTCTCTTTTTATGCAGTGATAGAGATTCAGCTAATACTAGTTAGCAAAGGTATACTGTGCAAGCTGTGCTACAACCTAAAGATCAGGATTTCTCAGTGTTACAAAAACTAAACTTAGCAATTTAATTCTATAAAAGCTGTTGGTGTGCAAGCTAATTCCTCTGTCAGTAGGCATTGATATCTTGCTCTCAGGCCTTTAGGTATGTTTCTGGCCACAGGAATAACCAGTTGCCAAATAGTCCTGTGTATTTGCTCTAAAAAAGGCCAAGATTTCACAAGCTGGTACTGTCAAGGATTGGTATTAAGATGTTGTGATAAAACCTAATTTCCAAGAATTTAAAGTAAATTCTTGTTAAGTTTCTCCGAACTGACTGTTTAGGCAAGACCTTCTGTTTCCATTGCAGTCTAAATTGGCAAATCAGAGGTTTAAATGAGGTAATGTGTTATTATGGAGGAACAAGGACAGGAAAGCAAGATATTTCACCATGTAGCCAAGTACTGAAGGCAGTTGTGATTTCTGGCCTAAGCTTTCTTCTGGTCGTTTCCACTCACTATCAGCAATGAAATAGTTAATAATGTGGACACTTAAATACCATCTTTAGGTTTTTGTGATATGATGGCTCTTTGTTAACAAATAAGCCAGAATATGTTCTTTGTGTGGATAACACTTCATTGCTATAATTGAAGTCAGTATCAAAACTAGATATAATTAGATCTATAATTGGAATCCAGTTAATGAAACAAAAAAAAAAGACAAGACCTTCCCTTTACAGTGTTTACTCAAATTTTTTCTCAGATTGAATTAGGATATTCTTTGTGGTGATCTTTCCCAATGAGACTTCACTATGATTTCAGTATTAAAGAATTAACAAAATGAGAAATTAAAAGGCTATATTGAGAAAATTGGTGAGGAAGCTTAAAATTGCATTTTGTGACTACTTATGGCTATAATTCTGCTTTCAAAATGAAATTCTAGTTTAATTTCCAATAAATTATTCAAATATGCATGCTACTGCCTTTAAAAAAAATCCCAGTATACTAGACTAAAAAGTTCAAGCAGTACAAAATCATAAGGCAAATAGCTCCCACCTCAGAGATGTGAACTTTCAGAGCTGCAGACAATGTGAAACGAGTAAGTAACTATAGAGCCACAATACCTTCCTGTCATTGTCATTTATCCGCTCTGCCTGGATTGAGGTTCACAGCTACAGTTCTGATTGCTTTTGAGATATGCAGTTTCCACAGTCAATTAGCAATTTCCATAGTCAGCTCTGTCTTGCTACTCTGAATCCTATACTGCCTGATTAAGTTTTTTCCATACTTAGCTTGGAAGAGCGTGGACTGCCTAGCACACAGACTGACTCATACACTAAGTCAAGCATGTAGGAAACACTTTAAAACTGGACTTGAAAGCACTAACATAAAATTTAACCCACACCACTGTCCTCTTCCCATTGCTTGGAATCAGAGGGAACAGCACTCACGTCAACACTGGTGTTACTTGAAGTGCCATGTTTTGATGTTTGTTTCATATCAAATATGCAAAAGACTGCTATTAGAAAAGCAGTGGCTCTTCCTCTGTGTCTACTGTAAGGTATGATGTCTGATTTACTCTCAGCATCTCTTTTTGATATATGGGCCAATTTGGTGGAGAAGGGAAAGAACCAATCAATAACGTAAATTAGGAGTATGCAATAACTCTCTTATCATAATGTAACATTAGAAAGGATGCACGATAAAGATGGAAAGAGGACACAATAAATCATGTGAAACGACACCAAAAATAGACTGACAGCATCTGTTCTTTTTGTCTCATAACCCAAAATCAAAATAGCTTTCACTACAACTAAAGGGACCATATTCAAAGCAGATAAAAAAATTTTGTCAGCAATGCCTAATTAAAAAATGAAGCTCTTTTGAGGATGTGTATCACATCATAACCTTATATTGCCATTTCACTCTAGAGTGTATCACCTTTCTTACTGCTACAACATACTTTTTGAAAATCTGCAATAATTTTTTTCTTTTTAGCTTAGAGTAGGGAAATTTGGGCCCCTTGATTGGTGTAAATTGCCCCTGTGACATTCTGAATCCTGACATTAAATTATCCTATGGAAGTCCAGTGTAAAAGGAGTTCTGTCTTAACACTGTACTGAAATGAAAGACTCCTGAACCACTAGCCTGCAGGTTTTTATTTGTGCCACAGAGGAACTCAAAACTGTCAGAATGGATTTTTAAAAATTAAGATTTTTTCCTGTTAAAGATGCAGTACCTATAATAACAGCAATTTTATTTTTCATTATTTATTAAACTTACATATATCTATTTATACCTTTCTGACTCTAAACACTGAGAAAGAGAATAATTTAGAAGTCAATTTAAATGTCGTTCTATTTATTCAGATACTATTTCTATAAGTTCCCTCCTTATTTAAAATAAATTCATCTTTATCTGGAGAGGAAAAGAAATATATTGGAAAGTCAAGGAGTTGAAAAATAAGATTGAAATTGACCTATAAATAAGCTTTCTTAGGCTATCTAAGAGGTGCTTTATCATAATCATTAGATTTCCTACATGAAATGTGAATCAGAACTGACCCACAGTTCTGAGCAGACATAGAAGCAGTATCTGAATGGGGATGGGTAAACGAGATATTTGTATCACTGAGGTACTGTCTCACTGCTGATATTTCTCCTTGCTGTAAAATCAGCAGTACTGAATGGGGCAAGGAATGTTTTTTTCTTGACAAGTATTAAAGCCTAAGGTAGAAGAAACACAGCACTACAGACACAAGAATGGATATCCTCATTTGTTTCCAATAGTCCAACACCTTTGGTAACAGTCTGGATTTCATTTAAGGGGTATTTTAAGAATGCCTGGAAAAAAGCCTTGCATTAAGAAAGGGTTTTTTGACAGGTTGTTTTTTTTTTGGGGGGGGGGGAAACACTTTCTTCATCAAAATGCAGACAGATAGTATTCCTTCTGTCAAGGAGTCCTACACCAGTAGGGTATCAGAGAGATTGGATTCATTGGCCTATCTCAAGAGTTCTGGATAAGGCACTGAAACTATGGTCAAGAATGCAGTTGCTGACCCCCACGCTAGAACAAATCGAAGGGGACTTGACACACACGTGTGTAAGCAGCTTTCCTTTCAGTTTTTTTTTTAATTGATTGGTAGGGTCACACAAACAGGTGGTAAAATGCCTATGCTGACTGAAGTCTAGATGATGAGCTTCTAAATGAAGTCCTGATTTTCTATTTAAGAACTCTTAATACCATTTTTGTTTTATTTCGTTATCATGTTCCCACAATTTTTATTTTCCTATCCTCAAAAAAAGTGTTGAAAAGGCCTTAAGATATTAGTTTAGAAATGTGCTTTGAATATGTAAATATATTTAATTTATAGTCAGTTGTGGCAATTTTTTTTGAAACTGGTAAATGGTGAGTGGTTTGTACACACTGCAAATTGCTTGATCTTATCTTTGCTCAAACCGATACTCTACCTTAGCTCTACTCAACCTTAGAATATCTGATGGCTAAACTTAAATTTAAGCTGAGCTTAAATGATCCTACCTTCCTTTAATATATATCATTTGCAAGCTTAGACATATCCCATTATTGCCCACAAAGCATAAAATAAGAAGTAAAATGTATTCTGTTGTACAATACTTTCTGATTAATATATATATCCATTCTCAATTCCAAAATAATTATACTTTTTATCTCAAAAGTTTTACAGCTTTACCACCTCAAGCAATATTTTACATCTGTCAAGAATGATTTATGGAATAATCACTTAAACGGCAAAATGGAGTCCTCAAAGGAAGATCTGTCAAATATTTTCACCACAAATAACTTTATTAAAATAAGAACTGATATATTGTATAAACAATATTTTGCCTTCAAGTATAATTCAGATCATATAGATATAAGATTAGTGGAAAAAAATTGTGAGATAGTAAGGAATTTATGACATTGCTGCTTTGATATCAGAGTATAATATTTTAATTATGCAGCTGCTAATGCCTAATGGGCAATCCTTGGAAAAAAATCTGTTTCAAAATAATACTTCTTGTGACTTGTATTTATCTACCGCTCTTTTTAAAGAGGGATATTTACATTAAAAAAGAAATTTAATGTGTCTTTAATCCCATGAGTACATCCTGCTACAATTGTGGAGCTACTTGTGCTATGAGACCCTGTAAATCTGGACCTTTAGTTTTGACACCATCTGTTCCCATTAACCATTTTTCTCAGTAATTAACTCTTTTGGTAGCTGTGTAATTGCCTACCGTGACACTACTTGAAAAGGACAGTGGACTAGAACATTATTTGGATTGTGTTAATACCTTTCTAAAAGGAAAAAGTGTGAGGAGAAATTCAACCCAAAATTAAGCTATATTCTGATAGAAGTACTCCAGAGCAGCTAGTAAGGCTTTTAGCTGCAAAAGTTAAAAACTGCTGTGAAGGCAGCACTGGTGTGGTTGGACAGGGCCTGCTGGGTGCCCAGGCAGTACTGGGCGCACAAGTCCAGGCCATCTAAACAATTACACAAAGCCATCACAACACTCAATGCTTCTCTGCACCCTCCCCACACTGCGCAGTGAAAAGGGAAACAGGCTCCATCCAGGTTACTCATTTATAAAACCATCATACTTAGAATTTTTTTCTCCTTTGACCACTCTATCTTTTGTCCATCATGTTTAAGACGGTGTAGATTCAAGCAATTGCCATATTTTTAATATCAACTTGCAACAAAATTTTTTCCCATCCTTCTGTCCCATCTTTGAGTGAGTAATTTGACCAAAATTAAAGCAGTGAACAAACAGCAGCTTTCAGTCTTCCATCATCACAATGTTTAAAACTCGAGATCCTGCACTTTCATCTACAAAAGTGGACTATAGACCAGTAGAGAACATCAGAATCTTAATTCCCGTGTGTGTGCGCAATACCATTTTTCTATAGCAGGAATTTTCTTTTAAGCTGAGCTTCAAAGCTGTGACATTTTAGAATTACATGAGGTGGTATTTAGACTCAAAAAGAAAAAGCATTATTCATAGAGTGATTCCCTTTCTGATATCTGCATTGCTGGAATTCTGATGACAGATTAGCTTTAAAAGTGATTCCACTGACATTTGCTTTAATTCAAAATATTAGAATAATTTTTAATATAATCAGTGGCTCATGTAGAATAAATGATAGTGTGATGTGGAATAAGGTTTTATTTGCAATTCACTGGGCTTTTAGTCAGGAGTGTGTAATATGGTCTTCAGAACCTTCCGTCAGTGTAACCTTAAGCAATTCACATCTTCTTGAGGTGCCTTCCTCCTCAGTATGCTTAGGATTACGTTAAATATTATACAATGGCTTGCCATGAAATAAAATGTCAAATTAAACTTTTAAGTAGTGGATAATTCATTGGAGTAACTTGGGTTACTCACATACAGAAGGTTACATTTCTGACTGTGCTAGAATTGACCTCTGAAAATTGAAAATTGCTGAAATTGACCTCAAGTTTCATACTCGGAGCACAAATGCAAAACAAGCCACCAACCAGGCACTAAACTTTCACAGTTTTAGAAAATTCTTGAGATTTACTTTGTTTCACAGCCTGGAGGAAAACCTTGTTATGTATCACTATTCTGTATATTGTCACGATATACAGACTATGTTATATACAGGTACATGTATGTATGCTATATAATGAAAAATCAAAATTGAAAATTTGAAAAAGTGAAGATGAAAAGTGAGGTATATGTTTTTGAGTTATTTATAATAACTATAGAACATGTTTACTAACATTCATTACATTCACCATACAGGTAGTTTCAATTTCATTAGACCACATAGACTTAAGGCTTTATCACATTTTGAAAAGAAATTGAACATTATGTGGAACAAACCAAAAACTCTGTATATACAATCAAGCTGACAGATAGCCATGCATTTGAGTGTCAGACCTGTCTTATATTTTGACAATTTTTGCCTGATTCACCTGTTTAAATTTAGCAGATCATACAGTTCACATGCTCAAATATAGACAACTAAAATATAGAGGCAATTAAAGTAACTATTTACAGAAGTGACGTTACTGAAAACCCTTATGCATGAGATTGTTTACAGTAAATAATCTGTAACTCAATGTTCAAAACTATTTGTGAAGGACATGGCAATTTTTATGGACAATATTTCTTTCCTATGTCTCAAACAGATTATAGTGTGTTGCATGATTTCAGAATTCAGCATCTTAGAAAAGGATCTATCTATCTATCTATCTATCTATCTATCTAGTCCTCTGGTAATTGGCAGATAAGCAGTACTTATAAAGGCCTTTTCCTCCCTCCTAATGTTTTGGGAGACTTTGGGACTTAAACTATCCAAACAGTGCTCCAGGCTGATGGCTGCGTAAGTTAGCAATAACATTCTCCTTTTGCAATATTATTTTAACACATGCCAGGTTAACACAAACACAGAGTAGATGTGTAAAAGACACACAGTGTCAGGCCTCCTGAGAAATCTATGTCCAAGGCACAGCCACAAAAAATCTTAACCGAAATCTGCTCCAGACCACCAAACCAGATCTAAGAATAAAGGGCTCTACTGAGAATCTGTTACAAAGAGTATGCTTAAATATTGGTAGCGTGGGTAGAATGGTTGGCCTGAGTCCTATCTGAATTAAACCAGCCAATGCTAAAAATAATATTACTTAAGTCTCTCCAAGATAACAACAGAATTATTGAGAACTGGATTTAACTCTGTGACTTTAAAATGAGAGAGCACATTGCATGTGATTCTACAATTGATGTAAACAACACACTGGCACTTCTCCAGAACTAATTTAAGCTCAGCATTTGACTATGAATTTCCTTTTCCTTCTCCCAAGAGTGTACATAGCAAGAGATAAAATAAGGTACACCACGATTATCAATTACTTGTTCATTTGGAAGATAGGTGTTTCTGTAAATAACTCTGGGTAATTAAAAAAACAACCCAACCAACAACAAAACTCTACATATAACTCTTATGTATCATAATTACCTCTCATGTGTGTACATTTTTAAATCTGCAAATATATTTATTCGGTTTTTTCTCTTAAGAGGAAAAAAAGTATCAGCAGATTCAGCCATTCTGCATGTATTGACTCTTTACTGGATAAGAGGGAATGGTTGACAGTCTAGGCAAACCCAAATTTTGACTCTGGCAATACTAGGACAATATCGGTAGCTCAATTGCAGGTACTTCACAATATTTCAGCTCTGAAAAAGACTTGTCCCTTTCTTTATAAGCAAATGCTTTCTTTATGATGGGCTCTTTTTTTCTACTTTTCACTTTGTGATGAAACACTATTGTTTAAATCAAGGTAAGTTTCCTCTATGCTGATTACTTTAAGTGATTTACATCTTTAAACCAACCAAGAGAAAAACTTCTGTTTCAGAGTTGCAAACACTGTGCTGGCTTCATTCAGCTGGTAGAGTGAGCGTGCAGTGACACACTCCATACACCCACTACTGTCAGGGCAGATTCCCTTACTGATCCACGCAAATGTATTTCACTGGACTTCAGGGAAATTGCAACACCTCCAGCAAAGCGGCTGGCCAGTACAACATACACACCTCTTTTACCAAATCAACTGCTAACCAAACATGCAAAAAGTTTTGAGAATAAAACGAGACTTTACCATCTTTGTGATAATAGGTGACTTCTACTTTCCTCTCCTCTGACCCCAGCAGGGCTTGAGCAATTTGGGCAATATGATGTCTTTTGGTCTCTGGCCCATGAAGGAAATCACAGGTGCAAGGTTTCTGCATGACATCTGGCCTGGAGAACCCGGTCATCTCACAGAACCCATCATTGCAGTAGATGATAGCACAATTCTGCACTCTAGCATTAGCAATGATGAATTTTTTATCTGCAATAAAAGAAAGTGATGCATTTTTTAGTGCTCTTTCAGCATTTCTTATAGGGTCGATCACAGAGATGAATGCTGAACAACCCTTCTTTTCATGGAATGCCTGAAATACAGAGATTTTCAGTCATTTAATGAAGATAATTTGATCCATAACTTTTAAAGAAACTTCAATTAATTTAGAATACATTAAAGATTAATATAATTCTTTTATTAAGGAAATAAAACCGCACTGTGCAAGTCTCTGTAAATCTCCTTTTGACTTCAAAATTTTGTCTGTTTCAGGCTTTACTGAAGCCCAAGCGATGAGTGCCATCCTGTCAGTCACAACTCCAGGAAAGTCCTTGAAAAGTTAGTGGCTTCTTTTGAGGAAAAGTAGAGCCTCAGGAACGGGGCTCTATTTAAGTGAAGGGCTTCCTGGATGTAAGGTCCATCTCAATCTACTCTGTAGGGGTTTTCATTGAGGTGAATGACAGTAAATTTATTAAATTTTAATAAATCTATCTAGAAAGTAACAGAATAAAAGAAAGTTCCCATAAACAAAAAAGGGTGTACGTTAAACAATTCTTATGTTGGAAACATTTTGCAAATTTCACTGAAGTTCTGTGCTTCCATCCATCCTCCTTTCCCAAACTCTCATCTCAAAGACATGTTCAAAAGTTTTAAACTCTCATTAGTTTGTTTCTGTTTACCTTTTTAACACATTATTCCCATTGTAATTATAAATGTGTGACTGTGATACACTTACTGCTAAGAACATTAATTTTTAGCTATTCAAATTCACAAGGCAATTGCTTGCTTTATAAAAGATTTCTTACATGACACCAAGTAAACAGTGCAAGTCTTCAAACTTTTAAATATGTCCATCTTTGAACACAGAAGCATATCTGGAGATTTCATTCTTACTACTTCTGCTGTCTTTCAATCATGTTGAACTTTCACTATCACTTGCCTATTTAGTAGCTAGTGCATTATTACTGTCAAAAAATCTACACTTCACTACATAAAAACTTGGAGTAGCAACACCAACTTAGCTTATAGATAAATTAGGATTAGCACTGTCTTTTTTTTTTTTCCTCAAAAAATATAAATATTACGTGTGCTAATATGGGTTTAAGAATATGGAAGTATATGAACTGGAATTAATTGTAAGGGTTCGCACCAGACTGATGCTAAAATTATGCTAAATATTTAAATCAATGTACATATATCAAAGTACTGTTTCTAAATTAAATTAATTTTAAGCATCAAGTGATCCTTCTTACAGCTAATAGGAAACCAGAATTCTGGCCAGGAAAAACACTTCAGCTTCAGCCTCCTCGACAGGTAGTAAACTGCTGCATTGGAAAAGATCTCACAGACTCTCCCTGAGGATGCATTTGCACTGGTTTGACAGATATTTTGGACTTACATAAACAAAAGAGAGAAATTTGACAGCTATATTAAATGCAGTCATGACAACAAGGTAAGAGAGTATTTCCTCTTCAATAACTCTTCTGCATATTTTCTGTTTCCTCTAAATCAAAGTCTGAAGTTCTGCTTTATTTTGAAAAGACAATTATTATTAACAGTATTAACAATCATAATAATAAATCTAGCCTATTTTTTAGACATTGCAAAGAGAGCAAGATTCTACATTCTGCTTTCAGAGCCATCTCACTGGTTCAGAAGAAGGTAAGAGATATAACTTCTATAGCTGTACAATATGGATACAGTCAACGATAAAAACTATTGCTTGAAATAGGAAGATAGCTCCAACCCCCCTCCCAAAAAAAACCCCCAAACCCAAACCCAAACAAGCCCACTAGCCAATAATTCAATTTGGTAATCTGTATTCTAGATTAAAAACATTGCTACTTCTGCCAGGGATTCCCCCCCTTACCTCCGGGGTTTTCTTTGCAAGCTACAAACTTAAAAATAGTCTGGAGCTGCTGTCCATTTAGTCACAAGCAGAATAAAACTACTATAGCAAAATAGATAGAAAGCGAGAACTTACTTTGCCCTTCAAATTTTCGTATGATTGTACCCAAAAATGTATTTTGTGGTGCCACATGACCTCTGCGAACAGGCATGTTTGTACAGGTCTTCGGTTTTCTGTGCACAATGACTTCTCCAAGGATCTCCTACACGGCTCCAGCCCAAAGCACCGAGCCAGCTACCCTTTGTGACAAATCATCGTCCTCTGGAGCTCGGAAATCTCTTCCCATTAGCACCACTTCTAGAGACACGCTTTTCCTATTGGAGTCAGATTCATCCCCCAGTTTCTTTCTTTTTCTTTCTTTCTCTCCTTGCTTTCTTTTCTATTTTTTTCCCGGAGGAGCTCGGACGCTATTGTCTGGGGCGGGTAGGGGTGGGGTAAGCAGGAGGAGGTGGCGGGTGGGGAAAGATTACAAGGGTAATCGATCTCTAGCACCAAACATCGCCAATTTTCCAAAGCAAATGGCTGTGACCCGGCAGTTTCCGACGCTGTAGTGGTGGTTTGAGGGCTGGAAGACTAATGTTTCTCCGCTGCCAGAGGGAGTGACGTTCCCCCCCCCTCCGGGCTTCACCACGGCGCGCAGCAGCTCGGATTACTCAAGCGTGGTTTAGCAAGAGCCAGCCAATAAATCTCTTCAAAACTCGGCGACAAACAGCGGCATCAGGAATAAGCTACACCCCAGCAGCACCGCGACGTGCCACATCCCCCACCGCGGCGGCTGCAGGGGTCAGCGGGGACCGAGGGCGATGGCGGCGGGGGGGCCCCGCTACCTCCGGTAGCCCCGGCGTCCCCGCCCTCCCGGCACCGCCGGCCCCTCCGCGGCCCCGGAGCGCGGCCCGCCGGGCAGCCCCAGGCGCTGGCAGGGCCGGGGGAGGGAGGGAAGCTGGTACACGCCCCGTCTGGGGCGGGGGGCGGCGCGAGTAGGGGTCGATGTTGAGCGATGGGGGAGCGGGGGATGGACCACCGGAGCCCTCGGCATCCTTCCTCCCCCCGGTGGAAGGGATTGCCCCCTCCTACGCAGCGTGACCCGGGCGAGGGCTTCCCCTCGCCTCACGACCCCCTCCTGGGAGGAAGGGGGATTCCCCCGGCGCCGAACGCTGCCCCCGGGTTGCCGAGCAGGTGCCAGGCTCCTCTCGGGGCCGAGCGAGCGGCGCGGAGGGCGCGCCGGGTCCCGCGGGCGCGGGGGCTGAGCTCGGCAGGGAGCCCTCGCCCGGCCCGCGGCGGCCCCGAGCGGCTGCCGAGGCCGCCCCGTCGCTGAGCCGCTGCCCGGGGCCGCGCTCCGCCCCGGGACCGGGGCCGGTCGGGGCGCGACGGCCGCTCGGAGCTGGCCGTGGTGCTGGGGCCGCCTCGCCGGCGCGCACGGAGGCGCCGCTGCCCGCGCTCGGGCCCGGGAGCGCCAGCCTCCCCCCACCCGGCTCCTCTCAGCTTCTCCCGTCCCACAGGAACGGCTGGGGAGGCTCCCGGGGGAAGCGGGTATTATTTTCAGGCTGTAATTAAGGCTTCCTGCGCTACCCAGCAGGCAAAACGGTGTGCGTTCAGCACGGCTCGGCGAGGTGACACGGGGAGGGAGATGGGGGCAGCCATGCGATGCTGGAAAGGCATCTCTAGGGTGGCGCAAAGCACCGGCGGCTTCTTAATAAACTCATAGGGCAAAAAAAGAGAGGCACCTGAGCACCGTTCTTTGTAATCGCAAGCACAGGATATTGAGCCGGCAAACCACCGCTTCCCACCTGTTCTTCCACAGCACAAGCAGGTGTTTCCTTATTCCCGTGAGCTTTTCAGAGGTGTGGCCCTTTGTGTCACTGTCACCGTGTGCCATCCTCTATATTTATCAGAGGTAGGGCACAGTCTGTTGAGTATGAGGGTGCATTTCTGGACTAATTTAATTTAATCTCAGTGGAATCATCCTGGATTTACACAACTGTGAATGGTGTCTGAAAATAAAATTTATATATGCATAAACTGTATTAAGATGGCTTCATAGTAATTGTGTACTAATTACAAAGCCTCAGCTACATTAAGGGATACATAATCAGATATGTAATCAATCTTAGGAAGTGAGCATTGCTTATTTGCAGAAACAAATGTTAAAATCTCTGTATTCAGAGGTATGAATCAAAGGGAAAACATCCAAATATTTTTTGTAATAATATTTGGAGAACTCATGTTTTTGACTCTGATAAACATTAGAGAAAAAAAGTCTTAAAATATTTTTGAATACTTTTCCTTTGGAAGGTAGATGAGCCTTCAAGTTGAATTTTTCTCTTATTGCTCTTTGTCATAATGACAAAGAAAATACATCTCTGAAAATGTATTAAAGTTCCCAGACATAGTAGTAGAAAGAGTGAAGAGGAACATATTTATTTTAACACTTTCAATAATACCTAACTTCTAGTCAAGTCATAATGGCCAGCAGTGAACATCATTCTCATTTTCACATTAAAAATGTCACTTTGATATATCTTGAACAGCAGTAGAAAATAATCACGATAAAACTGTGACCTTTACTGAACAATCAGCATTTGCTTCTAGTATTGAACAGTTAGTAGCAAACTAGATCAAATACAGGCCAGTAGAGTCCAGAGTCCAGTGCTTTAGATGCCTGTCTGGAAAGAAAACAAGAAAAAAAAATTAAATATAAAAATACATTTAAGAATTCAAAATTCACTGAAGCCTCATCTTTATGTTAAATTTGAGAGCCAAACTATGCTTGCCTGAATACTGAAGGCAGCAGAACTCCATGACTCTGTAAAACCTTTTTTGTTCTGTCTCCCGATGGTAGCTTGAACTTTGATGCTGATTACCTGAATGTATATTATAGTCCTCTTTTCCCCCCCTTTTTATCCACCTTGGTTTGTTCGTTTAGAACTGATCAAGATAACCCCAGTGAAAGCAAGATAACTGCTGCTGAAAGACAAGATCTGAGATGTGGTTTTCAGCAAGGAAAGAAGTGACAAGAATGATGGGTTTTAATAACTACAGGAGCAATAGGTGACATCAGAAAATCTTTCATTGTGGTGATTTGCACTCCTGCAGTCTTGTAGATGATCTATTGCTCCTGGAGTGCTTAATGCTCGTTGTGCTTATTGCTTGTTAATTTTCTGTAGCAAGCCAATAGAGAAGTGCAAGAGGAAAATATATTAAAATTGGACAGCTAACAACAAGCACAGAGAAAGTAATGTGGAATAATTTGCATTTGATTGGGAAAATATGCATGCAAGTGGGAAAGTTTGAATTCATTATAAATGTGCGTCTCTAGTGTGATTAAAGAGATGGAGAATGCCATAGAGATATATGTTTTATCTATAAAGCTGTACCGTTACCAACTTTGCAAGAGACCGAAGTACCGAGGGAGGCGTCTCCGGAGCTCAGAGCCCTCCGGCGTGGCCGGTCCCGTGTCCTCTGCCCCCTTGTGGCATCGGTCCTTGCGGCACCACCCTCGCCACAGCCCAAGGACAGCTCCCTGAGCTCGGCTGCTCCTCAGCAGAACTATATTTGGCATTTCCTGGCCTCAAGGAGAGCAGCTGATTTTGAAATAGTGGTTACAAGGTTTTCACTGGCATTTTAACTACTTCCTTCTCAAGTTCCTTAAGAGAATTTAGAGGACTATATGCCTAAAGATGTATTACTGATGTGTTTCGACACCTTGGCAGTTAGCAATTAAACCTATAATTGTCAGGAAAAGCTGGCTCTGGGGAAATGGCTCTAATCATATTTTCCATCATATTTTTGCTGGAGAAAAAAAACCAAAACAACAGGACTCAGATTTAGTCAAGCATTCTTATCATACTTGACTTTTCAAAGTCTTATGTTTGCCCTCCTGTACACAGAAGTTTAAGTGCATTCATTTTCAATAAACACTTTTTGTACTAGAGCAAAATATGGTTAATCCTTCCTTCCTTCCTTCCTTCCTTCCTTCCTTCCTTCCTTCCTTCCTTCCTTCCTTCCTTCCTTCCTTCCTTCCTTCCTTCCGTGCCCTGCCATTGTTCCAGCTAGCATAGGTATTTGTGTTGTTTTTACCACATATATCCTGCATGACTAAAAACTTTTCATCCATCCACATTGTATATGCTTACAATTTTAATAAGGCTGGAATTGTCTTCAGAGCTATCAAGAGCAATACTGAAACCTTATTTTGAATCCCATTTTAGGTTAAGATGGCCTTTGTGATTCCCTGACAGGTTGATGTCTTTTCTCATCACCTTTAGTTTATATCAGTCTTGCTTTCTCATCTCTTTTATGTCTTTCCACAGCTTCAAGATATAGCTCTAGATTTTGTTTTAGTCCTTCACAATAATAATGATCATCATTTAGATTATTACTGTCTGCACTTCAGGCTCAGGCAAAGTATGCAGCTGCTGGGGACTGCCAAATTACTTCTATTGGAGAAGATAGAAATCAACTGCTTGAACATCAGGAACATCCAAATAGCAAATCTCTGCTGATGCTCCTGAGAAAGGCACTGGGTGAGTGTGGTGGCAATTGCTGCTGCCAGAACTGGTTCCTTCAAGCAGTACTGTGTCTTTGCTTGCACTCTGCTGATGCCTCAGACACCAGGTCAGTCTTAATCCTAAAGCCACATGGTCTACACAGCTACCTACACAGAAAAATTGGAATGCTTCATTATTGGTGTTACAAAATTCACCTTGAATTTAGATCTCATTATGGTTATTTTGTGTTTCACTTTTTCCATCTAAAATAAAGGCTCCTATTCCTGGCAAGACCGCTAATGTCAATGAGATTACACAAAGGTAATTATTATATTTTGCCTTAAGGCATACATCATCCTTGTCTGCATATGGGTCTTATTAGTATTCAGGACTTCAGATATCAACACAAGAGAAAGACTGTCAGGTTTTTAGGATGACAAAGGAATTGTCTGCATGTAATTGCAGTCTAAAAAGTGATTAAAATTTTCTATTTAATTTTACAGCTAGTTTAATCAGTAATAAAAAAAGTTATATTTTGGATTTCATTCAATGTATATTTTACATGTAATTCACTCTAAGAGACAGTAATTTGATTACCAGAATTTGAATTATAAATGCAAAATCCATAAGGCAGAACTTCTGTGTGCTAAATTTCCTAGTCTATTAAAGGTAACATCACATGGGAAAACAGAAAGACAGCAAGCAACTTTACTTTTTCTGTAAGGATTCACAAAAAGCTGTTAGTTATTCTACAGTATCCATTGCTATTATTATGTGCTATATTAGAATGCCTAGGGATTCAGAACATCATGACTTAGGATCATTTTAGAATTAGCAGGTACAGGTATGAAAAGAGAATTACAAAAACCATCAATATATCCATTTACTCAATGCCCTGCCAGTGGATAGTTCCCTTTAGTATATTTGCATTTGTATTATTCATTTAGGATTTAAATTATTCAAGCAATGAGGCTTGCACTTCTTCCTCTGAGAGACTCTTCAATATCTCTCTGTCTCACCACAGGGCTTCATTCCCTCATAGGAAGCCACAGTTTTGGTGTGGGCTCTTGCCTTGGGGGTTTACAGCATTTAGATGCACGCTGTGTTTCCCTGGGGCCTTGGCCTGGAATGGGTGCTTCAGGCTATTCTGTGCTGACCTTCTCTGGCCAATTTAGAGCATCAGGAATGATCCCAGCATGTGCTGCTCCTCTGCAAGATTTTCTAGCTGGATTACAGTGCTATGACTCTATGATTCTGACAGCTGTCTGTCCAGAAAGAATGTTGATTTTAATGAGGCAAGACATGAAGCATACTTCTATTAATTTATTTGTTTCCTCCTACCATATAGAGAAGAATTTTAATGGTGTACAAATCAAGTACCCTGCTCCGTATAATTGTGAGTAATTCTGTACCACAGGGCAATGTAATTGAAAATAAATATATGCATTCTCCATAATCTGTCTTCCATTATGACATAAATCCAGGTATGATTGTTTATAATAGTTTGTGCTAATTAATGTAAGAACTATTATGCTTATATAAAAAAATCATAAGTTTTAATCTCTTTAGAAGTGTATGCCTAAAAAATATCAAATGAGCTGGGAAAGGCAAAAAAAATCATTGCTAAAGCATGAAATCTAAGTTATTGTCTGTAAGTTACTAATTGCACTAGATTCATGCATTTTTAAAATTAATTATCTTTGTACCAAATTCCAGTTTCCTTCTTCATAGTGTATTCTAATATTAAGTGTTAGGACTGCCATCTGTCAGGTGAGGCTCATTCCTTATCTTAGCTTTTCACTCAAATAAACTGTGGTTAGAATTCCTTCTTCTACATCTGCACGTCCTGAGTGTGTTTTTATCAATAATAATGCACCTTGCATTTGGAGCAGATTTTTAATGATTTCCACCTCTCACCCTAATGCCAATGAGAAGTACAGCAATGGCCTAGGCCTTCCTGAGGTTACAAGGTTTCTGGTTTTGCCTGAAGTTCCTCCTAGTGCAGATGCAGCAGGGTTCTGTGGCATGCATCCTCAGGGAAAGGTAGCCTGAACCTTCAGAGTGAGTAGCCCCAGAACATTCTGTGCTTACACAACTTCCTTTCATAATTTTCAAATGGTTTCATTTCTAAACAATAATAATAAAAATGGGCCATATCAAAATCTTTCACAAAATTAAATTACTATTCTGAGCCAGTTTTGTAGATACTCTTCTCTACTGGTGGGGCTAACTTCAGTGAGGTCAAAAGATGAAGGAGATTATTTCTACTCTTCAGCCTTTTTCCTCAGATCAGGGTATAGGAGCCAAATTCCTGCTTGGATGATATTTCCATCGTTAGTTTAGCAAGCAGTAAATAGCCAGAACTCCTCTTTTCCTTTCCTCTGCCCTGCAGCAACTGGCAGTGTGGCAATGCTGAGCAGCTGTAGGGGAGGAAAAGGACAGCAGCTGCTCTGAACTTTGTTCATAGTAACATTTTTCTTGAGATTGACCAGGAGGCAGTGAAACCTTTTATCTCCTTTGGACAGTATCAGATTGGATATGCTCTCAAAGAGTAATCATATACAAATATCTTTCCAGCACAGATAAACATTAAGATCAATAAAATATAATTTTGAAGCATATAAGTAATTCTTTTTGGACACCAGTATCCTGGTAGTACAAATAATCTAAGAAGATTTTTTAAAAAATATTTTAATGGATAAATATGGAGTTCATTTTGTTGCCTTTCCTTGGGCTGATCTGATATGTTAGGATTTTGGATAAATTTTGTTCCCTTTTGCCCTTTGTTTCATGTTTCCTACTGTTTCAGATTTCTGTCTTCACTGCTTGACTACTGTGAATATTACTACTATATCTACTAGTTATGTCAGTTGTTTGTACTTCTCAACCTCAAAGGCAGAAGGATAGAAGGAGCAGGGAGATGGAAGTACAAATGGACCAGAAACTGACCTGAAACTGGCCAGAAATTATAACATGCACTGAACTTTAGAGCCAAAATTAAATATAAATTGAAACAGTTTAGTTGGAAAAAATAACTTCCATCGACTTTAAATACAATTTTAGATGTCTATTTCAGCTTGAGAATGTTTTTGCTATTCCTAAGGATGTTTGTTATATATCCTCAGAGACCTTGTAGTCCTCAGTCAGAGTGAGGTAAGCTTGAGAAATTTGGATATATGTCCCAGAACACAGTATAGCAAATAAATTCCTATTTCATTCATAAGAAATAAACCCCACCAAAATAGTATGAGGCTTTAGTGTCAATGGCTCCATAGGGTCTTGAAGGTGAATTTAATTTTCCTAAATATCTCAGTAATAGTAATTTGTGTTTCTATTCTGTTAATTTTTAGTGTTTCATACCTTCTTTGCTCTTTCTGCATTCTGTTAACATATTTTACACAGTCACTTCATCTAAATAAGGTAACTGCAGTTTTCTACACTGTGCTTACTTAGTCATTAACGATTTTATTATTAGCATATTCTAACACTCAGTTCTGTAGGCGAAGCTTTCTCCACCTGCCATGTATATTTTCTCCCTACAATTGTATTCTTCCACATTTATTTTTTCAGTATTATTCTCACAGTAATAATATTTCTCTGTAACTGTGTAGAGTCCAGAATTGTACAGGCTAATTCTTCCTGACAGTGTACTTATCAGTGCTTCTGTTCACATTGCTGTCAAAAATAATCTGCAAATTTCCAGTTCGCATATTTTTTTTTCAATATTTCCACTCTTCTTTCATAATCCTATAGCATGAGGTCATATCTAATTATATGACAAAAACTGGCATTTGTCCATATTCATTTGAAGAGATGCTCATATCCTGAAACAGCGTTTTCCTCCTCAAAAGTAGTATAGCTGATCTGCTGTCTGTGCAGGTAAAATACATGTACTATAGGCTAAATATACAAACCCAGGTGCCTGTCTGGAGCTAACATCTCCAGAGTTATATCAATACAGCTGCAAATGAATGGGCAGATTTTTCATCAGTGCTAAAAACTGTATTCAACAACCAACATGAAGCCAATATGAACGACAGGTATTTGACAAGTGAGTTTTGTTCATGATTTGTAATGACAGAGAGAGATAATCAAATGACATATGTTGTTTTGTGAAAGTCTTCTGCTGCCTAAGGTAAAATTTATTTAAATAATCTCTCCTGTATTTTTGATCTCTACCATTATGTCTATTTGGTTGCAATACAAATAAGATATATTTTCAATATACTTTTTCTAGTACTTGTCTTCCATATAGTTCAGTTTATTTGGCAGGATGAATAATAATTTCAGGTGAAAGTCAACTTTTCTGCCAGTACAGAGTAATAAAACCACTGATATGCTAAAATACATATTCAGAAATAGCAAGATTATCTGATCACAAAACATTCATTTATTTTGCATTTTTCTTTTTATCATCCTTTGTTCAGTTATTTAAGATAGGCGCATGTTAGATCACAGTAGAGATACTAATTTGGTTGATAATTATAATTTAAACTATTTTTTTACTTTATACTTATTTTCACAGTATAATAGCCAAACTATACAGATATGCTTTTTGAAAGAGAACTTCCTCTGTACATGCTGTAGCACCCAAAGCAATCACTCAGAAACTGTGCCTTACCTCAGTATTCAGGCTGCTCACAGGTGATTTTGAAAGTCTGATTTTACAACACTTTAAAAAGTCAGTATATGCATATATTAATTTTTTATGCTGTTTGAGCTAGATAAATATTAATTTACTCATTTTCCTCATATGCTATGTCAACAGCTTGAAAGAAAGCACATCTAAGATTTTAAATCCACCATGTTTTTGTGTCAGGTTAGGACAATAATGCACAGCTCAGATGACTGCCTATCCAATCTTGCCTCCAGACTTTCACATCCTGACAGATCCATGGGCAGATTCAGACACAGAACTGTACTGCTGAAAACATAGGCCTAGTTTTTATTCCAATTTATCATGAAAAAATCAAAATGATAAAGTCATGTTGAATATTGAGAGAAAATATTTCCTAAAGACATTTTTAATTTTTCTTAGAAAAAAATATTTTTTCCCTGGAAATGCTAGCATTTTGAGAAGTGAACATTCCAAATCAGAGGACTGTACTGGGAGGGAATTTGTCATAATCTCAAATAGAGATTTAATCATACTGTCAACTGAAAACTCAAGACATCTGTGATTCACCTGACAATGAATATCAGTTTCCAGACCTTGTCAAGTAACCCAGTCTAGGGCTATACATCCTTTGAGGGTAAGGGGTACAAAATAAATCTTCAGTTTAGAACAAAACCATAATCTCATTTAGTGCTTCAATAGTCCTTTCTCTGCTAAACTCACATAGCCACAATGATTGCCCAAAGACACACATTCCCCTTTCTTGGACATCCTCAAGACTGAGCTACATAAAGCCCTAAACCACCTGGTCTCACAGTTTTGCTGACACTGTTTTAGGCAGGACATTGCACCTTCTGAGGCTGCTCACAACCATATTATCATGTGACTCCATGATGGTATGTTTGATATTTTCAGATATACTGAGACTTGGTTTTTGATTATCCAGAATATACAGATGATGTTTCAATTATGTCACTTCTTTCTCTCTATAATATCGATGTGTTGGCCTCACAGGGCTTCCTGAAGCATGTGGCTCCATTTCTACCATTAGCTGAAATTTTCAATGGAATGAATAGCATTCCGTAGGCTTGAAATGTTCCATAAGTGATACATTATTGATTTACATTTTAAAAGACATCACACATACACATGTATTCTAGCAGAATACTTGTCTGTGATATCTGAAACCTTTTCAGATGGAACATTAAATATAAATCCAGAGTATTTGCTGGTACCCTTTGTTCTTCTTTCTTAACTATCTAGAAAGAAGCAGCATTTTCCCTGACTCTCAGAGCTCCTTTGTATCAGCACTGCTTTTCTCTCATGAGAGTTCTATGTCTTCTAGTAATATTTGTTAATCTGTCATAAAGTACTTCCAGTTCTATAATTCTTTAAGTTCAGGGATAAGACTTTATAATTTCTTCCACTGCTCCCTTGTGCTAACATAGCACAGGAACTTTGCTGATCCTTCTCACAGATGGAAGCTCATGACTACATCGCTTGGTTACCAGATTTCCCTCTTCCTCTTTATTGTGTCTCTCTATCCTCAGCACTGACATGTTTGCCTTTTCAGTAGTCAGGTGAACAGGGTAATTTGAATAACTGCTATAGAAGTAAAGACTCAAGGGGTTTGATTTAATTTTGTTTAAATGTTAGTATATGAAATGTGATCTGTTAGGGAGTAGTAGAATCACTGTGCAGATGACAAGCGACAGGCAGATCATATTACCTGGAATAATTGAAAACTGTCTGCTTTCTATAGTTTTACTTGGCTTTCCTCATCTAAGAGTTAAAAAAAAAATGTACTGATCTTGATGAATTCTAAAAAAGAACCATAAACAAACTTAGTTCTAGCTCAGTTTCCATGAGAAGTAGTGAAAGCAAATGCACCAGCCAATGCTCAGAGGAGACAGGTGTGTGGATAAGCATTAGCCAAACTGTGCATGTCAGATTAATTTGGATTGTAGTAGTCATGTTCAAAAGAATAAATAGTTGTAAGAGAACAATTTACTCATCTCAATTCTCATAAACTAACTTAGGATCCACATTTTGTCATCCAGAAGATTCTGGAATTGGTGTCCCAATTGTGTCCTCTGCTTTAGACATGAATAAACTCAGGATTCTGTTTTGTATGTTTTAGTCTCTCCCGTTGATCTTTTAAGTAAACATTTTACCACCAGAAATAATTCCTTAAAGGGAAAAAGGGAAAGGAAAACAAGAATTATCAATATTCTGTTTAATATAAATAGAATTACATCTGCTGCTACTTGAACACACACACATTTATGGGTGAATTTCAGACAAGCCAGTAGGTTTCAGGAGGTAGAACATACATGATAAGCCAAAAATATTGCATGTATTTTTAACTCACAAGAATGTGAACAGCTGTGGGTCTTGGAACACTTTATCAATTTATGAATCTAAGAAACTATAAAGCATTGAAATCTTTCCAAAATAGTTCACACTTGAGACAGATCATTGTGGCAGCAACTCTCTGGCCACAGAGAGCAATGCAGAACTTTCCCAGGCATTGTCCTGGGGAAGGCTGTGAGAAGATCAAAGAATGATAAACAACTCTTATCTTCACTTGCTGCACCTGTTGTTGTGAACATGTGGAATGTGTTGTGAAGATGTGTTTACCAAAGGCTGGTCTCTTGATTGGCCAATGGTGATGGTGTTTGCATTGAAGGACCAGTTGGGTCCACCTATATCAGATTGTCTATAAGGGTGATGGGTTTCTTAATAAATACAGTATAATAAAGGGATTGACCAGCCTTCTGAGAACCATGGAGTCAAGGCTAATTATTACTCGGCTGGGGGCCTGTGATGACAGATCATGGCATATGGTAATCTGGTAGCAGAGCCCTGGCTATAATGCCATCTGCTTTTCCTATGTGAAAATACCTCAGGAAGGATGGGAGCATTATAATGATATATGACAATCACTACCTAAAAGCACATCTAGTTCAAGCCAAGAGGAAGATAGATTAGGGGGGAAAATAATAATTATTTTTCCTGAAATAAATATAGAATTAAAAGTGTCTAGCATTATATATAATAAATTATGTCAATAATTGTATTTTATACCTTATTTAGTTTTAGAAATTTTACATTCCTGGATAAACAATAAATTATCAATCACTTCTGTTTTTAGTGATTAAAAGACTTTCTTGGCATCTACTATGTTTAACAACTGCTAGCCAATTTATTATACCTTCAATGTTCTCTCTATGCTATATAATGTCTCAGTATAGCTGCTATGTTTCCTATTTGTTTGGGTAGCTGGGATTCAGACGTGTATACTTAGAATATTCTTCAATAGTAGGAAATTTCTGAAAGGTAGCTAGGGATTCAGTTTTTAAGGAAGATTTTTTTCCTTTGTTTCAATTACGCAAATTTCTGTGAGAGTGATTCAGTAAAACTAAAGAAAATTATAGGGCTTGGAATTTTTTAAAATAAGAAGAAATAGATACTTTTTTTAGGGGGTCTTAGTCTATTATAAATCTCTCCAGAACTCTTAACTTTCCATGGACAAGTGTCCCTCCTCTCCCCCTCTTCCCACTGGCTGATGCATCAGTCACCATTCCAGCTTGTGTTCATAAAACATTTTGCAGACTGTGTTTTGGATTGGAGGTGCTTACATTATTTTCTTGATACCAATTTTTTTTTCATTCTTTTTATTAAACACTATCTGGTTTTTATAGATGTATATATTAGTAACTTATGCTTCCCTAGTAACAACATCCCCAGCAAATATGCATTTTTAGCAGACTCATGCCTAAAACATAGGCAGCACATGACAATAGACTTCCCTGCAACCTACTGCTACTAAAGCATTTCAATATGGAAACACAGCTACTTTAAGGCTTATTTCACTCTACCACATCTAATAATTTTAAGGGATCTAATTATACTCTACTCTTTCTCTCCAGAGAATTCTCTGAATGAAGGGTTATTCCACTGAAGTCAGTACTGCCATATAGTACAAAATTAGAGTCATAAAGGAGAACAGTTGTTTCCTGATCCTCTGGTGAAAAAAAAGGTGCCATGGGATTAGAAATTAACTGGTTTATACACACATATACCCAAGTTAATAAAAAGATAGCAAAAACGTTTTCTTTCAGTCTACAGCTGTAATTAGGCAGCTAATTTTACACAAAGTGAGATTTCTGATATCCAGCCCAGTTTCTAAAAATTTTGCCTTTTAAAGGTAAAGCATCAGCCTGTTTTATCCAGGGTCTTTGTAGCTGGGTTTAGACACCTGTTTGTTAGGTGTTGAGAAAATGAAGCAAAATCCATTTGAATTCTATTTCTAGATTTAAAATTAAAACTTCTAAAGGAATTATATTTCTGTCTTTAAAAAGATGGAGGAAAAAATGAAAGAATCCAGTAAGAGGCTCATTAAAATGTGTAATAGGGCTTGAAAATTCAGTTTTAATTTTTTTCTTATAAACTAGGTATAAGTTCCACTTGCTGCTATTGGGATATTTTCTTTTAATAAATACTTTAAACAAAAAAGTAGGCTATTTGGAGTAGGGGTGGTCTCCTACCTTCATGGCCCAAACCATTAACCTTATAATTAGATACAGATATCGGCCTTAAGGACAGTATTTTTGTGAAAATACTGCCAACTTTTGGACATAGAATCACATGGCTCTTCAATGTCCCTGTGATCACAACGTCACTTTCATATTTGTATTTGCTTCCAAGCTAACTGTGTAATGAAAGAAAGAAGTCTGCAAGTTACACAATAGTAAATCCGTGAAAGACAGTGTACCTATAATTATGATCAGAGGAACAAGCAATCTACAAGGGTGTGTTTACTCTGGGCTCTGTTCATCAGAAATCATTCAGGAAGGTCTGTGGCAGGTACTGAAGGCCAGGGATCATGACTCTGTCAGGCTATTCATTTATGCTTAACTCTTATAATAGTGTGAAGGCTGCATTGTTTAAATCAATCAGTCAAGAATGTCAGGAAGCAGAATATGAAGATTTATAAGGGAAATTAAGTTGCACTCCAGCATATTTTATGATAGTTATCGCACTTTATATGTGTTTTTATGGTAAGTCTCCATTTCAGAAGTTAGTAACTGTAGTAGCCTTTTTATTCTCACACTGAAAAGCAGCAGAAAACTGCATAATAGCATTAGCCAGGTGTGATGGTAACTTTTTTGGGATTTATATACTCTTTCTTTAATTTCATTGGATGAAAATTTACTTTCTTATAAAAGTTTCCTTCATTTTCTGAATTTGATACTAGCTCATGCTTGACTAATTTGCTGTCGTACTCTTACCTATGTGGCCATACCTGTTAACCAGTTTAACTGAGCTCTTTATTTTTTTTTTTTTATCACAGAACACAAGGACAAAGTGGAAGAATAAAAAAGTGGAATGTAATGGAAGATCCTTGTATTCTCAAGGTACAGTGGGGACGACCCTCCCTTTGGATACCAGTTAAATTAACAGTGCTTGTGCCAACAGCATTCCTGTAGACAAGTGGCATGGTCAGAGAATAGAGCTGGATTTAGGTGAAGATATGGATTCATACCTGCACAGCAATGGCCATTTAAATGAACAGACTTAGTGCCAGATTTTCCTTGGTTTTTAAACCTGGTTTTACTAAACTAAGGGAAGTGATGAATTATGTACAGGTACACTAACTCCCTTTAGAAAAAACAGCATGTACCTTCAATACTGATTTTGAATCCTCATCTTTAAATAGAAATGCTATTGATGGAGGGGGAAGCTGCTGTCAGATTGGTATGTTGTGTCTATAGCCTATTTGCTGTAAAATGGAAAATGACCCAGGGAAATAAATGTGTTATGCAAGTCTGGGTAAGAAATCTCTAATAGAAAATGTTTATTTAAAGAGAGACAAAGTTTTCCTGCATATGTGTTACAAATTTTAAAAGATCAAAACATCTGGAGCTGGTAGTTGTCTGTGCTGTCCTTTGTAATGTGACAGGAATCCCAAACAATATGTTGACTAAAATCTTTGCATGTTTACATCATGTCTACTGGTTGTTTACATTTTTAAATGGCACATACCCAGGAATCTGAAAAGAAACCAAGCAGTGATAATTTAGCACTTTGAAATGAAGTACATAAGATCTACACTTTAAAGCAAAGCTATTGCCAATTTAGTCAGTCACCAACCAAAGGCATTAGAAAGCAATAGGAATAAATAAATAGCATATGTGGAGAACTTGATTTAAAATTAATCTTAAAATCATAGAATCGTTCAGTTTGGAAAAAACCCCAAAACTTTAAGATCATGGAGTCCAGCTGTTAACCTGCCAAGTTCACCACTAAATCATGTCTCTAAGTGGTACGACCACATGTCCTTTAAATGCCTCCAGGGATGGTGACTCAACTACATCCCTTGTCAGCCCATTCCAATGCCTGACAATTTCTTCTGTGAAGAAATTTTTCCCAATATTGAACTTTAACCTCTACTGGAGCAACTTGTGTCCATTTCCTCTTGTCCTATCGTTGGTTACCCAGGAGAAGAGGCTGACCCCCACCTTGCTACAACCTCCTTTCAGGAGTTGCAGAGAACAATGAGGCTCCTCAAGCCTATATGTTTTTTTCCCAGGCTAAACAATTCAATCTCTCTCAGCTGTACCTCATGAGACTTGTGCTCCAGCCCCTTCACCAGCTTTGCTGCCTTTTTCTGGACAAGCTCCAGCATCTCAGTGTCTTTCTAGGAGAGAGCGGCCTAAAACTGGCACAGGATTCAAGGTGTGGCCTCACCAGTTCTGAGTACAGAGGGACAGTCCCTGCCATAGTCCTGATGGCTGCACTATTTCTGATATCTTGTCTAGAACAGGCTCAGGTTCTTCACCAGAGCGTGGCTGGGCACTGGAACAGGCTCCCAGGGAAGTGCCCCAGCACCAAGCCTGACAGAGCTCAGGAAGCCTTTGAACAATGCTCTCAGGCACATGGTGTGAGCCTTGGGAATGGAACTGTGCAGGCCAGGGAGTACAGATCAATGATCCATGGGGGTCCCTTCAAAATCAGCATCTTTTGTGATTCTGTGAAATGGCAGCAAGAAAAAGGGTGTGGCTCTGTAGGTTATGTACATTTTTGATTAAATGTCATTACTTTCATTCTATAAACTGCCAATAAAAAAAACCCAGCAAACTAATAGGGATAGACAGGTTATTTCTACTATTTACTTGGATGGACATAAATTAAATTTTTCAGATACTTGTTGCTGGATATTTATGTATGACCCAAATTTCTTCTCTTTGTGTTATTATTGCTTTGGTTCTTCATTCACATTACTATAGAGTAAATTAGAAAATAGTTATTTTTCTTTTTTAAAATTTATTTTTGGATAAAGAAATAATTTGGCATTTAAATAGGCAAGAATTTGGAAAGGTAATGTTACACATTTTTAGATAAAGAGTAGCATCACATCTAGGAAAATATTCTGTGACATCAATCATGTTTTATTTTTAAAGAAATGGATCAAATACTCAATTTCAGTCAGGTAACTATGAGTTCACAAAGAGCTACCTGTTAAATCATGCCAACCATTATGAATATACTGTGGTAAATTGCAAAGTGGACTATAAATATGACACTCCTTATAAATGCCTATTCCCCAGTTATCATCTGAACTTTGTCATAATTAAACAGGAAAGTTTTACCTGACCTGAAGACTTAAATATTAGATAGTTTTAGGTTAAAAATATAGGTAAAATAAATAGACTTCAACTTTGAGCACAAACTGAGGCAACTGAGTAAGTGAAATCTAAACTGTGCAATTTGACTGTTTCACACAGAGGCAGCGTAGAAACAATGGATAACAATTGACAAAATGTTAATTCCCTGGATACAAGCAAAGATTATGGGGAAGAAAAACAATAAAAATTGCCAGAAGAAAGGACATGTACATAGTCAGGTAAGCAAATTAATGACAGTTTGTATCAGCTTGGCATAAATTCTGAGCAATTTTTTTCATTCTGTGGCGTCAGATATCACTGAAACATCCAAGAATAAAAACATCAATTGAAAATGGTGACCAATTAAGGATATGAAGGGATTATAAGGTATTATTCATGCTTTTTTCTCTTCTGTGGCCCTCAATTTGATGGAAAATCTATTTCATTCTTAGTTAAATCCCTAAGTGTCACAAGATATTTAAAGAATATTTTTATAAAGTGCATCTGTCTCTGGAATAAAAGATCAGAAATGTGCTGATTTCATCAGGGCTGTACCACTTTGTGTTATTCAGATATCTGGCTAAATTCTTTAATTTTTTTTTGAAAAGTAAAACTTGGGGAATATGACCACATGAAAGCTCATGTTGACCTTAAGAAAAACACTAAAACAAGTTGGTGGACTGAAATATATAGGAATACACTCCCCATATAAAGCATCAGAAGACAGAAGTCTGTGACTGTATTAACACTGAAACACAACAGTTCCCGTGTTGTTTGGGCTCAAAGATCTTACAGGTTTTTTCAAGCTTAGTGATTATATGATTTTATAAGTGTTCCACTTAGATCATTAGAACAGTCTTATCATAATATCCAGTTTTTGATTAAGGCAAAACAAGTTTAGACTTTTTGCATGGCCATCAGATTTGGATTATCTAAAAGGACTTAAGTGCCTCATCCTTCATAAATCAGCAGAAGTATTTCTTTATTGTGATAGCTAAATAAATCTCTGTTGACATCTTACCTAGTAGTTCAAAGCAAGATGATTGCAGAGCACCACTGTCTTGGAGTGCTGACTTTAACATCACAGCTTCAGAAGCTGGCACTAATTATATATGTTTCCAAAAAGTCCATCCTTTCCCATCTCTGTCATCTCGTTTTGCTCCTGTGCCGCCTACTCCCGTATGCCAGAGCAAGTGTTCATGTACTCACAGTTCAGGTTGAAATCAACCTAGAAAAAGAATTGGTAGAGAACAAAACTTTCTCTTTTAGCAGGAACCCCAAATTATGTATGCTTAAAATGACGATGAAAGAAATCTGAGTAAGGCACTGAGGGAACCCTGCTATTACGAGCACAGCAGAGTCCCCTCTACTGCATTTCCAAACCAGGAAATATCTAATCACTTAGATACTTCTAGTCCTCCTATTTCTCTGAGTCCCTGAGTTGTAGCTGCTTAGAGTAAGTGTTAGAGCTAAAAACACTTGTTTCTTCTCCCAATTACTTAAAAAAGAAGGTTTCATATTATTTTAGAAGGAATAAAAATACCTATGTATTTATGGGAAACGATGAAGCCTTTCTGCCTGTATCACTCCAACAGGGCAAAGATGCTGCCAAGGTTAGGAGCTGGAAATATCCTGAGCTAACTCGATACAGGCCCGATTGTCTTAGATTTGGAAATAGATTTTAGGATATTCTCTTTAAAGATCAGCATATAAGGTACCCATTTACAAGGAAACACATTTAAATACTTTTGTGCAGATAAAGCAAATAACTCATCAGACAGAAACTAATTAAACAGATTGGGCATTTTCTGCCATTCTTTTTTTACCTTACAAGGTATATATACAACAGTAGTTTTAATCTGAGTGAAGCTGGAAGAGAACTAAGGGAAGAACAAAAAATATTCTTTGGTCATGGTTGGATAAACTTTATTTGGATGACAATAAATACTTGTGACTAGACATCATTTGCTCTGAACAGGTACCTGACCACAGGTAAGAAAGTGAGGTTAAAATCATGTTACTGTGGCATACACACACACAAAAAGTATGTAACCAGATATTAATTTGCTTAGGAAAAAAGTTAGGGAAATACTTAACATCTGCTTGGAGACATGACAGGTAATAGAGTTGGTTAAAAAATATTTATGGATAATTTATCTGAGATTTTCAGAAACAGATCTTGATTCTTTTTTTGTTTGGTAACTATTATGTACAGAAAATTTTTGGAGTAGGGAAAAATGTTGAATAGTTTCCTTGGTGATTGATGTGGGATATAATTACTGATTATAACAATGGAAATTTTTTATTTGACTAATTCTGAAAGATAGTGAATAATCATTCAGTAGTCTTGGTTATTACTAACACAGAATTAAACAGCTTGTAGCCTTGAAAACAAAAATAAAAACATGCATAAGGTATAAACCCCAAATGTTTGGGTTTTAATCTAAATCAGCCTGTGACTGACTGTCCATAGGGCACTAGTTCAAATAATGTAAGTTTTATATGTCATATGATGTGGGATGATAAAGTGAACAGAAAGCCCTAAGATTTGCCAGAGTAAATGTAAATTTGTTCAATACATGCAAAACTAATTAGAAATCACTTTTATTCAGCAATGAAGTTGAACGTGTCATGTGCTTTTGATGACAACCATCCTCTAGAAGACAGAAATTGTTCTCCTGGTGGAAGTTTAGGTTTTCATTGCCTGAGACTGTCTTAACTCCAACTGCCCTGGGTCTCTGAGCACAGCAGCACATGAGCAGAGGTTCTGCAGCCATGCATGTTCTGATAGTTCATAACAAGGTTGTTCTATTTTATTGTATTTTAAGAATGAATGAGGGATAATATAAAGTTAGCTATACCAGGACTTTGCCATCTAATATTTTGTCGGGAAATTGTTATTTCTGAATAGCATGGCAGAACAAAAAGTAACACTGTGGGCATGGATCTCAGTCCTCCTGTTATTACTGAAGGAGAAAGAGGATGAGTTAATTCCTTTATATGTAACTCGTGTATTTACTGTGAGGTCTGCCTGTCACCTTTGTGTCAAAAGCTCTTCTGCCTCTACAGGGCAGGACACTGCCTTCAGGAGGAGAAAGATGGTGTGGCATGGCTGAGTAAGATGCAGCCCCTCATAGCCAGAGTTTACCAGGAGGGCACACAAGGCAGAGTGTGGGGAGAGTGACTGTGTTGCTGTGCATCCTCACACTTGCATTGCAGCTTTGTCCTGGCCTTTTAAGATGTTGGCTTGGATTTGACAGAAGTGCACTTGGCAGTCTGCAGCCAATGAAGCCAAAAGCCACTTATGTTTCTGTGAGGCTCTGTTTCCTCTTAGTAAAATAAAAGTATTTAAAAATAAGGAGGCATCCAGGTGTCCTTGTTAAAAAGGCTGTATGAACCCTGGAGATTATTTGAATATTTTCCCTAAAAGCTCATTAGTTACTAAGACAATTATTAAAGTATCTTATAAGGGAAATATTCCCTGTTTGAAAGTGAATGTGTATTGCTTTCAGGAAGTTATTCTGATTTGTTTGAGTGGGCTCTAATAAAGAGAATACCTTCCTTTACACTACTTAGTAAACTATTAATAGAATAGATATAGAAGGACAGAGAATCAACATTTTGACTCTTATTCAATGTTTTTTAAAGCCTTTGCTGTGAATAAATAGAGACTTTAAACTGCTCCCATGTAGGTTTATATTCATAAGATTCCTAAGATCTCATGGAAATGGAAGCAATTATCATTTAAATAATTTATTATCAGACTCACAGTGCACTCTACAACTTAAATGCAAATTGACTACAGCTTGGCTATCTCTAAGCATTCAAAACTACTATCTCAGGTTGCAAGAAAAAGCAAGTTCGGCTAAAAAAAGAAAGGAATTATGAGGAAAAAAAGGTTATTGTTTCTTTTGCCATTTGCTAATGTTTTTGGAAGTCTACACAGTGGACTTTTCATTATTGATATCTTTAGCTACATTACCTGTCAAAATGCATCTGGTTTTCTGAAATTTTAAAATTCTTTCCATTTGATACAGTTCAAGATTGAACCATTTCCCATTTTTCTTTCAATTTTATATTTTATCAATATGGATTTCACATTTTTCATTTTATAAAAATCTGTATATTTCAGTAAAAGGATAAGGCTTTAATAAATAAAAATTTTATAGGTAGAGTGTTGAAGAAAATGTAAGAAAAAAATAATTGGAAAAATGTTAATAAAAAGGAATAATTTCTAAAACTGGTTTGGTTTTGTTGGTTTGGTATTTTAGTATTATTTTTTAGGGAGCATATTTTGGGTGAAATAGTTTATCCAAGTTTGTGAATAATCCCTGCCAATTACGTGTTTTTTAATTTTTTTTTTTTTTTTTTTTTTTTTTTTTTTTTTTTTTACTATTTGTACTGAAATATATTAATATATTTTTTGAAAAGTTGTGTGATTTGCTGGACAAACTGGCCAGTGGATAACTCCCTTAACCAGAGAAGTTACCCTGAAGAAAAGACTGTGAATCTCCATAATATTCCTTCCCAATGTCTAACCAAAATTTACCCTCCTTCAGATTAAACTCATTGTCCCTTGTCCTATTCCCACATGTCCTCGACACAAGTCCCTCTCCATCTTTCTTGTAGGCTCCCTTCAGGTATTGGAAGGTGAATAAGGTCTGCCCAGAGCCTTCTGCAGGCTGAAAAATCCCAACTCTCTCAGTCTGTCTTTTTTTAGAGGTGTTTTAGAGCCCTGCTCATCATCATGACCTCCTCTGGACTTGCTCTGACAGTTCTGTGTCCTTTTGTTGGGGACCCCAGAGCTGGGCGCAGTGATACAGGTGGGGTCTCACCAGAGCAGATTAGAGGTGCAGAATCACTTCCCTTGTCCTACTGCTCATGCTGCTTTGGATGCTGCCCAGAATATGGTTGGCTTTTGGGGCCAACCCAATCATCTTACAGAGAAATAAGGCAAATGAGATTCCATAGTGGATCAGACTTCAGTGATTTGCTTTTCATGATGTGTGGCTCTGATCCTTACCTTCTGAGCAATGATCAGTGCTCAGAGTTTAGTTCTTGTTGGTCAACCTTTTGTATTGTAAAATGTTCCCAAAGTATGGAGAAACGTATCTGAAGAACAGTGGAGATCAACATTTCCTCTCCCTTGGATCTTAACAGAGGATAATGGATGTTCCCTTTTAAAGCACTTGTGCTATTGATTTTGTGGCTTTATCACTTTTATGAAAAGTGTTACCTCACCTAGTTCTATGTTCATTACTTTATTTGCTTCTGAGAAAAATATTATCTTCAGAAAGTCCCAGGTTGGGATTTACCATCCTGGATCAAATGAGTAAAACCTGATAATTCTGAAGTAGTTGTCAAGAAAATAGCAGCCCCATGACAGGTCATGTTCCCACAGGTTTCTCTGATAATCACTAATTGCTTCAAAATCACATATTCAAAATGGAAAAGAGAGCTGATTCAATCAGGTCACATCATTAAGAGGAAGAGATCTGCTTAGCAATATCATGTTCCTTCTACTTATTAGTGATATGTTTATTCTCTTTTTAAATAATAGAAATGGTGACGTTTCTGCCATTTTTATAAGTCCATAGTAATTCCTCATCTGGATACAATAAATTCTCAATATTTCCTACAAACATGAATTTTCTTCTGACTTTCATACTCTTCTACTAAACTAAATAATTGCGTTTTCCTCCTTGTTAAGGCCCTTCAATATCTTTAAGCATTTATAATGTGTCCAATTAGTTGTATAATGGCAAGCTATACAAATACTGGGGGAGGATCTTCTAAATGAATATATGGTAGATTGGCATTGATTTTCTGTAAAAGCAGAGCACTTAACAGCACAATGCTCTGCTCTCTCCTGGTCCAGTTCCAGGAAAGGATTTAGGCACCTAAAACAACAACTGAGTAGATACAAATTATCAATTCAGTCACTATTTAACATTTGTGGAGCCTAAATTCAATGAGGAGCTTCCTGTTCTGCCTTGAAATCCCTAAGCACATAGGCTGGTGCTTCTGTAGATGCTCAGAGCAGATGATGTCTATGTAGCCATCTTATTACTTATTTTCCTTCTAAATATGGCTGGAACCCCAGAAGCAGACATTCCTTCACTTAATTGACTCTGAGACTTAACCTAAGAAGTTCCTTTGCAGTATGCCAAAAGCATATCTGCAGAAACATGCTGCATTTTTCTGCAATCTCCCTTTCTTTAAGTTAATGGAGAAAATGACAATGCTGTTCACCTTTTCTATCATATTCTAGAGTTCACCAGCTCTTAAATTAGGATCAGAGTTCAGTTTCTTCCTCAGAAAGCATTAAACACACAGACTGTCTCAAAGGAAAGTGCTTTCACCACTCTTCATGCCTTTAGGTGCATTTTTGAGAAAGAGGAGAAAACCTTTGGTTGCACCTGTGCTGCCCCCATGGCAGGAGTGCCAGAGACCCTGCCATGCTGTAGCCTGCAGTGTTCCAGATGAAGCATCTACAAATCTTCCTGACATGATTAAGTGCAGAAGTTAAGGAATGCAATATTGGATTTGGGGGTCCATTATTAGTTTCAGGTATTCTAAATGTGTATTTGGTACCCATGTGCTCAGTCTCTGCACTCACATTAGTCTATCTCCTTACCCATACTTATTTTACTTCTCCTCTGGAAATCTCTTAGATTTTTAGAAGTTATCTGTAAGGCTTGGGGGAAATTAATATGAGAAACAGTCTCGTTATTTTCTTTTTAATTTCTGCTCTGAATTTATTTCTTCCCCTGAACATTTTAGTTACACATTTGCTATTTCTTTTTGAGCCTTTGGTCATGGTGTAGAACTTTTCCTGGGGCAGTTCTTGTTTTGTACTCTGTACATCTATCTAGTATTGAGTTTCAACATTGCTTAAGAAATTGAGCAACATGCACCCATTTAATTTGTCCTTATATCACACTAAATATTTATGTTTGAATTGTTATTCAGTTTTGTCACAAATATCTGTCCTCGAGAATTTCTCCCTTTTCTTATGTATATATATATGAAAATGTTTTTCTTGCAGCTATGATTTTTACAGTTTTTTAATTTCACCATAATTGTTTTACTATTAATGCTTCCTCTTTCTAGCTAGCCTCTTACACTATTCTCATGCATTTACACATATTGATACCCCTCAGTTATGACTTTAATCTGTCAAAATGTTTTCATGTAAGCCACTCTTTCAAGTTTAATTTTAAAATTTAAATACAAATACATTATAAATTTATATATATTGCATCTACTGTCTAACTTCTGCCTATTGATTTTGTAATTCTATCAAGAAAATAATCAATGTTGATAAAAGCTGTTGTTTGCAAATACATGATTAATATGGCTTGCAACATAGATCCTTGTTAAGCTAACATGAGTTTTGAAAGAAATGTATTGAATATCTGATGTTAGACTTATGCATTGGAGCTCTGCTGGATAGAGCAGAATATTAGCTAACTTACAAGGCTGAATTCTGATTTTTCAATACTGCTTTTATCCCAGAAAACTTGTCAGGGATAGTTTAAAAAAAAATCTTGAAAAAATCTTGAATAAAATAGGGTTATTTCCAGAAATAAGTTTGAAATAATTAATTAATTTGAAATAAATAATCCATCAACTCATTATTATATCTGTCAACTCATATTATAACTCATTATATATACTTATTTATATAAAGCAGGAGGCATTTTTTCCATATGTAGAAAATTTCAGAAGTTAAGCTCAGTACCAGGAGATACCACCATTATAGTATAATGTCTATTTCCTTAGGAATACCTTATGCACTATATTCTAGAAAGGGAATTTCTGAAGGAGCTGAGGATCAGCTGTGTACTTTCAGGCCCCAGATAATATTCTGAAGATTAAGAAATCTTATTATTGTGAGAATAAGCTGTTGTAAGTTTTGTTCTTTAGGGCAAAAAAACCCTGTGGTGACTTCTTAAATTATTATTTTTTAGTAGATAGCAGAAAATGGAAATTTCCATTCCAACAGAGGCAGAAATTATGCTCATAATGGGGGAAGAATTAGAATTAGTTGGATATTTTTTCACACTGAATCCTTTCACTTCACTACTTGTTCTGCTTTTTGTCCTTTCTCAGCCATTTTTTTTCTCATCTTAAGAATCCTGATCTGACTTCAGCAGAGGTCAATGAAATTTTGCCATTAAAATGAAAAACCATCCTCTCAGAAATCATTACAGCCTATTCTTTTTTTTTCTTCTGCTGGTTCAGTCTTTGGCTTTTATCTTTGATAACTCTTTTGTTCATTGTTTCAGTTTGCAACCGTTCCCTCATGTTTTGGCTCATTGATTTTGTTTCCTTGGTTCTCACAGCAGCTTTACTACTCAAACACTGTTTTCCCTTCTACAAAGGAAATAGGTAATTTGCTGTACAAACAGATTGGTTGTTGGATTTGGTTCCAAAGCAATAGTCAGCCCTTCATTCAGAAAGGTTAATGTCCTGTGAACCCCGGCTTAGGCTGCTGTCACTCTCTGATGCTCATGGTTTATGAGGGGATCACATTTTATTTGCTGGACTTATCAGTGTTTTTTCTTCTTGTGATAATTGCCTGACCTGCTATGATTGTTGTTTGCAGTATTTACTGACTCACAGATCTTTCTGTCCACTTTATCTCTGCTTGTTCTTATCAGTAGAGGCTCATTGACATTTTATTTGGTCAGGGCCCAAATGCAGACTGCTCAGTAAAAGTTCCCCTATTCGAATGATATGCACTTTGAGATCTAAAATATTAGTATAGCATTCAGGGGAATAAACTCTCTAAAATTAATGGTTTATTTTATGTGATAGTGTACTAGTTTTTACTACATATTTGAAAGAGAAAACATTTACTTTTTTTATACCCCATAATGATCATATGTTTTTGCTACAAAAACCTCAAACCAACCAACCAAAATTCCCAGCCCCTCTGCAACTGAAATAATTTTAAAAAATAAAGAATTTTAAAAATTTGCTTGGAATGACCTCTCCCGGCAACTTACAATTTTGTTTCAGAATATATTTTTGTTTATCCTTGTACTGCAAAATGCAAAGTAAATGTCATTAATGCCTTTACACACTGTGCTCTGTGCAATTTATGCTGAGCAGCAACAGACCCCAGCAGTAAGTGGCCACATAGTGAGATGAACAGTTACATAACCACAGACAGTAATTGGATGCTATTAATGAGAAATTGGGATAGCACAGTTTTTTAGCCCCAGATGTAGTTAGCTTTTTATAATCTCAATTAATGTCTTATGCACTCTTTTTTGCAGTGAATAATTATTTTCCTAATCTCCAGTTGTGCTCTGCAGAGTCACTGAAACAAGGAACTCTGCATTAACTTGACTTGTCCATGTGCCTCAGATTATGTAGCACAAGTATGGATTTATAGAAGGTGCCTCTGCATATGGAGAGGTGAAAAGCTGTGTCACCTTGTTGGCAGCTCTAAGAAATCATATTTTCAGAGTCCTAATTCTTTTACCTTTTTCATCTCAGTTCTCTTGTTCCTGTGAACAAATATCTGTACCTTTAGAAAGCAGCAGCTGCTTCTATTACACCTTTTCAGATAGTCTGCTGGCCAGAATCCAGAGCAGGGTGGAAGCAAGCATCTGTTCATAATTTATTTTTCCTTGCTATTGGCATACAGAATGGAGTAAGTAGGGAGATGGGTCTAGGCCCTGCACTAGACCCCTATTTTTAAGGTACTTTCCAGCATGACAATCCTAACTCTTTAAATAGATGAGCTTGGAAACAGAATCTGGGATGTTGGCAGCTTAAAAGGACAGGGCTCCAGCATCTGCTGTGGAAAAATACACACTTCTTAGCTGAAGGTGTAGCAAAATAAAAAAATGCCCTAGTCTTCAAAATGTATAGTTTTCCACTGAAAACTGAGGCTGTGCCACGTGAGTACAAGTGTTCTCTGAACTGATTTCCTGGGTTACTGTGAAAATGAAGCCACTGGGAGCTGCAGGTACTCAGTATTGTGGAAAATCAGGTATCAAGTAACAGAGCTGAACTTGCAAAGAATGTTTTTTCAGAAGAATACTGGTTGATCAATATTCAGTTAAGCACCTAAAATTGTGCTGTATGGGATACTTACATGAACTAATTCCTAATGCAGTCTAATAGAGCACTGAAATTGAAAGAAGCAAATTCAAGGTATTATTTTTTACTGGTTTTCTAATTTCTCATTTTCTGCTTACAGTGACTGACCTCTTATCTTTAACCAGAGTCTGGGGTCATAGAAATTAGTTTTTACAGATAGGTTATTACTAGCTTGAAGTGCCTAGAATTTTGCATAAAATGCTTTGTAGTAGGACCTTGTGGAAAGTGAGGATGTTGATCCTGTGAGGACTCTGGAGGAATCTGGTTTCACTTAGTTTAATATTACTCAAGCTTTCTAACCCAGGACATCTTCTGTACGTAAGCATCCTCACTTTTCCTGTGGTTCAGCACATTTCAAAAAGGTTGACAAGTGCACTAGCACTCCACCTCCATGAGCATTTTAAATGAAGTGTAAATCTGATCAAAACAATTAAAAATCTGGCTAAAAGCCTGCTTCTTTGCAGATGATTTTGTGCAGTCGCCATCCTTAGAGAGTGTCAAAACCAGACTGCATAAAGTCCTGAGCAAAATTCTTGCTTTTAAAAATCTTTGTGCATCTGGAATGACAGCAAGATTTGGTGGGAAGTGCTTCTCTTGCTGGGTTCTTGCTCATGTGCCAAAGAGGTCTGGATTCAGAAGTTCCAGCTTTACAAGAGGCAGGATTCCCTTGGTTTTGAACTTATTAAGCAAGGCAAGATGCCAGGCCTAAACTATAAGAAGTTACATAAGACCTTCAGTACTATTAATATGCTAATTAGTATACTAATTTCCTAGAATTTCTTCTTCAGCTGTCTGTAACATATTTCAACAACCCATGTTAACACTATATGTATTTTTCAAGGAAAACATCTCATACCATTACCCTTGAAATCAGAACAAACTGAAAAGTGTGTAATTCAGCTTATGGAGAAGTGACATTTCAGAAAACACAAGAATATTACATTGCATTTTTTTAAAACTCTGGTCACTTTTTGAACTAAGACGCTCAGAATTAAGATGACTGAATGCTTCTCTCCATTAAAAGTCACCATAAAGAAAAAAAATTGAAGTGTGAATTCAAGCTCATAAACTACTCCACACTAGCTCCTTTTGCAAATTCTCTTAGCTAGCAATGTGTGAAGTAATTTACTCCACTTCCGAAAAGCATCAGTAAGTTCACACCTTATCTTTGACAAGGAGGAGGTTATCTCATATTCACTGTGCATTGCATGCCTTACATGAGTAACTTGTGCATTGCAATCCAAACACTCTGATCAGAGTTACTGCATGAAAACCCCCTCATGTGCATTTTTGAATATTCAGATATGATCAGGGCCAAGGTAAGGGAATGACCAAATGTCTCAAATATATTCCAGTTGTCATTCCTGAGACGTGAAGAAAGTCTTCCTGACATTCATTATTGCTCCTGCTTCAAGACATCAGTGAACCTAAAACAACTTGTAGAGAGAAACAACAGAAAATTGGGAACCTTTAGTCATCTGACATCTAACCCTCATCCTCCACTGCTTCTAGTACGTGCTTTTCTTCCATCCCATGGCTCTGTGGAGGAAGTGTTCTGGTATTACAGGTTGCTTCTTTGCAACCTGGCCTAGAATGCAGATGCCTGGGTCCTGTGCTATGGCAGACAGAGCGAAGCCTGACCACTCTGGCAGCCTCTGCTCCCTCAAGAGCTACAGATAGAGCCTAGAGCTCCTGCCCTGCATGGAAAATATCTCAAATTGTTGGCACTCTCCTGTATAATTCTAGGGACTTCTTCATAAGATGAACAACGAAGAGCTAACCTGAACAATGGCAGGGTTCAGTCATCAACACATTCTCTGTTTTCATATTTACCCAAAAGCAATGGTCAGGTTTAGGCTTTAGGTTATCTCTTTCTAAATCTGTATGAAGCCCACCTGCATATTAAAAGTGATCACATGTAAGACAATATTCAATAAGTTTGCCAAGTTGATCAGCAAAATTCTGGTTATTTATGGCATTAATTCTATTTGAAAATCTTCCCAAAACCTCCAATGCTTAATCAGCCTTTTTGATCTAAAAGCTGAGTGGTAATTCTCATATGACTTCTCTTTTTATAAAATTTCCAGCACTTTCTGTCTCTCACTAAGCTGAAAGTATTGAGGAAACAGTCTTTTTTTGCGGCATTTTGGCACTTGTAGTCCCTGTTGGAACCACAGTGTGCATAAATCTTAAAAACTCTAGCAAAAGATAGCTATGCTTTATGAATTTATAAAAATAGTCTTTTTTCAGGTGAAATGATGATTGTCTTCATAAAATAACTTGTCCTTTCCAATTTCAATATTGTGCGATGGCTTGATTAGAAGAAGACAGAAGAAGCTATAACATTTCTTGAGAATTTAATGTTGATATACTTTTTTTAATTTATGCATATGTCAGAACATGTGAAAAAGTGTGATCTTTGTCACGAGCTTACAAATTAAAAATTCAGTCTAGTTCAAGTCAATGAAGTGTTTTAGTAAAGCTAATTCAAATTACAAATCCTCTAGAACAGAATATGCCAAAATTGTTAAAATAGCTGAAAAATCAGGAAAAGTTAAAAACAAGAAAAGGTGATTTCCTCTCTTTATGAATTCAGATTTTTTGAACATACTTCTTTAAATTTTGAAGAGTTTTTCTTCAAATGAAAATTGGAACTGTCACATAATCACACCACTTCAAGACTAAAAGCTTTCAAACACACAACCACAGTAAAATTTGGAGAGAAATGACATTGCATATCCTTTATAAATTGCATATCCTTTAGGTAAATTCATACCTAAGACCTAAGGATGGAGATCTGCCTCAGACTAACTATGGCTGTACTGCACCAGTGAAGGAGTGGAAACAAGTTGTGAGTGGTGGTTGCTCTGGAAAGGGAAAAAACCTGTCCAAGCTCATATGAAGCTGAGACACAGGATTTATTAGTTGAGGTGTAGCAGATGGGGAGACTCCCTCTGCAAAAGCACTGTATTATGGGATCTTCCTAATCTGTTATCGAGACAGTTCTATATACCACATTGTGGTCGTGTATGCATGTTCCATACTACTCAAATTTTGATTCTTCCCCAACACTGGGTGCTTCTAAGATTCAGCTGAACAGAGGGCAGAGTCATCTTGTCTTGACTAAGCTTTTGCCAAGAAAGATTGGACCAGTTTATCCTTAAGATCCCTTCTAACCTGGTACTTCATGAGTCTGTGACAGTCAAATATCAGATGTAGTGCCTGAAATGTTTTCAGGGTTTAATTCTGAAGTATTTTGTCTTTCAATACAGTTTTTCTGTTCCATCTAGCAGAGAGGGCTTCCTGCAAAACAGCATCAGTGGCGGGAGAGAGCAGTTGGTGGTGAGAATCACCATGAAAGGAAGACATGAAAATGAGACTGGAAGGAGGGGAAGTGAGTAAGGTACTCTAAATATAGAAATGGAGATAAAGGTACTGAGACCTGAGTGTCTATATAGATTTAAAAGTCCAGAACAGAGAAGAGGGGAAATTTAAAATGTATCTATTTGATCATGTCAACAACTACTGAAAACAAAAAATCAATCTATATAACAAAAGCTGTGACACAAATCAGATGTCCTGGGTTAACTATAATAGCGATATAAATGGTCATCAAGAGTCTTACTATTAAATACAGTAGTTAACATTACTGCTATTTATGTGCTTACTGTATTACAACTATACCAAAGAATTTAATATTTATGTATGAAGATAAGAGCCATTTAGTCAACAGATGGGAAGGGTACAAGCAAACAGTAAATGCTGATCAGTGTGGCAGGCACCACTCAAGACATGGGCTACTTCACCTTTGTGACTAATATTTTACAGGTATCGCAGGGGAAAATTTTGCAGGTGATTAACCAGAGAATTTTGCAGGTATATATGAGTGAGTTACAGGGCAAGTGAGAACAGGATTCTTGGCTGTGCTAGATAGACAGCTTCTGTGAAGGGATGGCTGCAGGTGCAGTGGGAAGGGGAGGTCTAAGCACTGTGCAGCTCGAGAGGAGAGTGGCAGAGAGCTTTTCACTGGCACTTTTGAAGACTCTTACAGTCCCCAGCCAATGCAGCCAATGCATCTTAAATGTACAGCAGCACCCGGAGAACTCATCCGTGAAGCCCATGTGATTAATGCTCAGCCTGAAAGCCCCTGTTAACCACACTGACAGGTCCTTGCTGATAAACAGCACTTGCATCATCACATCACCACCAATTTTGCAGTCACACAGGGTTATCTCTGTGAGTATCACTTTATGTTTTTATTGCACTGCTGTTCCTTGCTCCTCCCCATGAGCGGCACTTGTAGGAGAGTTGCTGTGTCCTTGTGGGAGCGTAGGGAGAAAGAGGTTTCATAGGAATCACTAGAGCAGATAGATTAATTTTTTCCATTCAGGTGGATTGCAATTGCTTCCAATAGCAACATCAATGCAGCATGAAGACTTTTGCATGGGGACTATCAAAAGGCTTGGGCTAAAACCAAGAGAAGAGCCTGACTTTTCCTTATATTCTCCTGCTAGTTTGTAGCCTTTTGCATATTTCCCTATTCTTTCAAGCTAAATCTTTTCCTTCTTGATGTTTCTGTCAGGATTTTTTTCTTCCCCAGGAAGCCACTAAGTCTTCCAATTCCCTCCAGCAAGGTACCAGCCTCAAGTTCCTTACTGCCACCTCTGCTGACAGTGTCCCCTCCTTGTCCCTCTAGGCTGCCTGCCCTGAGAGGTGTCTGGCTGTTAGGATCTCACCATAACCTACATTCCCATGGGCTTTCACCCTGCAGGGTGGCTTGGGAGCCTGTAAGCACCAGCTAGTGATATTTGGACAGGCTGGGAAGATGTCGAGTGTGAGGAATGTTAAGTAGAGTGCAAGACTGTATGCACAGTATGGATGCACAGCTCTCAAAAAGGAAGTCTCCCAACAGATTTTTTGTAAATTTACTTTCAACATTTAAAAAAATATCATAGTGAAAGGGGGCTATATAGTTGACAATTAATATAACTGTCCTATTGTTTTATTTGAAAGCAATTGAACTTCTAATGAAATTAGAAAATACGTTCAGCTGAAAGCTCAGCTGAAAGTATCTGTGATTTTAATAGGGACACATTGCACACTTCAGGTTTTTTCCATTCATTTGCTCCCAGATAAGCAGTATGCTATTACTCTCTAGTGGTGCTGTCTTCAGGGACTATTTCTGTCCAGCACTTGGGAGAATGCATTATGAGATGTCAGCATGTGTGAGCAGAGATAGTATGGCTTGTCATGTACCGATAGGCCATATTCTGCTATAAAATGATGGCTTTGTCTTTTATCACTGTCACAGTCTTACTTAACAAGCTGTGACTCTGTGGTTCATCACAAAGAAAACTGTCATCCCTTGATACGTGCCTTGAATGTCCTTTCATCTTCCATGCAGGTAGGATCTGCCGTGTGACATCAAGCAGAACAGTAACTCCAGATGGACTCTGATAGTTCAGCAGTATATTAACAAAGGGGTTCACTGGCACAAGTCCAGGTTTTGCACCTTATATTAGATTATAGGGATAAGGAAAACATATGCAAGCTCTTAAATGAAGCAAGACATGGTAATATATCATAAATATAATTAGAAAAGGAAATGTTAGTAATCCATTGTGCTTAAGTGATAATTTATTTATCGTGGTGTTATTCCAAGTAACAGATAAATCAATTAGCTTTCCTTTAGAAAGCAAATAAATAGTGTTGGTTCAATGGGGTGATGACAGATGAAGTGTTTTGAGGAACCGGTAAGTTCTGTAGATAGATTTCTCCACATAATTATGTTTAGGATGAAATTTGGAGGATCACTTGACTTAACTAAAGACTGTGATCCTGCTAGCAATTTATCTGGCTCTTAGTACTTCTCTTCATAAGGTCACTGAACAAAGAAACAGTGTCCGTTGCTAGGATCAGAGACAGACACCTAAGGAGAAAGGCCTTCAGCATTTCCAGAGGGCACATATATTAAATAGTTATACAGGGTGTTTAGTGAGTGCTTTGTACCAGAGCCTGCAGGTCAGAATTTTTCTGGCAGAGGAAAATGGGTGTATTCTGCTCACTTCAGGATTTTGTATGGCCATGGGACATATTATACTGCCAGTGTTGTGATTCTGCAGATCAGATTAAACTACTTTGTGGACATTAAAGTATGAATATTTCATGTGAGCTTTTACAGGGCTGAATTTAAACTAAGATGCTGAAGTACTTCTCCATATTCCTCTTTCCTGGAATTTTGTATTTTAAAACCTGACCTGCCTTGCTCAAAGTTGTTCTTATATGTGATTGTTTTTTAATTGTGTAAGAAGGAAAGTCAGATATATTGACTGTTATGAGGCATGGGCTTCCAATCCCAGTGCAGCAAAATGAAGAAGGTGATGTCTGTCAGTCAACAAAAGTGTCTTCTGAGGGTGTAAAATTACAGGGAGTGGAAACAGAGTAGTTTCTCCATTGATGGAAAATTGCAGCATTCACATATAATAGCGCCGAGAGGATTTGAGGGATGCCAAGGAAACCTGTGTGGATGTGTTACCAGTTAAAGGCACCTGCCTGCCTGGTGCTTGAAAATAGAAAAGAGGGTGTTGAGTACATAGAAATTGATGTTGAAGAATTTCTGACCTCTTTTTTTTGAAAGAGTGTCATCTCACTCTGCCTGACTCTGGGTGTTCTCACCTTTATCAGTATTTAAAGTTTTGAAACAAATTATAACTCCCTGGAAATGAGGTTACAGATAATCTCTACTTGGATAGGATTTCTCCATTGATTCTGGATGCAAGATTTCTGCCAGTGGTAACTTGTAGCCATACAGAAAATTGGTACCACTTGCACACAAACACAGACTATGAAGACCATTTTATCTTCTTACCTGTGTGGAAGAGAAATCAAATCACTGGTTTTGTTTCACCTTAAAATCTATGCTTAGGTGAGTGTCAATGGGCAGTAAATATGTATTTCCTGTTCCTGGTATTTTGCCAGCAGGATAACCAGTTCCAAGGGTCCTGTTAAAATTGCTTTGTGATAAATTTAAATCCCACTATAAATTCTGGACAACTTCTCTGCATCTCCCTGTCTGAAAAGCCTGTCTGAGACTGAGCCCAACATCATCTCTAGGCAAAACACATATATGCTAAGATTAGGCAGCATTAAGAATAAGTTTTTTTCACTTGCCTCATGGTAAGCTTAATTTATCACACCAGTTCCATTCTCTTGGGCCTTTCTACTTACTAATGGTTCTAGCTTGTGGACTTTTATCAAAAATAAATTTGATTTTCATTCTGAATGTAATATGTATCCCATGGACATTACAATAATGAAAGTATATGGTGGTGAAGTCCCACTGCAATGACCAAAGGCTGAAATATCTTGTGTCTGCCCAATGAAAGGCTCAAGTAACGCCCACTGAAGATTTGTATTCATCTTTTATGGTTTTACCTCTGTAGAAGTTGAGTGCTTTATGTTGTGAGTGATTTGTGTAGCCAAAACTTTATGATATGAAAATCTACTTCTATGTACTGGTTATATATGCCTGGGATAGAGTAAATTTTCTTCACGTGTGTAGCATGGGGCTATGCTTTGGATTTTTCTGAAAACAGTGTTGGTAATTCTGGACTATTTTTGTTATTGCTGAGCAGTGCTCACACACAGTCAAAGCCTTTTCTGCACCTCACACGGCCCTACCAGTGAACCAGTGAGGAGAATGGGGCTGCACAAGGAGCTGGGAGGGGACACAGCCAGGACAGCTGCCCCAGCTGACCACAGGCATATCCCACACCATGTGGTGCCATGCTCAGCATGCAAACCTGGGGAAGAGGAGATGTTTGGGGTGACAGTGTTTGTCTCCCCAGGTCACCGTGTGGTGCAGCCCTGGCTGTCCTGGAGGTGGCTGAGCAGCAGCCTGCCCATGGGAACTGGTGCATGGATGCCTTGTTTGGCTTTGTTTGTGTGCACAGCTTTTCCTTTACCTACTGAACAGCCTTTACCTCAAACCACACATTTTCTCACTTTTACCCTTCTGATTGTCTCCCCCATCCTGGTGTGGTGGGAATGAGTGAGTTCCTTTGTGGGGCTTAATTACCAGCAGGAGTTAACCCATGACAGACCTCATAAAGTTGGGCCACTAGCAAATTTTGCAACACTAAAGTTAGATCATGGAATTATGGAATTGTTAAGGTTGGAAAAGTCCTTTAAGTCCAGCCATCAAAGTTGGATACTCATCTTCCCTTTCCACTGTGGAGAAAGAAGTGGGATTCACAGAGTCATGCATAGCAAGGAGGAAACCACTTGAGGTAGATCATGGAAAGGAGAGGTAAGACTTCACACTTTCTAGAAGATCAATGGGATTACTGATGCTATCCAATCCCCAGGTTTTCTCCTGGAAGGAGACATTCAGCCTTTTTCCTAAGGAGCAGCAAAGCTTTCACAAATCACCTGGTGGTACTGCAGGCCATTTCTCTAGTAACTCAGTGAGATTCTAGTCATTGGGGCACTTGCCATACCTGCTAATTTTTGTGTTTCCTTTTTCCACCTCAGAGTAGATTGCATTTCTGTGTGCACAAGTATATGAGGGACAAAATGTTAGTGCTGTTGCAATAAATCTCATGTGTGTGCATTCACACTCATTTATTTTATCTGATTCAATGCTGCACACACTTCATATCATTCACTGGATATTTTTGGAGTAAAAAATGGTGTGCAACATATTAGTTATCATTTTCTTTCTCTCCTTTTCCTGTGTTACAGTAAGTCAATGTACATAATGTCTTTAGACTATGATAATTCAGACAGAAGAATGTTGATTTTCATCTATCATAAATTATGACTCCGATATGATGAAGAAATATCTCCATATTTTAAGAATACTTCCTGAAAGTGATAGTCTATTATGTCATTTGCCACACCTTCCTTTTTTTAAAATTTGATCTAAAGGTCTGCTTTATTCTGTGAGTATGAACTAAAATTATAAACTGCTTGGTCTCTAGAAAACAAACTGTTATACCTCTATATGCCAATTTTTCATCTCAACACATTATGTAATAGTTCAAATGAGAGCACAAAACCCACAGAAACAGCTGGTGGGAAACTTTCTTCAACATTAGGCACTTCCAAGCCTGAACCACTGTTCAGTGTAATGTGCATGGCTAAATGCATCATATGTCTTTATTAATTTAAGCTGACTGTACAAAAAGGTCTTTGTAGGGACACTAGTGGACAGCTTCAGTTATGGAGTCATGCTAAAGCTAGAGGTCTGACTACATTTGCTGCATATTGTAGTCAAAGTTATTTTTACCTTCCATTTGTTTTAAAAAATAATGCTAAAAACATAAATGTGGAAAAACTGGAAAACTGGCTTATATTCACAAGATTCCTGTGTAAGTAAAAGCATAGGAGAAGAGTATTATTCTCTTGGTTAATATTCTGAATATAGATACGAGCATCAGCTTTGGAGTGTTTGGACTTTTGGTGTTTGAATGGACAAGCCTCAAGAAATTTGGAGTTGCAAGCAGATTTTTTTTCTGTACAGCTCCTTTTTTGAGACCATTTATGTCTCTGCTAATGCCTTTATGATCCTTTTGCAATATAAGGGTTACTGAATAAAAAATTGCTAACAAAATTGGCAGATACCTTTAAATATTGTGTAAATGATCAAGAAAACACCCTGATGTTGATTCTTAATAATATTAATTTCATGATGCATTTACTAGAATTCCAGGACAAATAGAACTAAACATAAATATAATAATGTGTAAACTATGGTTTAGAAAGGGAAATATGGATTTCATTCAAAAGGTAAGGACTTGAATGGAATGATATGTAACAAATTTAATTAAAAGTACTGGTTAAGTATACAAAAGAATACGTATTCATTTGAGATGAGAAAGGTAATTTCAGGAACATAAAGTCATCTGAGTCACTTACTTTCTCAAAATGCCTGCAGAATAACTATTGATATAGTGTAGATTACATCAATAACCATGACTCCATGAGAAATTCCATCCCCATTGAAGATGCAACTATTGCAGCATCCTCCACACTTTGATGTGGCCATAGATCCAGCTGGGTACCATCAACAGGTCCTGAACAAGGAACATGGGACAGGTATACAGAGATTGACTGGTTGCTACAAGTTTTTGTTGGGCAGGTGTTTAGCAGAAATGGTATACTGGGTGTGTTTTGAAGGTTCATGCTACTTTTTAGCTGAATTTTTAGCTACTCTAAATATGCTGGAAAGGCATGAGAGTGCACTGGGCATCTCTGTGCTGCACTTGATGTGTTTTCTCAGACTCTAATGTTCCTGAGAGACCATCTTTTTCTATGTTTATTCATTCCCCAGGGTAATAAAAATCCCATGACTCAGCTGGGGTTTGTAGATACAAGTACACAAGTAAATAAAACCTGTCATATACAAATGCTGAACACAAAATAACAACATTCTCGGGATACTGATCCATTTAGTTGAGTGAATATTAATGATTAAAATTCATTTATAATTTATCTGTTTACTGCCATTTTGTTTCATGTAACTATTATATAAATATCTGTTCAAATATCATTATTTCTAAATAGAAGACAGTTTGGGGTCAGTACAAACAAAATAAACTGTGCTGAACATTCCTTAAAACCAACAGGTAAAGGTAAACAGTAAAGTTCTTGCTTCCAAAAAAAACTTTCTGTTACAGCCCAGCAGCGAAAATTCATTTCAAGTGAAGGTAAGGAGTAAAAAGAACTTTTTGTTACAGCTCAACAGTGAAAAACCAATGCAAAGTGCTGACGGACCAATCCTTTTCTGGTTGCTCTGCTCTTTAGCAGGCTGCCCATTATTTGAATAATAGATAAGACTGCTGCTTCCAGGCTGGGAGCAGCTTCTGCAGAGCAATCTCTGAGCCACGTTCCCCGACTTATCCCAGCACAGGGAGAGCCCCCAGGAGCGGGGGGAGCACAGAAGTGGCTTGGGGGGGTGGGTGTTACCCACCAGACTCCGAGCTCTGGGGAGCCCAGTCTGCCAGGCCTGCCCATCTCTGCATCCAAGTCATGCTCCCCTCCTTGTCCCTGACCGTGGCCAACTGAGGAACCTATTTGGTACTGGTTGGACTGATTTAAGTTGGGTTCCAGAAAATTCTTCCATAGCACTTGTGAAAGCTTGGGAAAACATGGCTTTTGTAAAATATGTGGGAGAGATTAACCAGATTAACCTGCTTTGCACATAATGAAAACAAAGTAATTTCTGAGGCATGGCTTTGGTGTGTTTTATTTTCCATTTTTATTCACCCACACAGTGATATTGGTTTATTTACTTATTCTCTATTTTCTATAATCATAAGGAGTTTATTCCAGAAAAAAAAAAAAAAATTCATTCAACCTCCAAACCTGTATCTTATTAGTAAGACCATATAAATAATTTTTAGCATTTTCCATTCCTGTATATGAAAATCTTTGTTGTAAAGCTGCTGTGCCTTTCCCCTTATTCTTTACATGATTTTTAAACGAGCTTAGCTGCCCTGGAAAATAGGTCAAGGCTGTGCTCAGTGCTGTGCCTCTGCTCAGGTGTTAGTCTTTGCAGGGTGAAGAAAAGCTGATCTGCAGAGCCAGCCTGGTTTAAACAGGAGGTGAAGGACATGGGCCTCATTATCTGTAACCCCAGTGTCAAAGTATTTCGGTGTGTGTCTTAGGCAGAGGCTAGACAACCTCCAGAGAAAGCACAGGCAAAAGTTTCTGTTTTGTTGGTATGTATAGATCTTCTCTTGTGAATCTTTAATGTACTAATTCAGCTTTTGGCAACTGATTTCTTAATGAAACTTTTGTATCTTGTGAAGTTAAAATTTTTTTCCCATTTTTTTTTCCTGTTCCTCATTTAAGCTCCAGATCATAGAAGTGTTTTATATGATTTTATACCTTGCTTGGATTGAAATGCTTTAATATTTCTACAAGTGTCAAAACTGTATTGTTTTTCCTTTCAAGGAATTCTATTATACTCAAGGCTTGTGTAAAAGAAAGTAAAAAATTCTCTTGAAATAAAAAGAAAATGAAACATTTATTTTCAAAATAATGAAGCCATCTCTCTCTCCTTTTGGAGAGATAGAATTTTTATTTTTTTCCTTTTGTAGTTGCAATTTGGTTGTTCTCCTCTAAGGAAAGGCTGAAGTGGTGCTGGAGAGCGCCTGCTATATGGCCAGGAGCAGCCTGGGGCTGAGAGCTCCCTTTGCAGGCAGTATATGGGAAAGAAGAAGTCAAAGTCCCAGGTGTGCTGGAGGAGAAGCCACCTGGAGGCAGGGAAGATTTGCTTGGATCCCAACTGAGAGGCCAGGACAGCGTGTGAGGGAGTGTCAGACAGGTGCTCACTGTTTGTCATTGCTCAATAGCTCCTTTTTCTAACAATGAAGCAATTAGAGCTCCTATTCTGAAAAACCTGATTTCTTGGTTTCTTTTCTTGATTTTAAGCTTCTTGATCTTATTGGGGAGCTCATTAAAAAGTAAGGTCAAGATAGATATTTTGCAACACCACTGATAAATTTTTGATGCTCTCATCTGTCTGTAAAAACTATAGGAGTAAATTTGGTTATTATAACTTTTTAGATGGAAATAAATACTACATCTTTAGTTTTGAAAACTGGGAAAATTTCAAAATCCTGTCTTACTTATTTTGCAGGTGAAAAAAATCTGATGAATACCTCAGAGTAGAGCCTGGAAAACCTGCATAGGGTAAGTCAATTATTAAATTTATGCTTGAGGCAAACTATTTTGATTTCTTTCTCACATCATGATGACTTTCTTACTTGAGCAAAAGAAAAGCAGCGTGTCTTGTTACTGTACTTAATATTGAATACTCTATATGATCTGTACAAAGTCCTTCCAGGTTTTTTTTGCAGTTTCTGCAATGTAGAAAGTGCATAAGGAATGCTTCAAACCCTGAGTGTAAATTTGTTGATGCTATTTTGACTTCAGATCGTTGTTTTAGCAGAGTTCTGTGGGTTTATAGAATAAGAAGAAAATTGGCTCGGGGAAGTAAAAAATAGGAAAGAAAGTAAGGGGAAAACAAAAATCACAGATGGATGATACTATAAATGGATGAAACTGTAAGTAATGAAGAACACAATTGCTAGCTATTTACAGACTTAGTTAAAATCAATAGAGGACAATGACACTTCAATACAGACAAGTATAGAACAAGGTTGGCTTTTCAGAGATATGCACTTGGCAGTGATTGCTGGGGATTGGGGATAAAAGGTACAAGCATGCTGGGACAGATGCAGAACTGGTGTAGGTGGGAAAGGTACAGATTTTCCTGGTTGTTCAACTTCCTTGCAGTAAACACACTTCAAAAACAATGTGTTCAGACTCAGCTACCTGCTACAAGTCACTAGGCATCTATTAAAGTAAGGAAGAATTAAAAAATAACACTGCGTGGAAAAACAGCAGTTGAACTTATTTAAATTAGGACCCTTATTTCTGCTTGGACTTTTTGATGGAGGCGGCTTTTCCTGCAATGTGAAATGCTGTTTACATGTGTCTAAACCTGGCCTAATTTCAGTCTTAGATTGTAGGTCTCTGGCTTTGGTGGAGGAAAAGAGAGGCTGAAAATCTGATGTTGTTATGGATTTTGGCAATAGGAATTATCCTGATGGTGCAGGCTTTCAGAGATGTGTTGCAGAAGCAAGAGTAACGGTATTACATGTCCCATATAATACTTCTCCCACCTGATAGCCCCAAAGCTCTGGTTTTCCTCATAAACTCATGACATGCTGGGGTAACAGGAGTTTTACTGTCTTTTCAGTTTTACATCTTGCTGTGGTCCTGCTTTAAAAACATGATAAAAATATTTATTTGTCTCTCTTTACTCTGGTACCCAACAATTAGGGCTGGCAGATCTCCTGGAACAGGGTTTTATACTCAGTCCTCACAAGTGAGAATGATCACAGAAGATCATGGTTACTGGAGGGAAGGTCAATAACTGAAAGGATTATAAAAGGAAAAATTGAAGGAGCAACAAGTAATGCATTCAGGAGACAGAAACAATAAATTATGAGTGCATGCTCTGTCTAGAACAATTTTCTGCTGTTGCAGCAGCTGAGCTCAGCAGGATGGAAGCTGCTTTTTATCTCCAAGTCCGAATTCACAGAGCAGGGAGACTGCTTTCCCCTTCATTCCCATCAACACACTGCAGTAGGACACACTCTGCAATTTTCTGGGCTTCATTTTTAGGAGATGACCAAGTTTATCCTATGTTTACATTTATGGATGAGAATTCCAGTGATTGTCTTGTTTCTATTTTATCTGCCATCATGATTTAGTGGAGTTCTGGCAATGAAGAGTGGGGTTTTTTTCCCTTTTATCTCTACTTAGCTATTTCATGACTGGCGTTACTGGGTTTGGGGAAAAGGATCCCATGAGCTGTGCAGAGCTCTGTTCCCTTGAACTCTGCTTCTTGAAGGAAAGGGTGCTCAGCCATTCACTGAATTATTATTACTCTCAGAAGCCTTCAAACATTAAGAATATATTGCTCTCAATATAATAAGATAATTTTTTAAAACTTTGACTTCGCAGTAGATATAGGCTATTCATTACCAGTAACTAAACAGCACTGTGGAATCCAATTCCTAAAGCACTGCTGAGCATCATCTTAACTGCCACTGAAATTCCATCCTGCAAAAGTATGAAACAGTTTCTAACATTGCCTGGTGGACTTGAAAGGCAAATCTATATAGGAAATATTAGTCTAAAATTATCACAGGTGTATGTCAGAACTTGGGGATCAGTTGGATCACATATAAGAAATCTAAACAACTATAGAAGGAATTAGGATTCAGTGATCTGTCCTTGAGGTTTCCCTGGTGATTTCTCCCAAAACACTGGTGTTATGTAGCCCCTATGCCAAAAATAATGTATCAGGATGTAAGAGAGCTTGTCTCATGACAGTCATCAGGACAAACTCTTGAAGGGACAAACCCTATTGTGACCAGTAGCCCATGCAAGCAGTAAGTGATGACTTAGAAGAAGAAAGCAAAAGTGTGCCACAAGACCCAGAGGTTGTCCATGTGGGACTAGGAGCTAAAATAAAAATTGCAGACTTGGTTGAGGGTAATCAACAGAGAGTAAAAAGAAAACTTGTTTCAGCTGACTGAGATTTCTGCCAGCCTTCAGTGTCCATTAGCAGTATAAATAGTGCACAGACTGATAGGAGCCATCACAAATATTCTCTCCCACTGGGAGGCTTAATAAGTATTGGAAGTAGTATTGGAATAAGTATTTAGTAGCTCCTAAAAATGGCTATAATGTTTATTGATTTAAGACTTTGAGATTCTACTGGGGAATAATCTGACTTTCAAAATGTAAATTATATGGCTGTCTATATATAGTTTTAAAACACAAAGTCACTGCTGTAAATCTAGATGCATTATTTGTATGTATATCTTTGAGGTAGATTTTAATAACTGTACTTAGGATTGTTTAGGTTTTGTGTATTCTTTTGTGGGATAAAGCTACTGTTCGCTTTTAAGTTTATTTTCTTTCAAGTTTGTCTATAACCCACCACCTGCATATAAGAAAAAATAAATGAGTCCCAGGTTTAAAATTTAAGGTTATCTTTCTAACATGATCTTTAACCACATAAAGCAATAGTATTGGGTTTTGTGGGGCTTTTTTTTGCTTGGATATTAAGAATAAACCTAGAAATATGATTTTTGTCTTACCTAGTCTCTTCTCTCAGGGACTATGTTTCCTATGGAAAGCCAGGAGAAACTCCTGCATTTTTTAGCCCAACTGGCATTTGGGTAGTATGCAATGAGTAACACTCAGCCAACAGTGTAACTGAAAGAAATGGTGTACAGTGGTGACCTGAATAAAGTACTTTGTACTGTAAAACTGTTGTAAAACCAGCACTCAGTTAGAGGCTGTATCATAAAGAGAAGCACAAGAATTCAGGTTATGTTGGTAACTTTGGGTTTGCCAATCTCTCCTTTGGGACACTGTGTCTTAGTATATATACCTCAGCCTCATCAGTCTTCTGTGTTTGAATAAATGAATGTGTATGGAAATCTACAGCAAGGTTAATACAGTTTGTAGTTATTACAGTGAAATTGCTGGGGTTTTTTTCAGTATATAAAAGACTGAAAAATATGAAAAACAAAGTAGCTACAGTTCTCATAGCTGGTAGGGAAAATTCAGCTCCAGTGTGAACAAATGAGCTATACTACTGTGTCAACCAATGTGGCCACACATGCTGATGAGAGGTCTGGTGCAGAGCTCAGCTCTCTACTCATGTCTCAGCAAATCTGTACAAGGTAATCTTAGGCCTTTTGTGTTGTTCACATGACCTGCTTTTATCTTCAGCTACACCCAGTGGCCCTTGCTAAAATCCATTATAGCACTGCAGATCTGTCTGAGCACAGCCTGTATGGGCTGAGACCTAATTAGACACCTAAGTTTGCATTCTCTTTGTTACTCCACAAAAATTATGCTGATGGTAAACATATTTAGCCTCAAAATAGAAATAACATCAGTTTTTTAGAATAAAATAGTGGTAATTCTAAAAGGCAGAAAAAAGATATGTTACAATAAGTTGCACAAAATACCCTAACCTACCATAACGGGAGAAATTCCTCAGAGCTGCATCTGGTTTTTTGTGGCAGTTCTTATCCAGGAGGTGGAATGATCTGTCTTCACCAGAACTTTGAAACCTCTCTCAGATGCTTCTATGCTTTTCTGTCTTACTGACGTTGTACAGGGGCAAACAGCAATGCTGCTCACCTCTGCTCAATTTCAAACCTCCTGCAAACTTGCAGCAGTGCACTAGCTTTCTGGAGTTTTGGGGTTTTTTCTCTCTTTTCCTCATCAGAGTTTAAATGCAGCACAGAGTCCTTGTGCACATGTGGCCCTTTGCTGCAGCCTCACAGAAAGGTCCCAATGGCAGCTCAGGCTGACTGCAGAGAGAGGACATAGGGGAGAATGTAACAGTTAATAACACAAACCCTATTTTCCCCCTCTCATAAATACAACATCTAGATGCTCTGACTTGCTGATAGTGATGCTTGAGTTGATTAAATTTGAATTAGAAATAGTTTTACTACTTCTAGACCTTTTTTGGCCTGCTTCATTTTCTTGTGTGACTTGCAGAAATGTTTGCTAAGCTTCCTTATATCTCTCTTCTCAGACACACATCCTTTTGAACAGAGAATCCTGGCCCTTATGTTAGTTAAAAACAATCAAGTGCTTGCCATTATACTGGAACTAGTTAGTGTTTAGGCAAAATAAAATTACTTTTGCTTTCTGATTTGATAAACCCTTTTAAGTGCTTTGTCTTTTAAAATACTTAAACAACATAGTAAACTTGTTGAATCATAACACTGCAAAGGTCGCACATAATATCTTGACAAATGGAACAGAAAGTAGCATAAATACTGTTGAATTGTAATATTAAGTAGCTAATTGAAGTGTGTGTCTTGATTATAGAACAATTGAATAATTGCCCCTCTTAGCTTAACCAAGAAGTTGCCATCTGGGTTAGGAGCAGTGATGTGCTGGCAGATGGTCTTCACATGGAGAAACAACCTGCTTTTCATTAATAGCATGATTGCACTGCTAATTAGAGAAGAGTGAAGAAGGCATAAATCAAGGAAGAATTTTCAAATCTAGATTAAGTTTAAGAGATCCATTAAGATAATTTCAGGGTCTGTGTTTGAAATCATATTTATTAATGCCAAAAACATAAGTACTTCTTAATGACTTTATACTTTGAAAAGGGCATAGGCCCTTAAAACAAAATACAAATGGAGTTTAGGTGGCTATTCAGAACTATGAAAATTCTTGACCCATAATGTCTTCTGCATGCTGGTATCTCTCTAAATTAATGATTTTCAGATTCCCATCTCACCCTCACATAGGTCAAAAATCTAGAAATGCTGTCTGGAAAGGAACTGGGTGCCTCTCTGCTAAACAAATGCAAGTACTCCCAAAACACTACTATTAAAGAAAATGCCTGCACACTGGGCCTATTGATTGCAAAATTCAACCTGGTCCCAGCTCTATTCCTTCTTGATTCAAAAAGGAGGAGAGGAAAAATCTCACCTAAAACCCCAAACCCAGGCAACAAAGCGAAAAATCACCATGGTAGAAATAAGGGATGGATTTGCTTAGTAAATAGTCATATGTGAGTAGCTCTGCAAGCCTCCTCCTGAGGGAAGGTATTTTGGTGGATTGTCTTCCTGGTGGGTACTTTTCCTAAATTGCATTGTAGTGGTCAAACCTCATAAGCTCCAGAACACGTTTACTGAGTCTTACCCTTACCTTCCTGCCCCTGGACAGAAAGCCAGAGGAAAAAATCAAGGATAAAATACCAAATGTTGAATGTGATGTCAGCTAAGAAATGAGAAGCAAAATACTGGCAAAAACTAAGGCTTTTCTTTTTATTAACTTTTGGTTATACAGAAGTTAGTAGAATATAAATCCCTGTGCATACTGACTTGCAGAATTGATGCATGTGGATGATCTGTACAAAGCCTCTAAGAGTAATCTCTGGTTTGTTTAAATGTGTCAGTCTTGCTCATCCACTTTGAAACAGCAGTCTGCGAGTTTCATGTATGATGGGCATGGATAACAGTAATACTCCTAAGGTAAAAAGAGTGTGTTTGCATTTTGCATCAGAGAGTAGATAAAGAGGGGAGAACAATAAAAGAAAAAGATAAAATTTCTTTTTCTATTGCCATTTTTCAGCTTTGAAATGAGATGCTTTTAACACATTGTCAAAGCAAATATTGACATTATCAGTGGTATTTACTCAGCTGCTGTATAACTAGGGTCTATATTACCTGGGACATGAATTGATCTCTTTCTTTCTCCATATTCTTGACCAAAATTCAAAAGAGGTTGCACAGGAAAGTAATCTCGGATGTTTTCCATCTTTGTGTTCTGAAAAGTGAGTGGCATTAATATAATGCATTGGGAAGGTTTCTTTAATCAGCAGCATGGATGGAGAGTTTTGCCAGATTCATTTGGTATATTTTTTTTGTTTCTGATGTTTCAAGTAAGATTTCAAGGATTTTGTGGAGGAAAATAACTTTCTATCTGAAAGATGAATATTATAGTGTTTATTTTACTCCCTTTGTAAGAGAGAAAAAGAACCCCTATTCTTAAGTAGGTGCATTTAACAGCATACATACGTGTGCACTCACATAAGTTCTAATCAAAGAACAATCATAAGAATGCAAAACTGATCTCTGGGAGCATCCTGTGCTGTTTTGATCTGGCCTCTAATTTTATGGGTGTCTGACATCAGCCAGGCCATAAGCAGGATGGTGCCTGTGAAGGCAGCTGCTAAATGGTATTTAGTTTCCTCCCACACTGTCCACTCTGTGTCGGCATTCTTTGTGAACTCAAACCCTGCTCTGATGACTGGGTTATTCAACACATTTTAAATTCTAGCTCCGAATCACAGCTGATTCCTCAGTTAAACTTAAATTTGCCTGAGGACCCTCCTGCAGCCCTTGGAATTCTGGTCCTTTCTCTGGTACCATTTGTTTTGCCCCAGTAACTTTCAGTTCTTTTGCACATGGGTGTCTTGTCTGATATATCTCTTCTCATGCCTCCTTCTTTTTGCATTCTTGGTCTTTTCCTCCTCTTTTCCCATGGCTAGCCCCGTCTGTGTGCTGCACATCAACCTCAATTTTCTTTTTAAATGTTTCTAGTCCCATTTCTCTGTAGTCTCATCTTCTTTCCTCTTTGTCTTGTCTTTTCTGTATCTGATTATAGCAATAGCTCACTGAGATCCACAGAGCCACAGGGCATGTGCTTTTAAATTCCTGCATCTGGCATGATTGCAGAAGGCCTCTTCCATGGATAACTTTTACCAAAATTGAAAGAATTTCTACTGAGCAGGAGCAAAATTTATCAAGCCTTTTCTCAGGAAATTTCAAGTCACCCTTCAAAATCTTGGAGATATCAGAACATTTCTTAGACAAATACATCAAGCAGGGGGAGAGTGAATATATTTTTTAAACATGGGCAGAAGAATTTACCTTGCTTTTTGAGGCAGGGAAATGATTATGATATTTCTGCAGAGTACTTAGGATGGAAAATTCCAGTTCAGTCTACAGAAAACTTCCAGAGTTATGAGCAACTAAAACACTGAAGACAGGATCTTAAAATAGGAACTGTTAAGCAATCTTACTAATAGCTGATATTACCAGCCCCACCTATATAAAATATAAGTATTGCTGTTCTAATAGCCTAAATGCACTAAATACCACTAATATAATCTTAGAAATTGCTATCAGAAAGATGTGGTTGCTGTTTTCTTGACTTTATTGATCTGCCAAAATTATAAAGTGGCAGTACTTTATGTAAGCTTTATTTAAAAGCATAAAAGGAGAGTGATGACAGAATAGTTTTATATATTAATGTGGTAAATATAGCTAGAGCTCTGTTCAGCATGCCAAGGACAGAACAAGCCCCTGAAAATGCTATTTATTTGCTAGAAATAAAGAAAAGTTTGAGGGTTTGGATGGGATTTTGTTCTAGTTTTAGATGGCGTCCCTTAAAGAAGAAACCTATATTTTAGGCCCAGAAACATGAATAAAGTAGCTTACTGACTGATCCACAGTGAGTTTTGATCGTACTCAGGTTAGCCTATGGTGCAGGAAAAGCTGGCGAAGACAATACTTCCTTTTATTTTTTTGAGGGGTACAAGCAGTCCTTTGAACATTCTCTAATTTTAATAGCTTGCTATCCTTAGTATTTTTTTTCTAACATATAGTTAGAACAAGACAGCATTAAAACACTCAGACATAAGGCTACAAGAAAAACATATTTGTGATTACTAGGTCAGCCAGTTCTGTTGATCTTTTTGTATGGATGAATTTCTTTGTAATAAAATTAATAATCTGGAGAAAGATGTATTTCCATACTGCCTCTCCGAGTTAATTTTTATATCAAAATTCCCTTCCACCATTTTGCACAGAAGATTTTAAGCTGCTTCTATTATACAAACATTGAAAACCAAATTGGGTCACTGTTCAACTGGAGTTCAGCACTTTATTCTGTTTATTTGTTGCTTTTGTTTTGTAGAGGGTGTTGCTCACAGTATTTAGCTAAATACTATAACAGCTAAAATTAGACTTGAAATAATTAGACTATAGGCTGTGTGGAAGAAACCTGATTGAAATCAGCTCAGAGGACAAGAGGTTTCAAGCTGATAACCTGTGTTCAACAGTAGTTGTATGTTTGCTTTCCTTTGTGTTTTGAATGATGTGTATTCTCTAAGTAAGAGTTTAGACTGTAAAAAGAGAATTTGAGTGCAGCTCCTGTTGATGCCAATGAACCTTAGTGTTCCTGATAGCACAACATTCATGAAGAATTTGAGTTTCAGAACAAAATCTATACAATTCCTTGAAATTTAATTATGGGATACTTGTGTGAAATCAGCTCCTGTTATTGTCCTAATCAATTATCTTGTGGATCATCTCTTCAAAATGGCACATGCAGATTCAAAGAGTTATAGGATAAGACGAAAGATCCTTTTCTGGATTTATTCCCAGATAAAAGCTAGAAAATAGAAGGTGGGAATAAATGGTTAGGTTTTTTTCTAAAAGAGAGATTAGCTAGGTGATCCCATTGAAAATTGTGTTGTGTGTTCAGTGTTTTCATACAGTCCATTTATAATATGAAAAGAATAAGCAGAAGTCTAACTCTACTACCTCTAAAGTATTGCAGAAAACTCTCATAATTGATGATAAGCTGGGAGGAGAGATCAATTTTGGTAAAATGCAAAGACACATCGAAAATAACATTTATGAATGTATATGAATGATGGGCTCTAACCTGACATTGCAGGAAATATTTTAGTGTTAATGTGGCTACTTCTCAATAAAAATTAGATCATTTTTCACAGCAGAAAAAAAGGTTGAATGCCAAGAATTATTAGAAAACAGGTTGACAACAAAATATAGAAGTACCATTATGCAACAGAATAAATCTATTGTGCTTCCACATCTTGATAACTACAAACAATTCTGATGTCCTTATCTGAAAAGGCTAAACAGAGCTGCATTTAAAAATAACACAAACATTTTTGATAAAGATGTGAAATGAAGCCTGTGTGAGGAAAGGCTAAATAAGCATTTCACCTTTAAAAAGAGATGATTGAAGGAGAGTGGTGTATAAAACTGTGAATGTCCTGGAGAAGATGGGGCATTGGGGATAAGGAAGGAAATGTTCACCTTTTTTTTTTTTTTTGACAGAAACAGAATAAAAGTATCCAGCAACAACTTTAAAACTAATTTCAGTACTAGTTGTGGAACATAAAATCAAATTCATTTTACAGGAAGCTGTGATAGCCAAGAGTGTTAGTGGGTTGAAAAAGAGTTTGGATGAATTCATATGTTAGTGGCTGCTAGAACTATGGTTTAGATGTGATTCTTGCATTCAAAGTACTGAATGCACTAATTGATTATTTTTACACTCCTTGAGCATCTGCTCCTAGCCAGTAGGAGCAATTAAATTCTGAGTTAGATGGACTTTAGGACTGACACAGCTTGATCATGGTCATGAGGCTTATGGTCTTTACCTCTGGGGATGGTAAATCTTGAGGGACAGAGCTCTTTGATGAAGACAGTTTGTAAAGACTTTGTGCATCACTTTAATTTCACTGTCCTTTGATAATTGGAGAGATAAAACATTATGCAAATCATTAGCTAATAAATAATTACTGACTATAATGAGAGAGTGAGAAATTAACCTATTTTGATGTTTCTGCTGCAGTTGATCTGTTTAATCAGTTTTTTTATTCTAACAAGTGCAGATACACACTGTCCTGCACTTTGAAAATTTGTTCTTATAAGGTACTTTGTCTTCATGGGAAGCATTCATTCTTTTAGGTGCAATTGCTGTCTTTATTTCACAGTCAAGAATCCTCAGGAAGCTGTTTTGCAGTAGCACTCTACCAGCTCTGTATTCTCATTTCTATCTGCAATGAGGAAAAATAGATATTTACTTTTGTGTTCATGTGCTGTAATGATAAACTGAGTACTTTCACCCAAAATCGCCCACTCTGTGATAGGTATTTGAAACTGCACCTAGACATTGACCAGGTGCTGGAAAGACTTCAGTAGCTGAAAATTTTGGGAGAAAGGAGCAGAAAAGTTTGCACTAAGGAGTCCCTTGTACTTTCCAAGAAAAGTATTTTCAGACTTTATATTTCTATAATTTGGGATGTCTGGAACATCTTTCAGCACATATAGAATGGTATTACTGTAAATGTTACTGCTATGTTGGTCTTTTTGTCCTTTCTAGCAGCATTCTCTAGGTGAAATTAATTTATTTAGTGTATAATCTTCCTCTCTTTGCTTGTACTTTCTATTCAGATGGACAAAGTAATCTGTGCCTGATTAGACACCGAATTTGAACCTAGTAACTTAAACACTTCTAAAAGTCAGTGGTGTTAGCATTTCTATAACAAAGTGTTAGTCAGGACACATTTGTTGAAAATTTTTTAAGCTTGTAGGAAAAGATGTAAGGAAGGATTTAAACATCTAAGTTAAATGGTGCAGGAAACTTCAGGAAACAGTATGTGGGGAGAAGCAAAATACACAGTCTAGCCCAAGCAGAACTCCCCTCCTAAGCTTGGCTTTGGAGAGAGCACTGCCCTGTGTCTGAGCTATTGCCATATTGCTGCTGCCAGGTTACATTATCTCAAGCACAGACCACAACAGCTGCCTTGCATCCAGCACAGCAGTTAGCAAGGACAGGGGATTTCAGATAAACTCCTGTGTGAGGTAACAGTGCATACCTAGAAATGAAGCCTGGAGACATAGAGCTCTTAGTGCTGGCCAGTATAAAGATTTGGGCATCCTGGGAATCCTGCACTGCTCTCCAGCAGAGGGTTACCTTGCCCAGGATCAGTGTGGATGATCCTACAAGTATAAAATTTATCTACATTTCTGGAAAGAGCCCCCTGCAAGAGCCTCCGGTCTCAGCCAGGACACAGGGTGGAAGGAGGGGCAGCAGCAGCTTCTGTCAGTTATTGAAGACCCCAAATTGGGATGAACAACCCTAGTCCATGCAGGAGGATGTGGCCAAACTTAGCACAGCATTAAGGCTCGTGAGCAGTGCTTATGGTGCCAAAAGCTAAGTCAAGCTTGTTTGGATGCTTAAGTCTAAAAGGCTTAACTGGAAGGCATAAAGGCAGCAAATCTGATGCATCTGAATATCACACACAGTGGCCATGGGTACCCACCTTGGGTTTGCATATTAAATATTCTGTATACAGTAGTTCATAAGGTATGGACTGAAGTTTTCATGGATTCAGGAAATTCATTGCTGGATCTTTTTAAAACACTTTTCAGATGAAGAAGTGCCAATAACTTCAAGTATAACATTAGAAGATCTTAATTTCTAGGCATTTAGAAAATTAATTCTTTATTTAGAAAGCCTAAAATGTGGTTAATTTAGTAGAAGAGACCCCCTTGGGATATCCATAGTAAATGCATTAACCCCCTTAATGATGATCTCTGTCTAAACTATTAACTGTAGCAATGTTTCCATCTGGGAAGTTCAGCACTCTGGCTCATATTGAAAAAATACTCCTCATATTTACACCACCCTTTTAGTTTTAAGATCTTAATGCATTTTTGAAAACTGCACCTATGCTCTAGGAGGCTACAGAAAGCACCAGAGAATAATGCAACAGCCGCTTTGTATAATCCTTATGGACTGGAGATAACTTCATTTTAGTTCAGGTTTCTACAGCTATTTGTCTATGACTTGACTACTGAAACCATGGTGCCTCACAGTTAGTATTAGCCACTGCTGTTGCATCTGCTGAACTAGCAATTTAAGAGCTCAGGACAAGATCCAGAGACACTGAGGTCTGTGTAACTTGAAGCTTGAGCAAGGTTTTAGCTCCTAAATTATGGGGGGCTCTGTAACTGAACCCCAACCCAGCCTTCCACTGACACTAGAGGTTGCATGTATGTGCATGATGACTTGGGAAGGAGAGTGAGAGCATCTAGGCCCTTTTGCCCTTTTGTTTCATCCCCCAGGGATGAAACAGATACTTCTAAATTCTAGAAGCATCAACCAAATTCCTTATTTACACCTGTGCCTATTGGTGAAGCATGGGAGTGTGGAAGAGAATTTGCTTGTTCCTTTGTCATAGCCCAATGACATTCAGAAAATGTGCTGAGAAAACAGAAAGCCTGCTTTAATTTGCCCTGAACTCTGGGCAATAAAAATGGAGGAATTTGCAAAAATTGAAAAACAGTCAAAGTACAGCAAGGAAGAGAGAGAGAGAGTGAGATAAAGTGAACAAACACATTGCCTTCTACCCTATTGTTCAAAGTATTTCACAGGCAGAAAATATCCTCTTCCAAAATAATCTTCTGGTTTTTAACTGATGGCTTACTGCAAAATACATGTAAAATTTAATATTTCCCAAGGATTGTGTTAGTTCCTTTGATCAGACATAAGTACTTACCAATGCAGGGTTCAGGCAATCTGAATGGCCCAAGAAAGACAACAGGAAACTTCTGCCTTGGAACCAAAATCTCTAGTATTCATTGCAATGAAAACTGAACCAAAAGAAAATACATGCAATTTATGTATTTCAGGCTCAAAGTTAGTTCTTGGAAGACTTCTGAAGAAAAAGGAAAAATAAATTGTGCTCTGTAAATCACAAGAGATTGTAGATTTCTGTAAAAGTTGGTAGCAGAATTTTTTGGTGTCTTTAACAATGCTGGGTCCACATTTTGAGGTGTTAAAGAATTTGGAATAAACTGCAGAAAATGAGCATGCATTAACTGAATTTACAGCCTATGCTGTATATATCCTCAGATTTGTTTAGAAAGGATTTGGAGCAACTCCATGCAGGCTGGAAAGGTGTCCATTGTTCCTGTGCATTGTAGCCATTGATTTGCACCAAGTAGTCTGCAAGAATCTCTCCAAATCAGTGAGGTGGTTTCCAAGCTGAGCTGTGGCAGCTCTATTTGGAGGGGTCAAATTACCATGGGAATGTCTCTTGTTGTGACATATCTCATGTAGTTGCATGGCTTTGTTTTGTCCTTGGAAGATGTGTGTCAGTAATTTTGAACATGAAATTTATGTATTTCTGTTCCTGTCTACGTGGAAATGCACTCAGTTCTAAGAACTCCCTGGATCAGATTGTCAAGGCTTTTCATTTGACACTGGGTTGGCACATCTGTATTTTTTTCATCAGTGCAAAAATTTGGAATGCTGAAGAATATTTTTCTAATGGTCCTTTGCCTCTCCTGTGCCAACACACAGTCACTCTTGCTGTGATTTGGATAATATTGGAAAATAGTTTTGAGTGTCTAAGGTTGACTTGCAGTTGGTAAAAGGAAATATTACAATTCTTGCTCTATATAGTCTGCATCTCCAAACAATTAACTTCTTTAGAATATTTGACTGTCAATTCCTTGATGCTCCAGCATTTATTGGCTCATCTGTTGGTTGATTTGAGTACTGTTCCCACTTGCAGGTCTATTATTTATATATATTTAGATAAATCAAAATAAAATGCATTCATTATAACACCAAGTGAGAGACATTTGCATTAATTCTTAGGTGGTAGAATCGTGCATTCAGAAAAAAATCAACTTCCTGTGAAATCAAAGCCATCATCAGTAAGGGCATAATAAACATGTAAAAGTGAAAATAACCAGCTGGTAATTTGCTTCAGTGAATCTGTAGAAATAGGGTGGAAAAAGATCTAACTTTAGAGATGAGAATAGGGAAGTCTTGAATTAGTTTTCTCTCCTCAAGGCAATGTACAGACCTTGAACTGCTGCCTGCAGTGAGTTAAGGCTTCCGTCAATAAACAGACCAGCCTGCTGCCTTTTGTGATGAAATTCTGCCTTTAGTATCTCCCTACTCCTATCAGATTTGTGTAAAGAATAAATAATTTTCTGTGAAAAGTAGGACTGATTCTGGCCTAAAGTATTACACTTATGACTTCTGTTTTGCACACAGCAAATAGCATAGATTATGTTCAATATATACTGGTGATTATTATAAATTACTGCAGTTAAGAACTGCAGATCCCATTCCTAATGAAGTTTTGGAAAGAGTGGGCTATCATGCAATGTATTTTAAATTTATAGCATGGCTGCTCTCCTCAATAAAGTACAGATTATTAATTATAAACTAATAACAGGATTATACATTCAGTTAAAGGGTTCTTTTTCTAACTACCTGCAACTTGTCACCCAAAAAGTCTGTGATAGCTCATCTGAGCATGACAGCACCGTTTCTGCCGCTCAGCACAGAAAAAGAGCTGACCCTCCCCCTTCTTTTTAATGTGTTATGACTTAAATGTTCCTGTCTCTTTTCCACTGACTGAGGGACAAAAAAAATCTCGAGATTTTTAGACCTGGTTTTACTCCTGGTATGAAAATAGTTCTTGAAGATACTGTACCTGAAAATAGGCTGAAATAGACTGTCCCCATTGTTTAGTTCAACTCCTCAACCAAGGCGAAGGGAAATGAGATCTGCATTATGCTCCCAGTTCTGCTGCTGACTCTATTTCTGTCTGACTCTTATTCTGTCTCTATGCATCTACAAAATGGCACAATACAAGGGGAAAGAAACAGAGCAAGTTTAATTATGGTTTTGAGAAACACTGATATTCAGTACTTCTGCTTAGTTCATCATGTCAAGTGACCATGTCTGTGGATAAAACAGAAAAAAAGGGGAGGAGAAGAGATAGTAAAAGGATAGTGGTTGTCTTATCTCCAGGGACATATTTTGGAGGTCTCAAAGAATACCAATGGGTGAAGATAAACAGCTGATAAAAATAATTTGTTAAAATAAACTTGCAGATGCAGCAGAAATACCAAAGAGAGGATGAAAAGGGAAAGCTGAGTGTCAGGAATAATTTTTGTCACTGCATGTCATGGTCTTAGATGTTAGACATGGGCCAATTGCTAACCTCCTGGTTGGTAGTGGGCGAACCCAACTATTTTCCCAAGCTTTTTCTTAGGAAAAAGACTGAGTGATAGTTACTGGGTTCAAAAGGTGGGATTCTTTTTTGAGAAGGGTTAGGGTCAGGGTTCTGGGAAGGTTTTTTTATTTTAACCATTAGTTTAACTGGAATTTTTTGTGTAATTTTAAATGATCTGTATATTTTCCCTAGACCTTTGGAGAGGCACATTTTAAAATCTAAAGAAATAAACGGAATAAATTATAGAATATATGTTAAATTCTTCAACTGGAGGCTTTTTTAGAGAAACCTATTTTGGTCTGTAAGCAGTGATTAAAGGTTAAACTCTGTTGTAAGATTACTTTTGTGTTTGGATTGGTATTTTTAAGATACTAATTCTCTTGGTGTCTGTTATGGGTGTCTTGTGTCTACACAGCTTACGACTGAAATTTTGGGTTGATACTTGCTTTCTTACAGACATTCCTATTGTTATGCCACTCCTGGCTATTTGCCAAGAGCTCTGTCCACTTTGAAACATGCCATTTTGTTCCTATTGATCCTCTCCTTTGTGCTTCTGTGTGTCCCCTGTGTCACCTCTGTGATGTGGGTGCATCCATCAGTTTTGTGTCATGTGGAACTCATGACGTTGCTTCCTCATAGATAAGATTTTCCATGCTAGATTCCTGAATATGACATCTAGGGATTCAGATACTGAAGCTGTGTTCACAGCATCGGAACTCAAAAAGAACAAAGTAAACTTGGTTTTGATGACAGTTACAAATGATGAATTTGTATGAATTTGTGCCTTTGATGTATTTTCCCCACAACTTCTCAAAGTCTTGCGGGAGCTGTTAGTAGTACTTTTCTCCCAGTTAAACACACATTTTTATCTGATATGAGTTCTGCCCAATTAACTTGTGACTGTGTTTTTGCTACGCTTCAGGACTGCTGTTGCAAATGCAGGCAGATATCATGCTGAGAGTCACAAAACAAGATTTTAACCAGAGCTCTGAGTAAGAGCATCCTTAGTTGTGTGTCTAAGGTACCTTTGCTTCAGATATCGTGACATTGTGAGCCTGTCCCTTGGAAAAAGTCATTTAGGTGAACTGTTTTAAGGGTTGTGTGTGAGGACTTTGGGACAGATCTGAATTGTTTGTGGCTGAGATGAGGCAGTTAAGTGCTCCTCATTGCTGTCCAGGCTGCATGCAGCTATCTTTAAACCTGTTACTGGTGAAGGAGAGATGCAAACCCTGCATAATCTTTTCCTGAATAAGCTGGCTCAGGAAGCTTTTTGTGGGCTGTTGTGGGTTTTGCTTTTGTGTGTGTGTGTTTGGTGTCTTTTTTCAAAAAAAGACTAATGTATCTTTGTCTAAATCCGTCACATTAAGAGATTTCAAGGACAAATAACTCTGTGCTTTCCTTCTATTTCTCTCTTTACTTTTGACAAGTCAGAGCAATGTTTGTCACCTCAGTACTCTGCTTTTCTCTTCTCTAAAATTACCCTGTTTTCTAGAGAATCAGCAAGGGCAAGCATGGCAACATTTGAGAGGTAAAAGGCAGGAAGTAGTATATCATCAGTCAACTAAGTAAAATCCACGAAAAAAAAAATCACAAATGCGCCTACTATAAAAGTTTGCTGAAAAAAAATGGTCAAATTTATAAAACATGGGGCTTGTGGCTTTTGGTTTGTTTTGATTTTAGGGTCTTTTTTGTTTTCTGGCTGAGGGTTTTTTTTTGGTTTTGGTTTTTTTACACCTGTAACTTACTGGCACAGCTGATGTCATTTAGGCTCTGATTCAGCAAAGCACTTAACCATGCTACTTAGTCCTGTTGACTTTAATGGGAAGTAATTACATGTTCCAACAATGCACATACAGAAGTGCTTGGCTGAATCAAGGTTTTAGACGACATAATGAGAACCTGATTGGGAAGGAGGGGGAAACTGAATAAATGCTGTGCTCAAAATCAAGTCCATGCTCTCCAAAAATATACAGTAGGAACCCATTTGTGGCAGCACTTTCCCTGTGTCGTGGCATGCATTGATCTCATTGCTATACAAAAATAAAAAATATCACTCTAATCACTATATCCATGCTATTGCCCATGAAGTCCACATTTGGACTGTCAGACTGTAGCTGTGCATAGTGATTCAGATCCAAATGATACTGGTTCTTTCTTCCTTTGGGATTTTTCCTCCTTTTTCAGTGTTCCATATCTTTGCTTTATTTTTCATTTTCAAATGAGGACAATATTCCTATCTTGTAGTTGAATGTACTGCCATTTTGATTACGTTTGTCAGTGCTACAGTTGATGTGAGCTGTATTAAAATAGCAATTTGAAGTAACACTGGCACCAGACAGTCACTACTCATTAATATCTTCTCCAGAAAAATCTTGCAACACATCTACTACTTGCTTTTTAGTCTTTGAATAGTACTGTGGTACAGACTGTCCACACAGTGCCACTGTGGCTTCTAGTCACTCCTGTTACATTGCAGTGAGTCTGATTTCATCTTCTTGAGAAGGCTTTATTGCTGAGCATGGAGGAAATCCTCCTCGCTTTGAATCCCTGCTGACATTAATGGTCCTTCTCACATAACAGATTCGGCTCAAGGGATGTAAGGGTAACAGTATTGTTTTTCTCTAAATTCTTACAGAAAGATGCTGCTTGAGATATTGTGGCAGAATTTGGACAGGTGCTTTTTTGGTGGGGCAAGAGCTTGGTCATTTTTTTTGTTTTGTTGTTGTTTTGGGGTGGGTTTTTTGGGGGGAGATTTTTTTTTGGGGGGGGGTGGGTTTCCTAGATGCAAGCAAATCTGTTGCTAATAAATCAACAAGAGAAAAATATTTATTTGGTGTGTTTCTGTGTAGTCGGTGCAGCATACTCTGAGCTAGTAGCCAAGCTGACTCTTCTATTGTGAATTTAAACAGGTTATTTGGGCCAATGGGATTACTAGACTCTTGAAATGTCACCAAAGTTCACTGAAAGAATTCAGTCCAATCCCCATACACCTGTTCACTAGGGTGGACCTGAGTAGCCAGATAAGTAGAACTAGTGTGTGTATTTATGTATCTTTGGAATTATAAAATATTGTTGAGGGAGTCATTAATAATCAGTGATGTTTGTTAGACCACCCTGTTGAGATACAACAAGCCTACAAGCCTACAAGCCTAAAGAGAAAACCAGGTCACATGCTGCTCCTGTTGTCCCAGTCCTTTAGCACACAAGTGCTAAATTTGTGTCACCCAGAGAGGGCAGATGTGCCCATCAAGGGCCGCTGGCCCTGCTGTCCCTCGTGGGGAGCTGTGTGGGCGCTGTTCTCAGTGGCCCTGCTCTGGTGAGAGGTGACAGGGGCAACAGGAGGTGTTGGAAGCTGTCACACATCCTTGCCAGGTGTGTGAGCTCAGAGGGAGCTGGCTGTTCCCAAAGTGAGGGCCAGAGTCTGGACTGTTCTTTGCTTCTCCTATCAATCCGCAGCTCTATTAACACCCCACATGTGTTTTGTAGTCCATATATTTTGAAGTCTTCCAGTATTTTCTTTTTTATTTTCATAGAGGGAGGGGAAGAGTTATGGAGGTGTGACAGCCCCCAGCAATCCTTTTCTGTTAGTGCAGCAAGGACATCTTCACCTCAGTATGACCAGGATGGGAACAGCGCTGAAGTCATTTTTCTCAGTGGAAAAGTCCTGGCCTGGTCTTGCAGGGTATACCATGCTGACCCGTGGAGTGCTGAGGGCACTGGAGTGGAGCTTGATTTTCCTTGAGGAAAATTATAAGGGAGAAAATGTGGGATTCAATGATTTAATTGGTGGAATGGGAAAAAAATCCCCAACACTCTGCTTTTGTTTTTAGAAGGGTATTTACTTTTTTTTTAAGGCTATAACACCTTGGGAGAAAGAAATAACTAACTTCAAAGGTATTTTGGGGAATCTGGGGCTTGGTTGCCTTCCTTACAAGCCTCCAGCACTGAGCTATGTCCTGGTTTGCTCATCTGGGCTGGAATTTGTGGGAAGCTGTGGGCAACTTCATGAAACTGGGGGTATTTTTCAGCAGAGATTTAAGACAGAGAAATAAATCTCAGTGACATTGAAAGAATGACTCTATCAGCGTATTCCGACAATCACGCAGAGCCATCTGTGCTGGGCTTTACATCCTTAGGCAGTGTGAGCATGCTGGGGGAGCACAGGGATTGGGCACAGGGTGTCTGCCCTTGTGCAGTGATGGTCTCTTTATGCCCTCTTCAATCTAAAGTTACCAGGTTCTTGTATCACTTCCAACAAGACAATGAACAAGCATCACTGCAAGTTATTTTACTTCATTCCACCAGAAAACATTTTGTTTAATGAAGGGTGCTGTGCTCAGCTTCTGCGTGATGCTCAGGATAGTGCAGACATTGCTGTTTGCTAAATGGGCACTGGCTTGTGTTCCTTCCTTCCCTGGTACTTATGGCTCTGCTTAGGTGAATATTGCTGAGGGCTTGCTATAGATGTAAGCTTCTTGAAACAAGGATGGTAGCTCCTGATCATATTTTCAAAGCTGTTAAACACATTATACCTTAGCTATTAAGTGACATGAAAATAAAGGAGTGACATGTTAGCGAGTGTGTGTGAAGCATCATCCTTCTGATTTCATCAATCCAGTTTACAATGTTACTCTTTGGGGTTTTTTGATAATTGGTGCAACACTTGAGTCCTTATCTTGATGGGCGTTTGCTGTTGTGTGTGAGTGTTTTGGGTTTTCCCGTTCTGTCAGATACTGTTGCCTTGCTGCTGCAATAGATCAGAATGAGAGGACAGGCAGCTGGTGCCCTTCCCTGACTGCTCTGGCTGACATTCCTGAAAGTTGAATTAGGGACAGTGTTATTTACTCTATCTTTTGCTGCACTGAGAGAATAAATTCCAGAGTCTCTACCATGTGTGTTGTCTTCACACACTGAAAAAAGAGGCTGTGTCCTTCTGAGACAGATTCTTTACCATTGATGGGAAATTAATGATAGCAAGTAAAATATTGCTTGTTAGGATTAACTAAAGTGATCAAAGCCTGAATATTATTTGGTCCCATATTTCTAGTCTGTTGTGAGCCTCTGGATAAGCAAATAATTTCTTTTAATTTCAAGAGATCATTTTACAAGGGGAAAATGGTATTGTGTTCCACTGCAAAGTATTCCGCTATCTATTCATAAAATCTACTATTTCAGAATCCATTTGTTTTTGCTTACAAATCTGTATGTGAAGACTCAATTAAGCTCTGTGATTTGAAGAGAAAGTAAAAAACAAGCTTTATCTTTGTACATCATTATTTCCCCAGCAATTTAGAAAAAAAATCTTTTAATGCCAAATGGTAAAATCTAGTCCTTGCTGTGTTTTTAGCCTGACAGGCAAACTTCCTACTAAGTTAAATGAAGTTTTGTGTAACTGCTGAGCACGACAAGGTCTGATTTTTTTTAAATGCTCATATGAGAGCTGAGGCTGCTGCAGTGCCCATCAGCAGGAGCAGAATCACATCTACTAACAAGGCAAAAATAAACCTCAGTTTAATGAGTTACAAAAGGCCTGGTCTCTTCGCCCTCTGAAGTAGTCTATTTTAGAATGGCTGTTGGCATTGTCAGGAGGGTACAGCGCAGGAGACTTATATGGTTAAATTTTATAGTAGTCTAATAATGAAAAAAGCATGTGTAAGGCCTCTTGGCAAACAGTCCATAGTCGTGGCAGTATTCCTACAAATAAAGCTGCAAAAGTGGAGAGAGAGATATAATTAATGGGGATCTGCTTTATTTGCCAGGAGAGATTATTCTTATGTGGGGAGCAAAGGGTATGTGCCTGAGAAAAATATAGAGAAAGGAGACTTGTTTTGCGGTGCCCTAAAATGCAGTTTAATGAAAATGAGAAAATAATGAGAGGAAAGTCACTTGTGTAGTCTCTGGCCAGCTGCCCAAATATGAGTGGAGATGCACTGGCCCTGGGCTGTGCTTCCAGAACAACTCACAGAAAGCTCATTGTTCTTGCACACATTTGCTCTATTTTCAGACACATGCTATTTGAAACCACGTTTTCTCTTGTGCTCTTTGCTCCTTTCTTGCTCTCAGCTGGTGGTGAATTTCCACCTCAGAATGTTACTTCTTGAAATGTTTTCTCTTTGCAGAGCTGTATCTGTTGTTTTCCATTCTCCCCGGGGGGGACAGTAGGAGTCTGGTGAAGCTTGAAGGTACCTGGAGTTATCTCTGATTTCCTGCTGCTCAGGTGAACCTTGGCAGGGCTTGCCTGAGCTGCAGAGATCCAGCTCTGAGCTGTGTCTCAAGCAACTAAATCATGCCAAGCCTCACTTTATTTATCCATAGCTTGAAAATATTTGATTCCTTTATCTGGTGCATTAAACCCAGGTTGTCTGTGAGATCACCCCTTCTATTTGTTCCCTTTTCATTTGTCCCTCCTGGACATTTGCACACAGGGGAAGGGGCAGTATAAATAGATATTGTACATTAGCTCTCTGACCCCTCTTCCCCCCATCCTCTGTGTAGTCATTATTCAAGAGTTTGCTCAGTGAGTGTTTTTATTTTTCACTGGACATTGCTTTCTGGCAAGCTATTTCTGATGGTTCCTAGCTTTTCCTCTTTCAGAATTTGATCTACCTCTGTCTTTCCCAAAGAATATGACTGCTGTCTGGAATAAAATTTATGTTCTTATTATGCATATTTCAGAGCATTAATGCTGGAAATAGTGCAAATCTGTTTGGCTTTCCATGCTTCATGGTTAACAGTACTTCAATATCAAGGTTTTCAAGAAATTTATTACTGAGACTTCAAATTCATTTTATATCCCCTTTGCTTGTATTGTTCAAGACAAAACTTATTCATCTTTTGCTTTAGCAATAAATACCTCCTAATGTTATTACCTGAATAATGGTACTGCATTAATGGCTATTGGTTCAAGGAAAAGTAGCTGTGAAAATATGATGAAGTACCACTGATAAATGTAATAAAGAACATTTTGCCTGGCATTTCACTTGCTGGGCTTCTACTCAAATTTATCATTTTTTTTTTTTAATGGCCATAAAGGAAAGATTCAAAATTTTGATGCAAATAATAATATAAAAAGAAATAAAGGTGATAGAAACTATAGGAAATAATTATGTCAAAAATATCCTGTTAGACATTTTTTGTTTGTGTGGGGTGAGCTGTGCTGTTGCTGAAGAAATGAGCTCTTCAAAAGGCAGAGCCACAGAAGACACATCTATGATAGCACATACTTCTTGCTCCACCCCACTTGAAACTTCCATGACAGGTAAAATGTTAAATATTAGCTAAAATAGTCTTAAAATATACATATATAAATATTTTGTACCATAAAATCCATGATGAGGAAAATCTGTTCAGCCACTCCAGCAACCCAACTACTATCACAAGGTTGTTTCCTTGAGATTTGGTCTCAGAAAGTTATCTGGCCCTGTTTCCTGGGGATGTGGTCTCACTTCCACCTACTGAGGCAGCATGATTCTACTTAATGTGGATGAACGTAGTAAAAATCTCATTTTACTGAATATATGCTTGCACATGTAAGGATTTTCTAATTTAGTTTCTTCTGACTGAGATATGTTCCCATGTGTGTCAATCACTTTGCAAATACCACACAGCACTTACAGGATGGCCAGGGTATCAGACCCAGCCAGCAGGGGTTTAGGAGGGGTAGGTTGTGTTTGACCAACCTGATGTCCTTTTATGACCAGGTGACCTACCTGGTGGATGCAGGAAAGGCTGTGGGTGTTGTTTATTTGGACTTCAGCAAGGCCTTTGGCACCGTCTCCCACAGCACACTCCTGGAAAAGCTGCAGCCCATGGCTGGGACAGGAGCTCTGTGCTGGGTTAGGAACTGGCTGGATGGCCGGCCCAGAGAAGGGTGGTGAATGGTCTGCATCCAGCTGGGGACACTCACCAGTGCTGTCCCTCTGGGGTCTGTGCTGGGGCCAATTCTGTTTAATATCTTTGATGACATGGATGAGGGGATTGAGTCTTTCATCAGTAAGTTTGTGGATGACATTTAGCTGGGATCATGTGTCAATCTGTTGGAAGGTAGGAGAGCTCTGCAGAGAGACCTGGAACAGTTGGATGGATGGGCAGAGTCCAGTAAGATGAGGTTTAATAAGTCCAAGTGCTGACTCCTGCATTCTGGCCACAATAACCCCTGCAGCATTATAGGCTGGGCACGGTGTGGCTGGGCAGTGCCCAGGCAGGAAGGGCCCTGGGGGTGCTGGTCAGCAGCAGCTGAGCACGAGCCAGCAGTGAGCCCTGGTGGCCAACAAGGCCAAGGGCATCCCGGCCCGTGTCAGGAATGGTGTGGCCAGCAGGAGCAGGGAGGTCATTGTGTCCCTGTACCTGGCACTGGTGAGGCCACACCTTGAGAGCTGTGTCCAGTTCTGGCCCCTCAGCTTGGGAAGGACCTTGAGACAGAGGAGGCAACGAGGCTGGAGAGGGGCTTGGAACACAAACCCTGTGAGGAGTGGCTGAGGAGCTGGGGTATTTAACCTGGAGAAAAGGAGCCTCAGAGGTGACTTTATCACTCTCTATTACCTCCTGAAAGGTGGGGGTTGGTCCCTTTCTCCAGGCAGCAACTGACAGAAAGAGAGGACACAGTCTTAAGCTGCACCAAAGGAAATATAGGTTGGATATTAGGAAAAAGTTTTTTACAGAAAGAGTAATAAAATACTGGAATGGTCTGCCTGGGGAGATGGTGGAGTCACCATCCCTGGATGTGTTTAAAGAAAGATTAGATGTGGCTCTTGGTGCCATGGTTTAATTGAGGTGTTAGGGCTGGGTTGGACTTCATGATCTTGAAGGTCTCTTCCGAACTAGTGATTCTGTGAAATGAAGCGCTCCTGGATTTTATGTATATTTCTTTGTAAGAGATTTGTGTTAGTTCTTTGAAGGACGAAATAGACAGTGCCCTGGGTCCAGTCTGATTCTAGTAGTCAAGATAAGAAGGCTAATGGAAGATATCCAAGAATTGTGTAACTGAGGGCTGAGAAAGCCTTTATTTAGGGCAATTTATATGATTTATATTAAGAACATAACTTGACCCAAAAGTGGCTTTATCAAGATATCTGGGACTTTGACTTTAAAAACAGTTACAGCAGGCTTCAGCTTAAATGTGGAGCCATTCTCACTTTATTCTATTTCTGTACACGTTAACAGAGATGTGGAAAGGTTGTTTGGTATTGCCACTGTTTTGTTTAGGTTTTTTTCATGGTTTTCTGCATTGTGCCATATCGACCTGCTGTTCAAAATTGTCAGCTTAAGTTTTGGTCTGATATAGTTATGCCAAGGTGCAATTTGCACAAGACCAAATTTCTTTTTATATCCTCTATCTGGGTCATTACACTTACTTGTTCTAGATGTTCCTAGGAGGGCTTACAGTTTACCATATTTTGTCTTTTTTTTTATGTATTCAAAACTACTGAAAACTAATATATGATCTAGAAAGGACTGGTTACATGCCTGTGAGAAGGCATTCAGTCTGAATGTCACTCTTAACCATAAAATGGAGTTATAATTTTTCCCGAACCTAACAGTAAAACAAAATTTCCAAATATTTGCAGGCTCTGTGAGCGCTAAGGTAACAAATGACATAAATGCTTCAATGAATAGATGCAAATTGAATGAGAACATTTACTTCTGTCTTGTTTTATATTTGTTTAATTAAAAGTCCAATGGAACTTCAAAGTCTATGAGGCAGTAAGTGGCCCTCTTGCTGATTCTATTGTCAAAATCACCGGGATCTTTTCAGACCGCCTGCTAAATACCCTGATGTAGAGATTAAAGCGCTCTATCCCAAGAGCTGCTTTTTCAGTTTTATTTTTGAAGGTTCTGCATCTTTACTTCACTGTGGTAACAGCTCTGTGTTTTGTCATAGCAATGAAGTATTACTGAACTAAGTGCTGCACTTAATGGTATTCTCAGCAGAGATTCTGTAAGAAATGTCTTAGGTGAGTTGCATGAATTCCTATTCATTTGCTTTCTGCTTGTGCACACACCAATTAAAAAATAGGACCCTATTTCCTATGCTTTGATATTTGATAGTCATTGTACTGGGCACTTCAGAGAGCTGATTTAATAAGCCATGTTAAGCAGTCGCATCATAGCGTATGAGTCATTTGAATTCCTACTGTACATAAGCTTGCTATCTTAGGGAAATGCTAGACATATGTCTGGCAAACGTCATTAATTTTTTGAAATATTTGAATGACAAAGTGAACAATAAATTGTCTCTTTCTGAGTTAGCATTTACTGTTGTTTGGTATGTTCCTCCAGTTTGGCTTGTGTGTTTTGTGGGATGTCTTTGTTCTTGGTCATATGCTAACATTGCCATAGCTACTATTATTATTTCAATTGCAGGCCACAGCTGAGGTCATCAGTGTACTTGGCACTTTACTCGTGACAGCAAATGTCAGCAAGTCTTTAGTTCATTGAAGGCAGAAGTTACACTCGAGAAGTTGAGAGGAAATAATGTATGTTTCACTGGTAGAGCTAAAACTGAAGCAAAGAGCATAAAATGATGCAGAAAGCCTGTATTTTCTGGGTCCTCTCAAGGAGGAGGAGTCTTCATATTAATATTTTAATTATCAGGTGTTTTGAATAGATGGCATAGATCCTTAGTCCTTGTGTTCTCAAGGATTTATAAAGGAGATTTTTCACAAAAAGAAAACCAAAACACAACAACCTAATACTGGTAGGACACGCATTTTTGTGGATCAATGTTCCTTGATTTTAGTCAAAACTAGGAAATGAAGAGCAAGATCAAAGTGTAAAAAGAAAAAAAAAGGAAATACATCGAACATCATCTTGGTTTTGAATTTGGCTCTTTACAGGAAGAAGGAGCTCCAAGCTGTTTTTACATTCAGTGCTGCACAAAGAAAAGATGCTGGTTTGAAACAAGGTCTAATTTAAACTTAACTTCTTTACTAATACTTGTATTTAAGGTACAATTCTGTGACTTGCAATATGTTTTTCCTCTGGGACTTTTCTATGATTGCTTTGTTTTTGTGTGTGTGTGTTCATGCTGTGTGTAGTTTTCAAGCAAGCAGTTAAACAAAGTCATTTGTAACTGAAAGATAAAAGATGCCACTACAGTTTTACTTAGGACCTAAGGCAGGCAATGAGAGATATTTGGGAAAAAAACATACAAGGGAAATGGGTAAAAAAAGTCTGAAATCCAGACTACAAAACTCAGAACTAAAAGCAACTTCCAGATGATGAAAGAAAATGCAAAACTAAATAAATTAATGAGGCCAAGCAGAAAGTATAAATTCTGCAAATGGAGCAGGATACTAAATGCAAGTCAGATGAACCAGAGCTGTGGTGGAATCAGTGGAGGTCACGAGAAGGAAGACACATTTTCTTAAATACCAGGTACTTGAAAGAGTGATAAGATTTAAGGGTGAAAGTGAGTGTTCCCAGGCCATGTACTCATCATATATATTGGCTGAAATAAGGCAATAAAAAAAAAAAAGGTGTTTGTACATCTATATATAACATTATCTTGACAACCTTTTTCTGGACAATAAGCCAGAGAATGAAGTCGGCCAGTTAGTTCTGATAAGTATTCTAAAGCTCAAAACCAGGAAGACAATTTTTATTTCCCTATTCTAGCAATATAACTTTCTTCTCCAGTGACTGGGAAAAGATAGGTTTTACCTTTTATACTGGTGAATAATGGTAGAAGAGGCTTAAACATGGTGATAGATATCTTCAGATCCACTGACTTTTAAATTTGCTTTAGTATATTTCTTTTACTGTGAAAACTTAGTCTGAGGAGAGTGGCAGTATCAGTTTGATATGCTACTTGTGCAAAACATTTTCAGGATAACATGAAAACAAGAGGTTACTAATGGTTTTCCAAGCTGCAACAATAAATTTTAACAACTAAGAGAGGAATGGTTCAAGAGCAAACTCATGGGAAGAGTTTCCTTTAATAGTGGGATGATAAGAGGTAGCACAAGAGCAATTGTTACTTAGGTATGCTTTGGTATTAGAAGACTTTATGAGGAAAAGTCTGTGGCATTTCTATTTGGTCCCAGTCCTGAATTTGCCCATTTTGAAGGGAATAGGAATAAGGAATAAGAGAAGTGATTCTTCTCACCTTCTGAATCCCCGATTCCTGCTCCTGTTGAGACTTAGTTTGTACAGGAAAAAGGTCTCTTGTCTTAGCCACTTGAAAGGATTTCTTCAAATCAGTTCATTCTCTCAATACCTAATAGGTAGAGTCAGTAGTAGAATCAAAATTTGTAAAGCAGTTAAGCTATTTCTTTCATAACTGCATATGAAAAAGACAGAGAAAATATTTTCTTGGCAAGTGTTTATGGGTGTACTTCAGTATTTACTTCTCTCCAGATGAAATAGAGAAGGGAAGGGAAAATTTATCAAAATAATCAGAGTAGCAACCTGTGTACAGATGGAGTCAATTCTACATATCAATGGGCAAAGTTTCCAGGCTTGATGTTGCAGAATGGATTAACCCTGCCAAGGTGCAGGGTTTCCTTCATGTGGACTGCACAGCCTCACTCAGGTCACCTTCGATCAGCTGTTTGCAAGAATGGTTCCTCTCCAGACAGATGCAGGTGTGTTCACACAGTGTTCTCTGGAGCTCTGAGCCCTGCTGCAGCCTGGAGAGCATGCAGGTCTCAAGCTGTCTCTGCCACTGCTCTGAGGTTTGGAGAATACAGCTTTGTTCAAACTTACCAATTCTCAAGAATAATTAGCTCCATCAGTTATATGAGTGGTTAAAGTCACCAGTTTCTCTAGAAACCATTTGCACCAACTCTTCCAGTGTATCTGCTACAGAGATTCCCAGGATGTAGTGCCTGTTTCAAACAAGCTAACTCTGAAGCCACAAGCCTAAAGGCTGTGCTAGCAGAGATAATGGCTTTGACTCGTGCTTGATAGCACAGTGGTGGTGCTCTGCTTCTTACAAACTAGTGTGTTCAAAGGGAGCTTGTGTTATCCTTAGCACACAGGCACAGAGTCATAGAAGAATTTGGGAAGGGACTTTTAAAGGTCCATTTCTCAGTGTAGGTATATCCTTCTTCCTAATGACAGAAAATAATAGTTTCAAAAGAATTTTGGTTTATTTAAAATTAAATATATTTAGCTAATATTTTTTTCCACAAATTTGTGCTTAATTTTCTTATAAGTTCCTGCAATTCTAGTGATTTATTGACTATGGTAGGGTTTATGGGGGTTTATTGTTTGTTTTGTTGTTTTTTGTTGTTGTTGTTGCTACCCTCTATCCCCCCCAGATATGCCATAGGAAAATTAGTGTGGTTTAAGTGCATCTATTTTGTAAATCGGGTTGATCAAATGCATAAATACATAGTGGAGAAAGCAGACACTTTAAAGACAGTTTATTTTAGGGAACTTGACATTTTCATTATGGAGGAGGTGTATCCTGAAACAGTTACAGAATTAAACACCAGGGTAAATGTAGAGTAATTTTTTCAGTGCGGTGGTATTCAGTATAAGTAGTGGGAATCCGTTTCTCTTTTAAAGGCTTCATAACACTCAAAATATTTATGAATTCAAAAGCAGTCTCTCTGGTGACAAAAGTACGTACAATACAAGGGTATCTGAACCATAACTGACTTTTTTTTTCTCACTTACAAGCTGAAGTTTTTAATCAACACGAGAAAATGCTATCACAGGATGGATTAGCTGCGAACCCAAACGGAAGCCCACGGCGGTGGCCGGAGGGCTGCAGCGCAGCCCGAGGACGTTTGCTGCCATCCAGCGGCGCTGGGCAGCCCCGGACCCGCGGCTCCATCGCCAGCGCGGGCGAGCGACCCTCGCTACAGCACCGCTGCCCAGGAAACTCCACAACTCAATTCCCTAAATGCTCTGATTGAATATACATGGGGGGTTTTCGCCTTCTTGACCACTTTGCCCCCCCAGGCCTGCCGCAAGCAGTAATGATTCTAATTTAGATTGTGCTTTAGACTCATAGAAAACCCGCAAAATTTCTAGGTTTAAGAATGGCATAAAATATCAGAAGGTGAAAGTACCAAGCAATTTGAAGGCAAGGAGTGACTCTGGGTAACCCTAACCACACTTGCTGAAAGATTAAATCCATTACATTTAAACTAATTAGACCAGTTAAGTATTAGTAATATACAATTGCTTTTTTCAGGATAAAATACTAATATAATAGTCAAAGAGGTGACATTTCCAGTTTTATCTGTGTGATAGAATGTTATGAGCCTATCGACCATTTCTGTTAATAAATCACATACATTCCTTGGAAAAAAGGTAACATCCAATTTTACAATTTCTAGTGCAAATCAAGTAGTAGGTTCTCCTGCAGCCAAGTGTGAAGACACCACATACAAACCACCAACCACTGCCAATGTCAAACCTCGTGTGTATGTGTGTGAATGGCAGGGAGAGAGTGCTAAAGAGTTATGGCACTTTAGTATGTGCTATTTTAGGGTCTTTATATGGAACTGTCTTTCTAGAGTGCCACAGCCCAATTTCAAAGGAGCCTTAATTAATTTTTACCTATGTAATTAGGCTAAAGACCTCCAGGCACTGCATTGCTAAAGGAAATAATGCTAAATCAAGCAGCAAGTTCCAAGAGGTACTGTCTCTCTCCTTGCTGAAATATGCCAAATTCCAATTATTTCCGTCTGACTGGCCAGAAGTCTAATAAGAAGAAAATTAAAGAACCAAATAAAATCTAAGAACCAAATTAAAAAAAAAAAAAACAAACAAAAAAAAAAAAAAAAAAAAAAAAAACAAACCTAACTTCATGGGTTTTTTAACAGGAGATTTCAGTTTTCATTTTTAAAATACAAAGTATATGAGTATCTTCTAGAGCGAGAAGAAAATTAGCAAGTCTTTTCTTTTTGAGGCTCATGGGCTTGGGTCTAACATTCTGTTTTGCAGTTCTCTTTATGAAGTCACTTTATTTAGAGGAAGAAAATGCTGCTAAACCTAAAGGCCTTAAAAGCCATCCAAGCAGATCCTTGTTCTCCTTCTGGAAGCCGCTCCTATAATAACATCTTACTGCTCATTTTTTAAGACTTTCAGTGCTCAAAGTTTTTTGTTTGTTTATTTGTTTTCTTCAATGGTACTAAAAATTCCCTGAGGTGCTTTTTCCAATTAATTGAAAGAGAAGCTAAAGACAGCTCCTTTCGGTGCCAGTTACCTAGGATATATCAAGCAATTTATTTGTTTTTCAGGCAGACAGCCTTCTTCCACTGGATACATATTCGGGAACACGAAATCTTTTTCTCACATATTCCAGATTGCAGGTCAACTCTGTAGTGGCAAAAAGTAAGAATAGTGGAAAAAGAAGTTCCAATATGCACACCCCAAAGAAAAGCTAATGCATAAGTGCAAAGGTAAATGCCACTGATTTACATGAGAGGTGACTTGAGGGTAAATTTTTATTGATTTCTACTGGGCAGCAAATGTGCCACACTTTCCTTGGCTCCAAACCTAAATCACTAGAAAGGAACTCATGATTTACTAATTTTTGGGTGTGATTTTAGATTATTCAAATCCCTCAAATTTGGTTTAATTACTAGTATTGGGTCAGCTATGGTTCATCTATGTGGGTATAACAACATAATGTGTGTTCTCATTTTTCTTGTATATATTTTTCCTGCTGATTTGTGAGAAACTAGTCCTTTAACTTTTTATCTGTCAGGCATGAAATCTCTCTTTATCTCCTATTTTTATTCATGAAGTTGAGTACCAGCTTACAGAAATCAACGCTTTCCTGCCAACTTCCAAATGCATCCTAGCCTTCAGACTCATTTTCTCCTATCCAAGCCTACTTTTATTGCAGGAAAATTTGAGTGGGCTTCACTGAGCATATGTCTGTTAGATCTAGCTGAGACACAAGCCCTAGTAAACCAAGTTACTTAACCACCCAGCGAGATTCTTGTGGTATTGCCTGTGGCTGTGAGAAAGACAGAAAGGATCTGACTGCCCACAGTGCAAAGCACTTCTTTCTAAAAGAGGAAATTGAAAACCTTCCTAGCTTTCACATCTGCCTCTAAGTTACCCTTCTGAGTACTAGGAAGAGCAAGGAAAAAAGCCAAGGCTTAAGGGACTACTCTCTGTGCAACTTCTGTAGGAGTTTACATCACCAGTTGCAGAAATCTGTCAGCAATTGCTTAGTTACTAGACAAGCAGCTGAAGAGGGTACCTGCCTTTTGACCTAGAGATTCCTTACATCCCCTCTGATACATCTCAGGGAAATTCTGCTGGTACAGAAAAGGATCAGGAAGCAAATGCTTAATGACATATTCTAAGTGCAAGGAGAAACAAAGTTGAATCCAAAGATCCCATGAAGAAACTTGAAAAGAGGAGTAAGGGTTCACTCACACAGACTTAATTCCCTTCTCATTTCAGTTCACCTTTAAATTATTTGAGCACACCTGCAACTCTAAGCAATATAGCATGGCACAGAGACCAATTTAAGTGCTGGACACATGACAGAATCAGGCTAGGCAATGAGATACGGGATGCAAATAGGTTCAGGTCTAATAGGAAGCCAGCCTGGCAGGAATCCTGTAAGTAGTTACATGTGCCTGTTCAGTGGTGGAGAATGGTGCAGAAATGAAGTTAGCTGTGTCCCAATTCATCAGGACAAGGAGTTTTCAACCTTTCTTATAGTACTATAAGCCATTTGCTGCCAAATGCTGGCAGTGTAGGAGAGGGATACAAATCCAGGTCAGCACAGAGACATGCAGATGTAGGGCTGCTGATTTTGTTCACACTCTGAAAGAAGGGACACATGAGCTAAAATAATGAGTAATTCCAACTAATGTGCTGAGAATCCTTTCTGAAAATGGGAATTTCTAAGATATATACATTCTCAGTCTTGGGCATAGAGATGGAGATGTAGCAGACTTAGCAAGCCAACATATGTAAATAAGCATGGACAAAAATTGTCCTTTCCTGCATCCCAAAGTGGGGCAGAAATTCTCTGCAGCAAGTATAGTCTCTTCCAAAAACTTCAAATCCAAATCAAGTAAAATGCTTTATGAAATTAAGTGAAGAGGCTTTGACATGCAGATAATATACAAGACCCACTGACTGACTTTCATGTGATGTTTATTTTAAATCCCATATATAGGACACATGGCTTATTCATCCATTTAAAAATAGTTAAACTGTTTGGGAAGCAAGATGCCGAGACTAGCTTGAACAGTACATTCTTGAAGCTAGGTTGTACATTCCTTCTCATTTTTAGTGATTTGAAAGGTTTTTGCAGTGAAAGAGATTTTTCTTCGTTATGTTTCTGTGGAATAACAATGACATCCAGTGGCTGGTTACTTTAATAATGCATATGTATCTTCTGCAGGTATGATAGGCAATGATAAAATTTCTGTGAGGACTTTTCTATGTGGTAGTGGAGAGTTCTTTCTTGCCAAATTTGTCAGCAAGGGTTTTGGGGTGTGGGACCTAAGGGATAGAGATTGGCTATGAAATGCTTTAGTAAGGCATTACAACAAGAAAGTCAATTCCACTTTACTGGTACCTTAATGCCAGTTTAACTTCAGGGAAGAACAAGATATTGCAGATTTTTCATTCTCAAACACTTCTAAAGAGATTTAAATCCAGATTTCTTTTGTAATAATTGAAACCCACAGTGGCCCGGGCAGCTGCTCTATCCTATCTCCCCTTCTCTTATTTTAAAGTGTAAATCCAAAATGTACATGTCCTGATATCATCATATTTCACTTGTTTTCGATTTTTTAAATACTTTTTTGCTGGCCCATAGATGTTCTTTAGGCTGCCCTGAGGCATCCTTAACTTACATACCAACAAAGTGTATTTTATTTTGGTTCTTTTCCACTTAATAAGTTACCATGGCAACTACCACTCACATGGTACTTAGTTGCATTTCCTTTTAATAACAAAAGCTTAAAACTGTTGCACAATGTGCAATTTTCTTTTGTTTTGTAGCACAAAATTATATACCTTTATATCTTTCTTGCAGTGACTGTTTCATCTGTGTATCAAGATGCAGTTTGTTTTCTTCCTTTTAAATAAAGTTTATATAAAGTCATCCAAGAACTTCAACAGAGCAAAGATGTGGGGTGGAAAATAATTTCTCAGACAAAAAGGCACAGGTGCACAATGGAAAAAAGAAAATTGGATGTCTGAGGAGTGGGAACATATTTGAATATCAAACATCCCCATGTACTTGGTACGACTGCTCCAGTCCCACCTGCTTCCTTTGGCTTCCCTGCAGTAAAGCAGAAACTGAAATGCCCCATTTTTGTGATAGGCTGGGTAGACTAGTTTTATGAACAGTTCCAGAGTTTGAAAATATGGATGAAGGTTGAAAGACGGTAAATGATCTCCAATACATTATTTTGCCTACCATTTAGACAATGCTAAAAGAACAGCAGTCTATGTAGCCTGACAATGCATTTTCATACAAACACTAAGATGAGATCTTCTTAGGAGCAAAAATACTTTTGTCTATTATTAATTCATTTCTTGTCTCTAATGGATTTAGTATTGCTTGAGTACAGATTCTAAAAGAAAGTAAAATCAACCTGGTATACATTTATGGCCTTCAGCTCTTGCTCATTTAACAAACTTGAGGCTAATTGCAGTCAGGAGAGTTAATGATGGAGCTTTTTTGTTGAACATGTCTAGCTGCTCAGTGAGATGCAGTTATGCAGAGATTACTGCTTCTTTTGCTACACAAATGCAATTCATTGCATGCAATATGACATGCAATAACCAGTAGCAGTGTAGCATGCTGAAAATATTCACAGAAAACAAAGAAATGTTGTTGAGAGTAAACAGGAGACTTTAGCTAATCTAACAGACTTCTTGAGATGAACTAGGATACTTGAGGGTCATTGCTCACAGATAATTTTATAGCATTCTTGTATAGCTCCCATAACAAGGATGTTAAAATCAGTTTTCTCATCTCTGTGTAAGTATAATTTAATATTACACACTAACTAATATATCTGCAAATTAATCTTATTAAGCCATCATTCTCAACACTACTTTGTTTACCTGGAGATGGCTGTTACTAGCCCTTCTATCACTCCTTGAGTTATCAAAGCCAATCCTTACAGCCATTCCCCTCAGCCACCTATAGTTACAGTTTCCTTGTGGATGATCTCTATGCTCCTTAACATTTTCTTTCAAGGGTAGTGTCCAAAACTGGACACAAGATTCCAGCTGTGACCTCCCAGTGCTGCATAGATTTGAATAATCACCCACTTGGTCTTGTTTCTAGCAGTCTGATGAATCCCTCTCCAAATTACATTTTCTTTCTGGGTTTCTATTCATTTTGTGGTCTGTTGCAGTCATTGAATTTATTTTTCTTCAGTGCAGCGTTTTGCATCAATCTTTACTAAATTATCTTATGCGTTTCAAATCATTTCATCAATTTATCAATATGATCTTTCATTCTAGTTACATCCTCCAAGTACTGACAGCCCATCCTGTTGCTGTTTCCTCCAGTGAGTATTTGCTGAGTACATTTTGCAAGGACTCCTTGCACTGCTAGAGACAGGGCAGATGCAGTGATGATAACATTTTGATTGAAGCTTCTCCAACCAGCTGAGGACCCACATGACAGTAATTTCAGTGAGACAGCATTTCCCTGGTGTGTCAAGGTGTATCACAGGAGATTCTTCTGTCAGAGCACACTGACTTGATTAAATCAAACTTGTGTCAGCTTACTTGGAACCTTTGGTAGGAAGTAAGTAGCAGACACTCAGAATCCACTCAGTCACTGCTGGGAATTCCAATTCTCATAGTGTCTTTTTTTTTTTTTTTTTCTATTTAGCTGTCAACCAAGGAAATGTTGAAACCTAGAGTGTTGGACTGGATTATTGAAAAAATAAATTAAAAGTAAAAAAGTTTTCAAATTAACTGAAATTACTTTTTTGTTTTGTTTTGTTTTGAAAGGGGGAAATGTCAGAATGTTATAATTCCAAGCCTGACTGAAACATAAGATTTCTCTGAGGTGAGGATTACAGGTTTTACTGCTTTATTAATCAGTATTAAAAGAACAAAGCCTACTAAAATTTTGGTTTTGCAAAATCTGCTAGTCCAGTGAAGGAGCAAGTGCCTTCAACAAAAGGAAATATGCCTGAGATTCTCTATTATGCCTCAGTCTTTCACCTCAATCTCTTGCTTATAGATCTTTGAACCTTTTTTTTTTAACAATAATTATGTTTATTATCTTCCTTCTCTGTTGCCTCATGCAGCCCTGTTCTATTTAGCACTGACATCTGAAGGTGGAAGGTAGGAATATGATGGTGATGTACCTCAAATATGAGGTGTGTTTGGAGGGGAGTTACAGTGGACAAGCTGTTTTGCAGAGGTCTAAAGGATGTCTTTGCTATTTTATGTATCAGACTATGGAGGATCAATCTGGGGCTTAGAGCAATAATTTGAGTAGAAATTTGGGAAGCTCCAAAATGAAAAGGAGTGTAGGAAAATGGTGGAAATATGACTAGGGCTTCATTTGAGTAGGAAGAACAAAAAAAATTATTCATGTTTGTGGTAGTGGGACCACAATTAAGTATCCTTACTGCAGCCTGTTTTGAGATAGATGGATGCCAAATACCAGATGTGGGGGTTCCTACTTTTAAAGGAATAAGCTGTGATCCCAATTGCACTCTGGCATTGGAGATGAAGTGTTGGACAAAACCGTCAGACCAGGAGAATTTTTTTGTCTAGATTATTTTTTTTGCCAATGCTAAACTATATTTTGGTTATGCTTTTTTTACCACTGTTAATTTTTTAAAAAACCCTGAAAACTGTTATATTTCTATGATGAAAGATCTTTACATAAAACTTAAAAAACTTTGTCAATGGTTTTCTTGTTATATCAAGATTAATTTTGGCTGTCAGAACCAAGCATTTCTATGGAAAATTTCTACATTAATTTAGAGCTATTTGGAACCAGACCACCAAAATTAAAAAAAAAAAAAAATGAAAGACATTAACAAAAGAGGAAATATAACCAGAAACAAAAGTATTTCTCAAGGATAAAAATTATTATCTTATTTAAGCAGACTAGAAGTATCTTTATTTTTCTCCTGAAATTAAAAAGGATCTGCAGTTATTTTCTGTATTCAATTACACAAGTGAAAATACAGAAATAAGTTTGACCATTGAAAGTAATATCCTTGAGGCCATTGCCAAGTGCAAGAGTCCTGTTAGCTTAAGGAAGCCCTCCAGGCCATTTATCCAGTGTTTGGAGGAGAATTATTGTACAATTGCATGAGCCAGGGTCTCCCAGTTACTTATCCTGATCCATGAGGTTTGAGGGTCACACTGCTTCTCATGTTTCCAACAAGACTGTTCCTGGGAAGGGGAACATTTGGGACATTCTCTCCCTTGGCTTTTGATGCTTTGTTTGCTGCAGTGGGACATTATTGGATCGTGCAGTGCATGTAGAGGAGGGAGCAATGTGCTGTCTCTGCCTGAGAGTCTGTCATAATTTGCTGTGCTTTGTTTTATGTTTATGACTTTATTTCCTAGAGTAAACAATGTTTGATACAGAAGTTTCAGTGATGATTTCAAAATTCATTTACTATTGCAAATTCTGTCCCATGCTCTTGTTCTCACTCTCTTCCTACTTTGCATGATTTCTTTAATGCCATAACATGGTTACCATAGCAATTGTTCCCGCTCCTTTCAGCTTTCACAGCTGCATTTGAGAGCATTTCTTTTACAGAATGCATTTTATTTCTCCTTAACTCTCTGGAGAGACAGCAACTAAGTTAAAATCTTGATAATTAATTTACTTTCTGATATTTCATACAAATTATCACAATGAGGTGTGTATATATATAATACACAAACACACACACAGAGGTTAGCATGGAAAGGCAGCTTAAATGTAGAGACTTGGAACCTCCTATAGATGTCACCATACTCCATGCATTTAATTGAGAAAAACTACAACTTGCTGTAAAATGTGAAAGTAGTTTTTCTAACTGACAGTTGTGATAACTAGCATGTCTTCCAGAGCAAACTGTCTTGCTGAAAACAAGATTTCACCCTTGACCAAACTGATGCTCATCATGAATGAGGGAGCCAGAAGTAGGTATCTACTAGCAGGTCATTGATCGCATCAGAAGAACCTAAAAATTATTAATAGAAATTATAATTGTTTAGACTCATTTGGGTAGTTTGTGGCCTTGCTTTTATAGACCAAAACAGTTGAGAATTTCGGTAGGTTTTTTTGCTTGGCTTGAGAAACACAGAATTGAATCCTATATTAATAATTTGCATTGTTCCTTTGCCCTCCAATCTAAAATCCTAAAAAAATTAGCTGTTCATTAGAGTAGAAAGGTGTAGCTTCGGTAACTAGTCTCTTTCGTCTTGGAAAAAATGCATTTTAGGGGAAATAATTTTTTTACTTAGTTCCCCAAAAGTATTTCAGCATAAATAAGAAGATATCAAGCTGAAACTTCCAGAATGTTTTTCTTTCTCTTTTTCTTTTTTTTCCCCCTGTTTGTTTTTTAAACACATAGGAAGGATTGAACAGCAACAATTAAAGCCCAGGCTTTTCAAAACAGGCCCACACTGATGCTGCTAGCTAATCTGAGTTGTATTTTAGAGACTTTTATTTTGCTGTTAGAAATAATAATTCTCCATCTTTGTTCAACACAAAGAATTGGTTTTTTGGTTGTCTAGTCTGACTATCATCAGTTAAATGCTATTGCTTCCACCCTTCTGCTGCATCAAAAGTATGCTTCTGAATCATCTATTTTAGCTGAAATTAATTACTTAGTTAATTCAGATTGTTTTTTCCATGCAAACACCATGAGATCTAAACATTCTTTAATACAATAATGAACAGTTTAAGTTTTATGGTATAGAAAATTTCCAAAAGATGGTCTTGTCTCCTCTTCAGGTTCTTTGTAGAAAACATTACAGCCAAGAGCAACTTTTCCATTTGCTCAGAGAACACCTGAATCCCTTTTCAGAATGGAACAGGCTATACTGAACCAAACTTTCTTGGAAGCCAAGACAGTCATAACAGACTTCCTTTTGTTCCACTGTCCACACACCAGCTGTAATTCGCAAAACTTACACCAAAGCTGAGACATGAATACAGGTTAGGTAATTCCTAAGGAAAAAGAGCACTGAGGCTTAAGGCCAAGGCTTTTCTGTGACTTCTTTTGGACATGAAAATCCAGAACCTTGTGTATTAACCAGGGTCTTGCAGTACAAACATGCTTTCTTAGTTTGGTCGTTTAAATTTGAGCCTTAATATTTTGAGTGCTTAAAAGATGGAAAAAGCAGGTCAATGGTATCACAGTGAAAGAGAGCATTGTTATTTGTTATGTGAATATTTTTATTAACATTTCTGTCACATTTTGCTAGGTGATTGCAATTAAGGACTCAAAGATTCTGTGTTTGCTTCTGTAGCAGCTGAAAATGGCCACAATCTGCTGTGGTGTTGTGGACATAGCTGCTGAACTGAATTTTTCATCTCCTTTGCAAAAAAGGCCATTTTCCTCATGAGCTGCTAATGTGCTGCAGTTGCATATGGCCATAACCTTTCCCTGGACCCCAGCCCTGTGCAGCAGGTTGCAGAGGCCCAGAGTGGCCAGGTGACATACAGTGCCATCTGCACTGCTATACTGGTCATCTGGCCAGAGCTCTGACCTTTCTGAACATGATACAGAGAAATCTAACTCCTGAAAGCAGCTCGGAGGCAAAATCTGTTCTTCACCGTCAGTTGTGCTACTCAGTCACTTAATTGTCCACTGCAACTGATAAAGTAACCATTAGACTCAGGTCATGAACTACAGTTTATCATTCACGTGCAATAATACACCCTGGCTAAATCATAGCAACACAGGCTTACTCAATAAAAGAGATTTAAAGTACCTGGAGCTTAGTCCTGAGCCACAAAGCAACAGCTGAAAATACATTGTTTTGTGCAGGGAGAAGCTGCTGTGATCGATGCATTCTATGGTTTGCACTGTGCGCCACATAAAGACTGATAGCACTAAACAAAGCTGTAAAAAATGTTTTAGATGGACAATAAGGCCTGATTTTCCTTGCAGTCTCTCTGCTGTCACTCAGGGTAGCTCTGTGGTGATGCTCAGCTGCGTGGGCAGAGGGGTGATGGTGAGAGCAGCCTGAGAATGGGACTTTGGAGAAGGGACATGCTCCTGCCAAAATACATTTTCCTGTTTAGTTGTGAATGGGAAATGAAGTTATTCTAGGATCAACTTCTGACCTCTGGTTTTAGAGTTGGTATTACAGAAATGCAAGCTTCTATCACTCAGTGAGTTATACAAATCCCTTGTCATTTTGAAAAGCCTTTCATCTGAAGATCATAGTTAGCTTCATAAACATTAATTAATGACTTAAGTTGAGGCTACTGTCCCCATCATATAGACAGTCAATTTGAATTTAAGAGAAGTGCAAAACACCTGAATTCCTCCTATGTCTATTCTTTGTCCTTCTGTTCTCCTCCCTTCTTTCTCCCAGCCTCAACCTGCCTGGTCTTCCCAGCACATGGTCCTTCAGGGCTGTGGGGCTGGGAATGCTGCTGTGCAGGCAGCTGGGACCCCACAAAGGGCCCAGTAGCAGCTATTTATTCTGCTGTGGGGAGAATCCTCTCTCTGCTAAAGGTAATCAGAGCTTTCCAATCATTTCTGGGAGAATAAAGGTCTCATCTATTCTGGGAGATCAAGGTGTGCAAGGTGTCTCTGACATAGCTTTAAAAGATAAAAGATACATTTTATTACTACAGTGGGTACCACGCAGTCTATGGAGAGCCACAACAGTGATATTTTTTCCCAAAATTCAGTCTTGTATTTCATAGCACTGGAGTTCCTCCTCCTTTGCAGACTTTCAAAGAAAAGGAATTATATTCGTAGATGTATCATCACTTCCTTTGTAAATTCTTTCTTGTGTTAGAAGCTTGCCATGAAATAAAGAATTTCAATTAAAATAAAGAGCAATATAAAAATATAGGTAAAGAGGGATTATTTAGTTCAATTGAAATTCTTCAGAATTACCTCATGAAAAGGGGTGAAATTAATAATTTCCTGTTGAAGTGACAGAAAAATTGAAATAGCAGAAAAAGAAAACACTGCTTCTGGGGCATAATAAAAAAAAATCTCATTAAATAAGAGTAACTAAGCTTCAAGAACTTGAACTTTGAAGGTGGCTCATTCCTCATTTTCTGCTCTCCGAGGGAGAGACTTCCTATCTCTGGTGTCTGCTGTGTTGAGCAATAGAAACCTTTATAAATAAATGTCTCAAATGTAAGTTCTTTTGAAGATGTTTGTGAAGTCATCCCCGTATGATGCTTTTGGCAAATTCTTCTGTGTATATGTAAATACATGCACATGTGGTTGTCCAGAGAATGAAAAGCAGGCAAACCTTCAAATGAATTATTTATATATGACTGAAAATTCTCATAATTTGGGATCCTCACTAATTGATCCATATTAAAAATAAAAAGGATTTCTTCTCTTTTAGTCTGGAACTTCCATCACTAATCTTGTACCTCTTTTGAAAAATGTATTTCTAAGGGTTATTGTTGTACTGCTACCAGAATCTAAGAGAAACCAAAGTGAGTTTTTGCACCCTCTAAGCTATGTGACCAGGAGTTTTATGTTGTGATTCTCTACTGCAAGGGCTGTGCTCTGTAAAGATAACAGATCATAGAAACCCACAAGCCTACATTTAACTTCATGGACTATTGCTTTGCAACACTGGACACTGATTGGAAATGTACTGTAAAAGTCAGTGAAATACTAGATTTTTAAAGGCATCTTTAGAGATCATTTGCATGTCCTTCAGATGAAGCTTTTTGTAAACATTCTTCACATGAATATATGTCAACATCAGATTTTTATTTGTAAATTATTTCCAGATATTTTTTTGCTGAATATTTCTGTTGGGTCATTGTTCTGTTAGTTTAATCTATTAATCATATTACTCTATATGATCACAGGGAATTTAAGATTTTTTCATAGGTAGGTATGAAGGGGATAGTTTGATCTCCCACAGGAAACTGTTTTTTTAAGGGAAAAAAAACCAAATTGAAACCCCAAAAACCACACAGGCAAATCTTAAAAAACAATCTCAGATATGGTTAACTTCCTAACTTACTTAAAAATGAACATGTCTTCCAAATTACTGATAATTTCATTTTCTTCTAAATCACTATTTCTTTTGTATGTGGAATTTAACAAGATGGAACAGGTTTCTTAGTGAAGTGCCAAGAGATCATGCTAATAAGTTTCTCCCTCATGAGGCAGACTTATCACCAAATATTTTGCATTTTACTTTGCTCTACATGGAATTCTACTAAATTCAGCAAGTCATATACCTGGGAATAAAGTATAGGTACTTTCACCTTTTTAAGACAATGGATGAGAAGATGGAAGTGATTGAAATGTGGCCAAAGAGCAAAGTAGGTTCAGCAGACAGATATTTCAATTTGTATTTTCAATTTGTATTTTACCTCACATTAAAGCAGTAACAAAGTCTAAAATATTTTGTTTTTCTACAAAATCAGGTAAATGGATTAATTTCTCTGCATCTTTTCACCAGTGCTTAAGGAACAGCACGTGACTGTTTGTATTTCATCTGTGTGCTCTTGAAAGCATGGCCTTATGTCTACGTATTCATCAGTACAGCACAAATAATGCAGGAACTTCATCTTCTCAACGTGAGATGTAGTTAGAAAACAAGACAATGTGCTAGAACAAATAGCCAAGCCTATGTCCCCAGATTCGTGCAAGAGTGATTTATTTGTAGTCTTTCTGCACATAATTCTTTAAAATACTTAACTACTTAAACTTTTGACCGTAGGCATTTTATTCACTGTATAGAAGCCTGTATCAACCCAGAAGATTATTTTTTGTTCAATAGCCTCTCTGGAAGTTGCTCAATTTTGTTTCTGTGTCAAGCATCTCTGGGTAAAATCATTACCCTTCATTGTGTAAATTAAGCTGTGACTCACACAGACAGAGCCTCCAACATGATGGGGCTGTGCCCAGGCTGGGTAATTCATGGAGAGGGTTAAAAAATCAGAATCAAATGCTGGCTGTGAGTTAAAGAGAATAGGGGATAAGAGCTTAGGCTTAACCTATAGGGGGACCTAAGGAATAAAGCAAACCAGAGTCCAGTGTGAGGAAGAAAGGAAAAAAAGCAAAAAGGCTAAAAGAGATCAGGCCTAATGAGCCTTTCGAGGAAAATGGGAGACTGGAGCCTCAGAACGAAAGAGTGGCCCAGCAAAGCAAGGATAAAATGGATCAGCCACAATGTCACCAAATTGATCCAGAGTTCAAAAACCATCAAATCAACGTATACAATAAAATAAATTAAAAAAGAAGTTCAAACAGTGTCAGGTTTCTTAAAGCTCACTTGCTGACATCAAACATAATAAGATAAAGACCTGTTTGTAACATAATGTGACTCTTTTCTAAACAGAACCTTTGAAATGTATGTACTGGTCTGTCATTTTTGTTGTACAGTTCTTGCATCATATATGTCTGGCAGAATTTTTATATGATATGAAAAAGAGAAATAATCATGGAAGATTTAGAGAGATATATTTAGGCTACAGGGGTTTTATCCTGCTGTGTTAAGGTGCCATGCTACCATCTAGGCTGATGGCTTGAAAAATGAGCCAGAGAGGGAACAGAGGGAAATTCTGGAGTGCAAATTAAACCAAATAAATTCTGTATATAAAAACACAGTAAATAGCTATAACAAATGCACACCAAAGGAGCAGAAGGTATTAATTCCTATCAAGAGCATTTCTAATGTACCTATTACTCTAATGTGTAAGTGACAAACAAGACAAAGAAAAGACCCTGTGTGTCAAAGCCTATATATCTTTTCATGACGTAAAGAGGTGGTGCCACCCATATTTAGCAGGTTTTATTTAGCCACCTACGCACCTCTGACTTGGTAGACTTATTTTTGATAAGTGGTGCTTAAAAGTGTTGGTACGAAGCATAAGTAGCTAATGCAAATATGTTACCGACCCCTACCAGAGCCAGCAATTATGTAAATTTTCAAAGCCTTCATCTTTTATAATTAGATGTGGCTGGCTTAGAGTGAAGGACTTCCATTGCTGGCCAGCTCAGTCCATATTCCAGTATTTCATCAGAAATTATATATTTGAAATCAGAGGAATGTTATATTCTTTACTACGATTTAAGATATAGCTTGGAGTAGTTGAAAGACCTTTAGTAATTAATTTCTTGTTTGCTATGCTTGAAAGATGAATAAAAGCATGGAAACACTTGGTGAATAACATCTTGTAACTGATTATAATTAAATGTACTTTCAGTTTCTTCTAAGTGTATGAAATGCTAATTACTTTTCACAAAATGCAGAATGCAAGTTTTCTTAGCTTAGTTAAAGGAGAAAAGCACAGGTTTATGTGCAAGGCTAGAAATCTCTCTGTATGTAAATCCTAGTGATATTCCTCATTAGAAAGATGCTTTCCCTGTAGATCAGTTATTGTTGGACAGCTCCAGGGGCTGATCCAAAGTACACTGAAGCAAACAGAGATTATGATGATTTCAGTTTGGTTTGAATCAGACCCTAAAGGGCCCTTCAGGCTATAGGGGCAAAAGCATAGTGTATATCCAAATATCATTGTCTTAAATCTGATGGGTTTTTCTCAGAATTTTCCATCTAGGAGTAGTGTTAAGGTACCCCTGTGTCTTTGCATTTTGTGATTTGCTGTGAGAATCAGAGGCTTTGGTGGATCTGATGTTGTCTCTTGGTGGCATAAGTATTGATGCCAGCTCCAATATAAAAATATTGTGTGTGGCTGAATGTCACTTACCAGTTGCTAAACTATTTGCAGCAATGTAGTGTTGGAGTTCTCAGACCCCTCTGGATAAACTCAAACTTGGTGCAGAGTAGCAGCACCTCACTGCAATGCTGCATGCCTGGACTTAGAGCTGTACCCCAGGGCTGCCCCAGGCCTCTCTTCTTACCTGCCCACCCACAGAGTTAGGATATATTTTATGAGACCAGAGAAATTCCCCTGAGATAGTCACTCAAATGGCAGGAACAGAAGGGGGAGAAAATCCTCTGTGATACTTCTACTGCTTTACCCTTTCATCTAGTCATTATTGCCTCTGCAGAGTGTGAAATCTTGCCATTCAGGCTCAGTTGTGATTTATGCCCATTTTGTAGTGGTTTAAATAACTCCTGCAAGACACTGAAGAATCAGGCCACTGGGATGCACTAGGCACAAGGGTGTACTTACCACCTTCTGCAGCAATGGGATTGTGAAGAACTCCATAATGACTCTTTACATTCAATCCCAGCTGCACTTAAGTGTGTAAGTGTATGTAGCAGCTTCAGAAGTGTATAGCAAAGAGCCTGGAAAGATAAAGAATACTTCAGAAAACTTCTCTAGGTAAATATGCCAAAACTTGCTAGGTATACTCTCACATAAAGAAAGTGCTTATTAGAAAACCTCAGTGAAATGCAGAGTAGATGTGGTATAAAGATGTTCACCTCAGATATGCAGCTGAGGTGAATGGATGTGTGCTTATAGTCACAGCAAAGTAGGCAGGTGTGAGCACATCTTTTCTTCCAGCATTAGGGGAGAAGTCTATATATTAAATCCTGGGGTTGATGCACTGGCAGCTAGGATCTGAATCATTGTTATTATGTTCCTAGGCAGCAGGTTTATTTTCACTGTATTATTTGACACTGATTTTCCTATACCTAAGGCACCTGTGTCTGAACAGGTGCAATCTCTGGTTTGCACTAAGCTCACTATAGGTGAGGTAGTTTAGGGACTCATTTATTCCACTGATGCATATATTGCACTTGTCCTTTCGATAAAGAGAGCACTTTAGTTTCCTGTCCCATCAATTTAACACCATGAGCAAAATGTGATTAAAAACAAAGTAATGCAACAAAATTAGAGGTGATTCACAGCTATGTGTTCAAAAAAGGAAAAAAATAGGATTAATAACTGATGCAGTGAGAGAGGTGAAGCATGCTTGCAGGGACTAGAAGTAGCAAATATTCTAGATGGTACTATATATTGTGTATGAACATTAAAAGCCTTAGAGGCTGGGTTCAGAAGCTTATCAGAAGTTACCTTGGCCTATTTGATTGAGAATTCATGCTGGTAATTTCCAAAAATTTGTTTTCCTTGTGAGATCTTTAGTAGTTTCTCATAGTTTCTCATCTGGGTCAGATTAAAGACCAGAAGAACAGCTCTGCTGGCACCACCGCGTGTCTGCTTGATAGGTTAGTTAAAACTAGGAGGTACACAGATATTAGAAACACATTGACATAAAATACTCAAACGCACAGTTTTTATGCTTTAGAGCAATGTTGCATACAGTATGTTCACTCCAAGTACACAAAGAAAATCCAGACACACCCTTTTATCATTTTACTGGTTCCTAACTGGGTCAGGCAGAGGCACATTTTCATGGAAAGCCTTAAAAAGCATGTAGTCAAAGTTAGGTATCTAAATTCATAAAACCTAAATAAGTTTCTGTATTTTATATATATGTATGAAGGGAGTTTTTTTAAGTGTTGTGGCACTCAGAATGCTCCCAGGAAACACTCAGCACCTTTGCAAGCAAGCAAATTAAATAACTAGTTTTTAAATACATCAAATTTCAAGTGACTGACATTGATTTTTTTTTTTTTTTTGCATTGATTTTTTTTTTCCTGCTGTGTGTTTTTGTTACAAAAAGGATACATATTTCTTAGTTGTGACCTGTATTATATAGTAGTGGGCTCTCAAACCTTGTCCTCTGAATTGCCTCAAAGGACAATGATAAGAATTCAACTGACCATTGACTGACACATTGAAAGGAATTCTACAAATCTGGGCTTGTCACTTGAGCCTGTATCACTTTGATAGTACCAGAGTAATTTAGAGAAAGAGGGTATTCACACTGCCTATCATTGAATTTAAAATTTAAAAAGGGACCATTTTTATCAGCAAACCTTGAGTTTAGCGATAGGTCTTGCAGGACAGTGGCGGCAGAGATACATCCTGCATCACCCAAGCCGTCAGCATTAGCCCGCGGGGGTGTTGTGGGGTGAGAGAGGCGGAGCTGCGGCCGCCGCGGAGCCGAGCCGAGCCGAGCCGAGCCGCGCCGAGCCGAGCCGAGCCGAGCCGAGCCGAGCCGCGCCTCGCCTCGCAGCGGCCGCTCGGCGGGGAGAGCCGCGGGCTGACGCACGGTGGCACCAGGGACCAGCCTCGCAGGGAAGCCTCCCAAACCTTCTGCCTCACGGCCTGCAGCAAGCACGGGTGTCACAAATCTGCTCTTTTCTTCCAGTTACCAAAAATAGTTAGAGAAATATATTTTCAGATGAGCAAGATTTCTGCCTCAGTGATACTGCCAGCCCTGGTTGTGCCAGCCCTGAGAAGGGCTCCTTGTTTTGCACCGTGACACTGGCTCTTCTCCTAAAGAAATGCTCTCAGAGGAAGTCCTGCATCTTACATCCTCTTTAAACACCAATGTGAGAGCCTTTCCTTTTGCTCTAAACCACAAATCCTTAAGATATCCTTTATAGTCTTACAAACTTCCTAGCACAACAGTGACATTATTCAGCCTTTTGTGTCTAAAATTGAGGCTAGGGTGTCTGATTTCCAGTGCAGAGGCTAGGAGTGTATTTTGCTTAAATATGTGCTGTAATGATTGTAATACTGACAAATGTGAGAGGACACAACAGCGTATAATAAGGCCTCACTGTAAAAATAATTTTGCTTTCTGTTACTGCCTTTTAGAAATTGAATTAACTTAAAATATAAATTTGGATGTTCCAGCATGAAGGGCACGCATATTTTTTAGAAGCTTTTTTCATAATCATTGCTCTGTGGAAAAAAATCATGCACTGGAAAAAAAAATGGACAAGGTTCAACTACTTAGCTGTTAAAATTCACTTCAGAAAGGGTACTAAAAATCCATAGTTTCCCTAACTAATTTATTCTATGTGAATAACTGTTGGAAACACTGACAAGGGAATGCAAACAAGAAGGATCACAATTTAGAAATGGTCACTTCATTAGTCCCTGGCCTGTAGTCCAGGTGTGTTTGGGATTCCCACTTAGCTGTCTGGCAGTGTAACCTTGCTGCGGGGCTGTGCGTTCCACAGCAATCACACAATTAAGTAGCAATGACTGGCAACACTATTGCTCAATTAGTCTCATATAGTATGTCAAGCTAAAAGATATTTCACAAATAGATCTTTCAGAGATACTTGCCTTGGCATATTCACTTTAAGGCGAGGCAGCTTAAGGAGTACTTTCAACTGAAATGCATCATACCCGTAGCACCAAATTTTGTTTTTCTGGTGGCTAAAAGCAATGGGTCAATATCTGTGAGTTACATTGATAAAGACCATAGAAGTCGGCACATTTGGACAGATAAGACTGAGAGAAGCACTGCGCCCTGTCTCACAGTCAGTGTTTATAATAATCTGCAGACGCGGACCATGCAAGAAGGACTATCACCCTACTAGCAGCTTGTCATGAATTGTCATTTGGAATGATAACATAATTGTGTGCATGTACCATCATGAGGTGGCCTGAAGCCAGAGCCTGAAGCAGCCAGATGAGCTGTTAAAGGGAGGTGATGTCTTCCAAGTCTGAGCAGGTGGAAACAAGATACACATCTCACTCTCCCTAGCCCATAAACATGCTACTGCTTTTCTAGGTGCCCTTTAGGGGTCAACACTTGGGATGAAAAAAGACTTGGCTGTTCTGTCCTGAGTGTCAGACTGCTGGGAGATTACAGGTTGCCATGATCTGAGCAACCACATGGCAAATTCACAAGGCATTCATACAGCTCTGCTGGTAGACCAAAGATGTCCTGTGGCAGTGAAACGGAGCTGGGTTTGTGCAGTGACCCTTCATTGGGTTCTTCTCTGTCCTAGTGTGCTGGCTCACTGCAGCTCTTTATTTCAATATCTTTGATATCCTTTTCATTTATGCTTAAAATCTGGCGATGTAGCAAGAGCAGATTGGGAACCTAGCACATCTTTATCTTTTAGGTAAAATAATTGTCCCAGGCTTCTGAGAAGGTATAGGAAGTACATTTAGGACACTGTTTTCTGGGAAACAGGAAACATTTTCCAACTCTGTCATTCACGGTCCCATTAAGATGTTACAACTTTGCCAATCTACCATAGCAGACTCAAATTTGTGTCCTTCTGCCACCTGCTGACTATTGTCTTTCATCCCCTCTGTCCTCACTCTTGTTACCATTGTGTGCACTTCATTCCTGAGGGCTGAAAGTGGATTTCTTGCTGTGAATGCCTCCTCTAATCTGTGTTGGAAACAACACAAGAGTTCTCTGTGCAGTGGTATGTGGCTCGAGGACTACCTGGGCAAGTTCTGAGCCATGCCTGCCTGTCCTTGGCTGTGCATTTGGCTTCATCTTTAGGTAAGCCCATAAAGATGACTGTTGTGTACTGAAACTAGTCCTATGTGTAGCACCTTGCTGCATTTTGGAGTTTATATTTCTAAGGAAGAGCTTATCAGGAAGAGTTGTTCCATTTTAAGAGAAACAGGATTTTGGAGAGTCATGGTGAGTACATAGGTACAGCTAATTGGAAGGCTGCAGTTGAGAAAAGGCTGTGCCAGGATATATGGAGGAATGACAAAAGGAAAACTTATCATAGAAAAAGAAAAAACAGAATTTATAAATCAGCAGTTGAGAGGACACATTCAAGAAGGAAAAAAACCCAGTGTTTATAATAGCCAGTGAGAGGGAAAATTCAATCATGGTGGATTACTTGATGAGAGAACTTCAGATAAATATGGCATTTGGGAAAGCTAATTAGATAATAAATTAAGAAATTACATAATAGCAAATCAGGGAAAATATTCCTGTCATCAGAATTACTGACAAATAATATCCTAACAGAGATTCTAAATCTTTCCTCAGCATACACATTTTCTAGCATATATTTTCTAAATATACAGTCATATGACATCTATTTCTCTAATGCCTGTAAATTATGCCTTCATAGATTTGAAGACCCTTTATTAATCTAACAGGACTGAGTTTAACATGCAGTGGAGTCTGAACTCAAATTTGTTAACTTTAGTGACACCAGCATTTCATCTGTAATATGTTGTTAACCTGCCTTTATGTATATAGTGTAAAGAAACTTTCTATACTTGGGAAAAGAGAGGTATCCTAACTTGTTCATTGAATCCACCTAAATCTTTCTTATTCACTCCTCAATTGTTTTGCATATTCTATGCTCTATACAGGACAAATAAAATCTGCACTTATATGAAGGAGAAGAATATCTAGGTAGAAACCACTTAAAGTATGACCCAGCTCTATTTAAAGGACATTTATATTGATCTTGTGTGTTCACCAAATGGCAGAAAAGTGGGGTCCAGAGCATGTAATTTACCCATTTTCTTCCTTTTACCAGTCTGACCTAATGCTCTTTTCAAAAACAAAGCACTTAAATTTGGTTTTTGGTAATCAACCTTTTCTGGACTCATTGAATGGTTCACATACCAGTCATTGCTTGCCCATTGGGTTTGCCAGTCTTTATCAATGTCATGCCTTTGGGTAGGACCTAAAAATGGTCTATGCCATATTAGTAATATTTTACACTTTAATGTTACACCACAGATCCACAATGAATTAAATACATACAGGACTCAGTGTTATATGTCAAGTCATAAGTCCTATGCCAAGTTCACCTGTGTTTTTGTCCTGAGTGGCATTTAAATCTATTCACAAACACAAGGCAGACTGCATAACTCAGCCATGCTGAGGGACCTACAGTCTGGCTGAGTCAGTAGCCAAATAAGGGAGGGGGGTTTATGTTGTGTATGTTTTTACACAATCGATTGAGCTCTCAGAACTTGACTTAATCTGATTTATGAACTGGAGACAAGGGAAAGTCACATGAGTTGGAGATAAATGCCATTACACCCCCAAGACACCATGCAGCAGCCCTGTCTAGTTGAGAAACTGTCCCAAAGGAGGTCAGAGTCCCTTTAAAAGCCCTTAGGAATGTCTAAAAATATAATGCCTAAGAACACTCTTTTCTCACTAAGAAAATAGAGGATGACTTTCGGGTGCAAGTACTCTTGTACTTAGTGGAAACCTGAAGCCCTTTTTCTGTAAAAAGGGTGTGTTTCTATCATTACAGCTGTGAGGAGGTACATCTGACTGTGGTGGGACTTATTCATAGCCCATCCATTTAATTTTTTGTTTCCACCTTCAACTTTGCTCCCCTTGTTTCCTGACCACAGAATTTGATCAGAGATTTATAGATAATTTAACACTACTGAGAGCCATTCCCCTGCCAGCCTTGCTGTCATTAAGTGGTGGCTACTTAAGAGTTCAGGAACAGAGACAACAGTGTGGTGGGTCAGAGGGAAAAATAAAGTCAGTTCAGTGTTACCCCGCTGAAGCAGATCATCTGAGATTCTAATGTGGCAGGCAGTGGAAAATAGTGCATAGAGCTGGTTTTAGAGAAATCATTACATTGAGGGTTTGTCCAGAAAGGTTCTTATAGTTCATTTGAGCTTCCTCTTTGCCTGGCCTCTCACTGTGTGAAGAGGCTCAGGTGAGACTCAGAGGCAGAACAGACCCACACAAGACAGTGCAATGCTGGATCCTGTCAGAATATGGATGCTCCTTACAATACCTGCTCAGTATTTTGTCCAGATTTAGAAATCAATTATCTCAAAATTGCCTCCTTCTTTTGATGTTTACTAAGTTTGATTGCAGTTTGTTACTTTAACCAGCCAGCATGCATTAACCAACCTGTTTTGCACATACCAAATATGACCTGGGTCCCTCTAGGTTCAGATAGAAAGACCTAAGATATTTTTAATCTTCACTTAACTCAGAGGGAAGCTTGAGCTCGGCTCCTACCATCTCCTCCTTTCACCGCACCATAACAATGCCTGAAAAGTTTGAGTTATTTCATGGAAGTTAGAAATGTGAATGTGTTACGAGTCAGCTTTGAATATGGCCTCGATTCCAAAAGGTGTTATCATCAAATCAAAATTATTCACACATGTCAAGTTAACATTTTATTTTTATTCCTTACTCAATTTTTGGCAAGCTTACAGGAGCTGTCAGTGTTTCAGTATTTTGAGAAGAATATTTTAATAAAACAGTGATGTGCTGAAAGGGGTTCACAAGAACTCACTAGAGGCCCTTGTTAAAATTCTGCCACCCTTCAAAAAATTATTCCCTTGCCTCTCAAGGAGTTCACCCCCTCTCTGGATACTGCTAAATCATTTCTGCCAGGGATGAGTTTCATCCCTTGGGGCTCATAAAGATACTTCTGAAGAGCAAATTGTTTGCCTTTGAAATAGACCAGATTGCATGAAATAGCAGACACTTTAAAAATAAATTCCTGGGGTAGCAACACTTCCCCGCTCCCCCCGCCCAAGCATCCGATCCGATCTCCACCACCCGTACCTCTCATTGTGTTACGCTATCAAGTACTCAATCTATTTCTCAGGAACAAAGTATAAACAGTTCCAGCAAGTGCACTTATTTTAACTTTTTTTACCAAGAGGCATTGCCTCCCTGCTAGGCTGTGGTTATAGGAAAGCATTTATATTTAAAGGTAAAAAACCAAAAAAGCCAGGTTCTCCCTGTGAGCACACAGGGTTTGAGTTTATTTCCGTTTAAAAGAGGAAATTTTTGTAGGACTCTTTTCAAAAGTATTTTAGCATATGACTGTAATAAAATGAAAGACCTATTAGGTGCTATTTAAAAAATGCGGTACTTAAAAATAGGAATTATTGTAATCTTGCTAAAATGGATTATTTTTTTATTTCTATTGCTTAATTTGATGTGATTGAGTGTTTAAATTATGACTGTTTAGACCTAGATGAGTTTGCCCTGGAAGAATTGGCACACTGTATATGCCAAAGCTTCTTTTTTTAAATGCTGAATGGAGAGAAAATATCTGAGTAAAAATCTTCTTTCTACTGAATGCACTCTTGCCAATCACTGAAAAGTAGGGTCTTATCTGGATAGGATATGCATGATTCACATTTTATTACTATTAAAATAATTTCTAAGATTATGCTCTTTGTTTCAGAGATGTAAAACCTTGCTTATGTGTTCCAAGTGTAAATTAACACTGTTGCATTTCATTAGCCAAAAGAAAACTTGGAAACTCTGAATGGCTCTTTTTTTCCTCATTGGCTTTATTAATTCTAAAACTCACAGATGATTACTGAAATGGGAATATTATTAATGTCTTTCACAACAAAAATTTAAATTACCCATCTGACACATGGTCTAGCTTTGTTTGGATTGTTCCAATTCAATGCTTGTGGAAGAAGAACATAGATCACCATTTAAAATGAATGGGCCATAAGACCCTGCTATATTTGTATATGAGCTAACAAGTATAGCAGCTATTTCCACTGCTGCATTCTTTGGTTTCGCATCTAAAATATTCAATAAAATACCTTTTATTTTTCCTAAGCTGTTGTAAAACTAAGCTTGCTGATGACTTGAAAGGGTAAAATCCTATTTAGTGGAACATTGCTCCTGGGCTACTGATGTTCACTGCTTTACTGATGTTTGTCCTGCTTTTAGGGCCAGTGCTAGAAAATCGTACCAATGGGTGCTTGTGTGTTTTAGGTGGTGTGTTATCACTGTATGAAAAATGAACCAATCAAGCAAGATGTTAGGAACTAATACTTAAAACCTGTCTCAAGAAAGTGTTGATTGCCTCTGCAGCTCTGATGGTATTATAGTTTTACTGGTTTCTTAGGAAGGAGTAAGGCATGAATATCATCATGTGGCATTATTTGGGCAGACCACCAAGAAATCTAGGCTGCACTGCTGCTGCTCATCCACTGAAAGAATTTGGGAAAAAATACTCAGCCTCCTTATATCTTAATTTTTCTCTCTCTTAAATGTGGTAAGATATTTACCTCCTCTACAAAGTGTTCACACATGAGTTTTGATGAAAAATGTTATGGGAAAGATAAATACTGACAACATTTCAATGGCCTTGCAAAAAAAGCGGCTGAACTAAGAAAATGAACATGCTCCTGAGTAGTTGACAGTCATAATCACAGCAAATTTTGCTGACTGGCAAATGACTAAAGCCTGGAATTTCTGGCTTATTCTGAAGATTTGAATTGTGTAATTCTCCCTTAGAAGAGTTAAAGTTGAAGGGAAATGTATGAGGTACATATCAGAAGATGCAGCTTCATATGCAGTTTAGAGTAAGAGGGAAAAACTTCTACAAAGGAAAGTAATTGAACGTGCTGATACTCAAAAACCTATAGGTCACATAATTTTGTGGAGCAAAAACACAAAAAGATAATCTCTGCTGGTTTTGAACAAACCTTTTTGGGTTTGTTGTTGTTAAGATTATCTTTGGAGCTATAGCTGAAAGCCTGTGTCTAGCAGTTCTTGAATACAGAAGTCTGCAGTTGTGTGCACAGCAGGATCCAGAGGGTGCACATGACTTTGTAGGGGAGACAAGGGCTAGTGTTCCTGCACCACATTTGGGAAAAAATGTATTAGGCAGAAATATTTGCAAACTTTCTTTTCAGTTGAACATTTACCTTTTTTGTCTTCCACTATGATGGCTAAGGCTTTGTGTGGTTTTTGCAAACAATTTTTTCAAGTACTAGTCATGATCATAGCCTGGCACAGAGCTTTATCACTGAAAACAAGTGCATCATGTCACCCTGGTGAGCAAAGATATCCTTTCTGGGAGGAAGTGTAAGAGTAGAATTTGGGAAGAGGAGAATCTGCGGGCATTGCAGACTAACCTGGTATGAGAAGTACACAAGTCCTGACTGAGGATATTGGAACTTCAATTTGAACAGAATACTTAGTTATTAACATCAAGTTATCTCAGAAAAAGCTGTTTAGAAAAAGAAGGGCCTGTGCCAAGCATCTCTATGGACCATTCAGCTTGGTGGCAGTTAAAGACACACATATTTTGTTGTTTTGGCAGTACTTCTATTGAATTAGCTTTATCTTGACTTTCATGTTTCCTGGGGCATATTAAACAGAATGGGAAAGCAGTAGATCTGTCCTCTGAGTCAGCAAAAATTTTAAGGAAAATTGAAAGGTATTGTTAATTTGGATTGCTTTGGAATCTGTTGTGCAAAATCCCTAGAATACAAAACAGATTATAAAAAAGGTCAATATAAAAGAGCTCAGTAATAAAACTTTCCCATTTAGAACTTCATAGTCCAATTGCTCAGAGTACACCTTCTTTTGGAAGAACAATTTTTGGTCAATTCCAGTTGATTTAAAGTATATTTTTTTTCAAAATATGGCTGTGTGTGTGTTCAACTCTGCATATAGTTTTTTTTCATTTGTGATCTGCATTAAAATCACTTGCACAAATGTTGGGATTAGTTAGAGTTGTTAAAAAATACATATACTGCTCAGTGCCAAGTGGAACTGTTTTTGTTGGTGTGTAGTACAAGTGCTACAGAAATTTGTACTGCAATGCTATATGGAGATTGTTACACTGATGATGCAGAGCATACGTTTGCCAGCTTTTCAGATGGTGGAAAGACAGAGAACATTACCAGGGCTCTAATAATAAATTTAGAGATTAGTTTATTCCTTTGATATTATATATCACATAACAGACTATGCACAGTCCCAGTCTGAAGACAGACATCAGAATTGTTATGTGTATTTTATTGTGTAGATGATGTTGTATTGCTTTATATAGCAAATAAAAGAAATGCATTTTGATAAAAAAGAGACATACTTGACCAGATTTGTTTTTATGTTTTAATTGTTGCTGTCCTGTGTAAGGCTCTGCTATTAGAGTCCATTAGCAGAGTGACTCTACAACTTGGTGAGGGATTTACGGGTCAGTTTGACTCTGCAGACATGGTGGTTAAGGTGTGAAGTAGACACAGGAAATTCAGTCTTAAACAGCAATTTATACTGCCAAAACCCCGGAAGGGACTACAGTAGCCTTCAGCAGATGTTGTTACAATAGTTCCTTCTTGAAGCAGAGAAAGAAACTGTAAGGAAAGTGCCAAATAATAACTGGTAATTGTTTGCAAATCTGGCCATCCAAGAGGGCATAGTCAAGTAGCTTAGATATAAACAATTATTTTATAATTTAAATGGTATATAAGTATCCTGGATTCATAAGATTTTAACTATAGTACAAGGAGAGCATGCAGAAAATACTGAGATGAGATGACCTGAAAGAATCACAGCTAAAATACCTGTCTTACTCTGCTGCAAGGGGAAGATCCTTAGGCAAAGATCTTGTTTTCTTATCTGTACTGTGTGATGCTTTACTCTCTTCTGCTTTCTTTTAAACCTAGAAACACTTTCCTTTACAGGTTTGAAGTAATTGATTTCTTGTAACTGTAGTCTCTTCAAAACCTAGTGCTTTTGTGAAAGAGGCTGCTAATTCTCAAAAAAAAAAAAAAAAAAAAGTAATAAAAGAGAAAGAAAGATTAAGAAATCTGCAGTACTATGGATTATGTTATTACCTATGGCCCAACATTTCCAGTCATACTTTATTCCAAGAAGAAGCAGTCTGTGTCTATGCTTTGCCTGTGCTAACTGAAGGAGAGGCCAGGCATGGGAGAGACTGCTGGTTACCCTGCATAATTCCCAGCCCACTCTTGGACTATGCTGATTTAACTTTCCAAGAGAATATCTGAGCATTTCTTGAGGGACTTGATGCATGATAAATAATTCCCAATGGGAAGTGTGGGGAAGAATCATCAGAATAGCCTCTGTTCTCTGTACACCATCCTCCAGCCCAACTGGCTAGACAGAGTTGAGAGTGAGCAGACATGAAGTTACCTTTCCAGTACTGCAGATTGGTCAAGGAGAATTCTTTTAAATATCATGAGGCCTGCTCCTGTAGAGTCATAATTATATACGGCTGAAAAAAGAAATTACAAATAGCAGGTAAAGAGATATTGCAAATGTAGCTGCAAGTGACTGGGAGGCTGTGTTGATGGGAATACTTAGGGGTCAGGAACTGGAATCAGCATTATTCAATATGTTCATTAGTGACCTCGAGGACAAAATGAATTCCATACTAATTAAAAATTTTAGACAATACACCTTAAAGGAAGAGTAAATAGAGAAAACGGCAAATTAAAATCCAAAAGGGTCTGAATGCTTTGAGGGCGGATCAAAAAGAAATTAAGTTTATGCAAAGAAATCAATGCAAAACATCAGAAGTATTTGAAGTTCTTTTTTTTTTTTGTAAGCATCAGAGAGTTTTGGTGGATTTTTGCACCATCTGCTCTTTCTTTTTTTTTTTTTTTTTTTTTACACAAAACTACTCTTTTGCCCTTGAGTCCCCTGAAGTCACACATATTGAACAACAGGACAATAGGGTGCAATGGCATAATTAGATACTGTAGGGATGTCTAGGGATTTTTAGTCCCAGATCCATCCCACCTGACTCCCAGAACTTAACTGAAGTACTGAGATTAGGTGTCCCATTACAAAGTTAGGTAGGATGTATCCAAGCCTCACAGGTAACTATTAGAGCACAGACAAGGTGACTTTCATCATCCTCTTCTCTCTAAGCAGCACTCTTGTCCCATCAGATATCTTGGAAGAACATGTTTTATAAGTAGGGAAAAATAAAAAAGGAAGAGTTCACAGAGAAAACTGCAAGGAATGGGAGCACTGTTCCCATATCATAATAAGAAATAAATGCAATAGCACAAATTTCTTTTGTGATCCAAGTGTCCAAATGAATTGGATCATCAAAGGTTATACTGGGTAAGTGTTAAGCGGAATATGGTTTCAAAGAAATCAGTGTCTTGTAATAACTGTAAGGATAAAAGAGTCTAAAACATCCAACTATATATAATATCTATGAAATTAAGCTGCATAATGTAATGACATGTTATGCTACCATTAACACATTATAACTATATAATTTGGAAGGCTAATTTTTTTTTTGTAAAACCACTTAACTACATAAAATTGAAAATGATTATTGTAACTACTTCCATTTTTTGTCTTTGGAAGTTCAAAATTAAATATGCCATATACAGTTATTTTATGGTGATGTGTAATTTTATGAAATGGTCGTATAACATGTACAGTAATTATTGACATAAAAATCCTAAAAACATAAATCATCACATATAAAATCTGTTATAACACATTAACTTTACCAGCAGCCAAGGTAAGTCATTCAGCATCTCATTGACTTAACACCCAGAGTTGACCAAGGAATCCAGATAAGATGACAGGAAATTGCAAATCTCAGCTAAGATATAAAATAATAATATCAAGGTTGTCTCGGATCTGAAACTTCTCCAGTCTGTTTTCTTCTGACTTTCTAGTACTTCAATTCTTTGAAGACCAGTATGGAAAAAAGTAAAACCTGGCAGGTCACCCCAATGGCCCTCTTATTCTAGCTGTAATGTATCTTGCAGTTGGGTTCCCATCAGTCCTTTGGAGACTATTCAACTGCCTAACTCAGCTCATTTTCAGGAATTTTTTTTTAATATTCAGTCTAATTTTTTCTCTATCGCTCTTGCTAATATGCTTTAAAAATTTAGACTGTTATCATTCTCCCCATATGTCTTACTTATGACTCTGTGAAATTATATGTATACATGTCTTCCAGCCTCATAACCATTTCTATTAGTCTTCTCGGAACTCTCTGTAAATTGTTGCTATCTTTTACAGAGGTCTCCTGCTCTGACTCATAAATCCACATATATTTCAGCTACTTTGGGGAATCCAACCTTTCCTGCTAATGAATCAAAAGTATTAAAAGCAGTATTTATTTCATGTCAGAATTATGTGAGAGGGAAAACTCAGTTGTCAAACCACCAGCAAAAGTGTAAGCTTATGATAAATCAGAGTTTATCAAACAATATCGATTCTTGAATTCTAAAATTTTCTTTCATTCTGAAGAAGTAAGAAATTATTTTTTAAGTCTTCCCTGTAGCAAAAAAACTTAAAGAGATAAATATTTTGAAAGATAATATTTTCTGATAACATACTCTGTTCTGAGTTTGTGAAATTATAGTATTTTTTTATTCAAATAAATAATAAAAAATATTTACAACAGTACAGTAATAGATTTTTAACAACACACTTTGAAGTTTTCCATTTGAAATTCTGAAAAATCTGGGCATTCACAAGGAAAATGTTTCACAAAAAAATTTTGATAAACTAATTTTTGAGGAGCTAGAGCTAGAAAAGCTCCATTTTCTCATGTGTCTCCTTCACTGCACAGACTAAAAAATGATTGGCAATTTCAAAGCACTCTTAATTCTATTATACAGTATATCCTCAGAGAATAGGGCTGATGCACTAATAGGCACAGAACACTTTACAGAAAAATACAGCAAAAGAGTTTATATGAGTTATCTCAGGTAAGAGCTAGGCTTTGCCGTTTAGTAAGAGGGGTAGATTTTACATATTCTTTGTAACCTAATGTTCCTAGGAAATAAAATGAGTTGCATTAGATATGGGCAACTTTGCTCATTGTGGGAGTTTGGAAGACCAGAATAGGATAGAAGAAGAACAGAGGAGTAGGAATGTTCTTCCCTCCCCTGGACCTTGTCTGAAGGTGTGCGTTGCCAGAAGCTGCACCCAATTTCCTTTATGTGCCTGATTTCCTTCCACTGGGTTGCTCTGGTCTGTAAGCTGTACCTCACCACAGAGCAGATCTGTCTCAGGCTCATTCAGTGTGCAAGGCTGAATGATACCAAGTGTTAAAGAACGCCCCAGCAGGAGGGGTGATAGTACCAAGCCAACATTACCAGTTCAGCATAACAAGGTCACTGTTTCTCAGTGATCTGACAGGAGTTTGCAGCATGGTAGAAACATCAAGGATGAGAGTTCCATGCTGCAAGATTTCTTTAGCAGCCAAAGAGTGCTTATAGAAGCACTGGAGGCCCCAGCATTTCTTTCTAGAAGATGATTTTTTGCTGCTCGTGAACTTCTATTGGTACTTTTTTCTTCCATACGTCTGGTGACTCTTTCCAGCATCTTTAAAGGATGGCCTTACCAGGCACCATTTAGGTATTTATTAAGGCCAAATATCCAGAAAAATAGTGAAGCATTTATATGAGATCTTTCATTAAATGCAATACATATATTAAGAAAAATCTGGCCCAAGCAAGTTTACTAGCATTTTCAAACTTTTATACACCTGAGTAATTTATTTCTTCATGCATGAAATTTACTTCCAAAATTTATTTTTTCAAGATTTCATATTCAAAGTGTCCCTGTAAGTTCAGCTGAAATGATGGAAATCGGGAAAGTTTTAAAAATTATTAAGTTCTCTTTTCAGCAAAAATGAAGCAAAATTCTAAGAATGGAAAGCTGAGGTGAAAGATGAAGTGTTAGGAAAAAAGAAATAAAAAAAAAAAATAAAATATTGTCAGGAAGAAAACTCATTGAGTTGAAAATTAAAGCTCCTGCTCAGAATGACTAGCCTACAAGTGTAGAGGTGAGTGTCCTTACAATACTACTGTATTTTAATACTAGATTTTCCAAGTATTAGTCCTGAACATCAGTAGTGTGTTTTCTTTTCCCTATGCAGTGTGCACACTCAAATCCTATTAATGTCAGTGAGAATTTGTATCAACGGGAGACTATAGATTCCTGAGATACTTTTTCATAATGGTGGAGACTTAGTTGAAGAAGCAATGGGAGATCAATAATGCACTGAGGACACTTTTTTTTCCTAGGTGCAACATACTAGAGGTTTTCTAATGTCAAAACTCAGATAGGAAACAGAGGCAAACAAGAAGTGGAAATAGCAAATAATTTGGCTGGCTTGAATAGCTGTTCCCATTGACAATCTGGAGCATAATGCAGGAAATTTATCACTGATTCCCATTGCTACATTTTTGTATTTCTTTCAGAGTAATTGTGACATCCTACTGCTAACTGGCAACGTTAACCAGTGTCTGTTCTGCAAACCTGCCTCTTTGGCTAACAAAATACTAAATGGCAGGGTAACCTTAAGAAAAGCCCAAAGGGACCTAGGTATGGTCATAATATGTGAGCAGCTTGGAGTTGAAAGGTATCCTGTGGTAACTATTCCATTCATAGTGAATTTCTGCAAACAGAGTTAAGTAAATGTTTCATACCAGTATCCTGCTGCTTTTAACTGTAGATAAAGATGTTGAGTGTGGTGCCTTTGAAATGTGGGCTCTAATTTATGCAATTTGCACTATTTCTAGTGTCTGGCAGCTATTATATCTTTTTTTGTTTTTTCCTTTACAAATAAAGGACATTTGGGTTTTGGGGGTTTTTTTGTTTGTTTTTTTTTTTTTTACAAGTTGTTAATATTGGTTTACCATTTTTGCAATATCAAGCTAAGGAGGATGCATGATTATGTTATAGGAGGAATAAGCTTGAAATTCTGGAGAGCAATATGTGCTATAACAGCACTGTTTTCCTTAGATCAAATCAAATAATAGTTATGGAGGGAAAACCTGCATTTGAAACTTGCTACTTTCTTCCAAAAACAGTGAGAGTTGCTACTGAGAGCAAGGTCAATGCAAAAAAAATAAGCCAAACCAAGCCAAAACAATAAGAAAAAAAGCCCCAAAATAAAAATGTGAAGAAAATCAATAAACACCTAAATTATTTAAGGAAAAAATACAACGGGGTGTCTTACTGTCATGCACCATACCCTGCATTGGAGAGCAGACAGGTGGATTGTCTCTAGCTGGAGCTGGGCTGGACACTCTCTCCAGCATGCTCATTAGTAGCTCCGCGCCTGGGCTCCCTGTTAGTAGAAAGGCAGGGATCACAGCAGGGAAGTTAGATCTCAGGCTTCTCACATTCCTGCTCTATCTTAGCAAAGCTTTGCAAAGCCTTTTCTGGCAGCTCATTAGTAGGTGCACTGATGCATAAGAGAAAGTCATTAGAAGTGTTTTTCAACATTGGCTTTTGATCAGGTGACTAGTAGCTTCGTAGAGACATTTACTTACATTGTTTTCTATATGAGATTCTGTTGCTATATTGAGAATGACACACATATAAAATGTGGAAAACTAGCTTGACCTTTCTATGACAAAAGGAAAAAAGCTCCATTAGTTCCCTGAATCTTGTCTTTATATTGTCAACTATGACGTAACAGAAGCATGAAATACTCACTCTTTTAGCTTTAATAATCTATGCCAAGTTCAACTATAATGTTTGATTTAAGGTTATGACAAAAAGGACCCTACTACGAAAGAATAAAGTTGGCATGCCTTAAGCTTTATGATTTACTTTTAGCAAGAAGGATTAGATACTTTCTTTTTCCATGCAGACTGGCATTTTTAGCATTTTAAGACTAAATCTATCTGTAGGGTGAAGTAAAATGCACAGTAAAATTTTATTGGATCAGATAGGGTGGACTGCTTAAGTGCCCCGAGTAGTATCTCTGCTAGAAGGATTCCTTATTGCATGGGAATCATTTTACTAAACTCCAAGAAAACAATGCAAGTTTAATTGGAAATATTTCTAATAAAACTTTAATTAGCACCTTGTTTTCTCAAACCTGCTTAGATAGGCTGTAGAAAACGAAGTTGTGAACAGGAACCAAAGAAGTTTGATGTAAGACCTATGCTTTGAAAATGAACTTGTTTCTTTAGTTACTGGCTCTTTCTAGGGGCTTGATTGTTATGTAATATTACACATTCCAGTATGATAATACTTCTCCAATCCAAAATGCCTGTAGTGACTGTCTAGTGTCTTTGCTCTGGAGAAAAATGTCATGTTGAGTACATGCTATGACGTGCAACCAAACAAGAGGAGGTAAAGTGGCTTTTGTAAAAGTTTACTGAAACAAAATACATCAGCTTAATCAGGCCTGCTTCTGGCTATGTACGGACATGACATGCCAATTACATAAAGTTCCAGCTCAGCTAAGACTCCTGCTGACTAATTCAGTGTTGATTGTTTTCCGCTACATGGCTTTGAGTGCTTGTTAAGGCTGAGGAAAAAAAGGGAGAGGGGCAACAATTGTAGGAATTCTTTGCTTCCATCAAACTGTCTTATGATTGCCAGCAATTAGTTAAGCTCCTTGGCAGTAAAATGACAAGATGGGACTTGACCAAATACAATGTGTGGAGCGCATAGGCATCTGCCCCAGCTGAAAGACATTACAATGTTTGTTAACCTTAAGGGTCATTCCTGATTCACTTCTGCAGACAGAAAACAAGATTTATATAACACAGATCAATACAGCCCTAAGACTTTCGCCATTGAGGATGCTAGATTGAGGCACTTCTCTTTATCAGTTTACCATGACACTAATGTATTTTGCCTGTTTTGCCTGGGCAGTGATGAATCTGTTGGCAAGAGAAAACAAATAAGTTCTGTTGTTGAGAGACATGTTGTCTATGATTTGTCTCAGCAGACATGCCAACTTGCTGGCCAATTCATTTCCTATTTAATTTAAGTGGCATATCTGTCTTCCCCTTTCTGGTATGTCTTTTGTCTGCTGCACACCCATACTGGCATGGCAAGAGGCGCCTGCAGTAGATCTTTTCAGGTAAGACTGATATATCTGAGGCAGAAGCAAAGTAAAGAATCAGAATCCCTGACTTTTAGTATGGGATTTTTTGTAAATGATACTTTTCTCTCTGTTTGCACTCTGAGGAAATCACTTTAATCATCTATTTCAGGCAGATCGTAGGGATTTATTTTGCATACTCATAACCCAGTACCCTTTGAAAATATTCCCTGTAATGTGCTGTACTGATGCGGCAAAAGTCAACAATTTTTTTCTATTTGCAAGAGCAAATTTTAAAAGATGTTATCTGCTTGGAAAATAAAATATGCATTTAGGGTAGTCTTTACTGGGCAGAGAGAAGCTGAGTGCTTAGGACTACAAAATGAATTCTGTTGGTTGTGAGACCAAATATTATGTGCACCTGAAAATCCTTTCTCTTGCTTCAGAACGACAACTGCAATTCTGTCTGTCCCAGGTTTGTCACTCCTTCTTTAAAGCAATTACTTACACAGGCAGCTCATTGCTTCTGGAAATAATACAATATATAAATTATATATAAAAAGAATATATCTTCTTAAAAAGCCCTCTAAGGTGAATGTATGTTGAATAAGCATTTCCCTTAAGAGGCCCTACATCTGGAGGGGTGGGAGCTTGTATCAGAGAGGGCCTTCTCAGCTGAATCCCCTTCAGCCCTGGAATTTTCTTACCCAGTTTATTAACCTCTAGGGCAGGGTGCAGAGCCCATGTGCTCATTCAGGGCCAGATCCTGCCAGTCTTATTTATTTTGAGTGGTAGCATACTCCAAAGGCAGTTAGATCAACTCCAATGGGACCATATGGTTCTACTCAATGCAAGGAACAGTGGCAGAATCAGGGCCTTGGGCTTTTTCCAGAAATGCGTTAAATGTAACAGATAGGCATTTTGTTTTGAGAACAATAATCTTCTTATAACTCTATCCTTATTATTGTTGTGGTAATAGATTTTAGTAATTTTCATTCCATGGGTAAGATAACCTTTTATGATTCAATAGATTATGGCTGTGGGCACAAATCTCCATAAACTGAATGATTAAATAAATAAAATATTTGAAACGCTAAAAAAGGGAGGGAGAGGAAAGGCAATATTCAAGTGATTCAAGCCTGACAACTTTTGCTAGCTGGTTTAATACATATTTCCAAGTGCATCTACATGCCTATTGTCCACCTACCATTGCAGTACTGCAAGTTTCTGTTTTACAGGATCATATGCTAGATGAAGAAAAACTTTACTGAAGGCAGGAAAGCATAGTAACTTAAAACTGTCAAACAGTACCATCATTTAGCAAGGACAGAATTCAAGCAGTGGAATAGTTAACATAAACCACACTTCTCAAATGTGTCAGCTAAATATCTGTGGCAGAACACATTAATTATAGCAGTCAGTTTACCTTTATCCTTCACAACATTTCTGATTAAAATTTCACACATTACAATGATATGTGTCTTTTCTACAAGCTATGAAATCTACTCAACGTCAATAAGTTCTTATTTTGTTATTGAAAGAGTTGATGTATGTATAAAAAAAAAAGACTTTTGATCCCTGACAGTGAAATCAAAAACTCCTGTTTTGGATGTAGTCATGTAGTCATGCTACCTGCATGTATTATATGCCTGTGCAAAGCAATCATTAGTAGCATTGGATAAAAATGAATTTAAAAAGTCTCTAACTTTGCTGCCAATAGAGGGTATGTGGTTTCAAATTTTACATTTGCTGAGCTTAATTAACCCATAGATTATGTTTTGAAAGGTATGTTCAATTAACTGAATCCCTCATGAGGAATTATATACAGGAAGAGATAATCACAACATTTATCTGGTTTACAAATGTATATGCTTAGGTTAAAAATGTTCTGGTTTTTTATCCCATAGAGATATAAAGATTGATAGAAAAATAATGTAAACCAATAATTGCAAATACTTACACAGTAATCTGCATAAAAAATTCCAATTATATTCATTATTAAGCATATAAAACTATTTTTATTGGTGGATAATTACTGATGAAAATCTCTTATTTAACATTCTATTTTCATCTCATTCAGAAATTCATATTTTAAATAAAGTTGCATGTTTACAAGGAGATCCACTGAGGCACATAAAGTGTCTAAATCACTCTACAGAAATGTATCTCGGTGGAAAGAGGAAATGCAGAGTGTAGGTCCAGTGTAAACCTTTGTTATTGAAGCATAAGCACCACTTGAATTTGGTTCATGTGTATTCTCCAAGCCAGCTGGATAAGCCTAGAAATACATTAAGCCAATCCAAAGGCAAATACATGCTGTGATGTACTGGTATTCTCCTGCATCATCGTGTACGTGTTGAACATGAGCATGTGATTCCATGTGTAATGAGAAGTTTGACAAGGGAGCAAAATCATACATTGTCAAAACAAGTGTCTGGACTTTGCCTGCACATATATTTTTTGTTAATATACTTGCTTCCAAAGTGACATTTATTTGGTAGGGCAGCACCACTCTTACTTGACAATGCATTGACTATTTTGATTTTATTGAGAATAGTTTTGACTGCGAACATTTTCTTTTACTGAGACCGTTTCTCACTGACATAAATGAGATCTGATAGCCAAGGCAGGCTCTTGGCTTGGCAGCAAGCCACTGGCTTGATTGTTGGAAGGATAGAACAAAATGTTACAGAAGTAGTCCCATGGGGAGAAATCGCTCCTCTCTCAACAGCACCTCCCGAGCAGTGACCGTGGGTGCCCCTCTCTGTCCCTCCCTTGCTGGCTGGCACTGAAGGGAACGCTGTGCTTGGCTGTGCCCCTCTCTGGAGATCACCTCCAGACACAGCCCTAGGACACAGCACAGCTGGAAGGGAAGATGGTACCTGTACCTACCACACAAAGGAAAATGCAGAGGTTGGGGAACACTCACTTCGTGGAATTTTTAGGTTGCAGAGCCTCTTTGGGGTTAGTGTCTAAGGTCACCTGTGAACATATTTCAGCATGGGTGTCTACATTACTGCATTGTAGGCAAAGCTGAACCTGGACAGTAGGCTAGTCCAGTGCTGTACCTGTGCTATTGTAATACAAAATGTATGTGTTACAAGACACTTAAGAAGTATAGTAAAACAAGCTCTAACATTGTGTAAAGGCAGCTCTAAAGAGGATGCAACAAGATCACGTCCCAGTCAGAGGCTGATTATTACTCTGTTTTCCATTGAGTTTCATGGTCTGCAAAGTGAGGAAATAAAGGCCAAACCTTTGCCAGAAGAGCTGGATAATGCCCTGGTCTACTAATTACCAATATAGTGACTCCATGTCAGTCTCAAGGGCAGCCAAAGTGCTATTCAGCTGATAAATAAGCAAGGTAGTTCTTAATCTTGCTGAAAGATAAAATGTTGCTTTCCTCTATTCTACTATTGTCTCACTGATTGCTTCCAAGAAAATGCGCAGGTTTTTGAAAGCACTTTAAGACTTTCATTTATAATGAGCTGAAGAAGGCCAGTGAGATAAATTCTCTTGTACAAATGATTCTCAAATAAAAATAGTTTAGGTAGAGTTCTTCATTCAGATCTCCTGTGAGTAATGTGTCCAAATACCCTAAAGGCCTACCTTTTACCAAGTTCACAGTCTGTATTATCATCTCTCTATAAGGCATTGATGTTCGAAATGCTTCTGAGTTTCAGATTAGGAATTTCCTAGTGCAAATAAGAAAGAATTTAGCTATAGAGTGTTCCTCTGTTTCCCCATCTAATGAAGCCAAACCAGCTGAATTTGTTGCTTTTGAGTTTTCCTGGATAAACCAATGTATGTTAAAACCTCTGTTTATGTAATCTTATAAATAACAGTAGTAGAGAAAAACGTGATGAAACCTGACTCTATCAACATACAAAACCAAAAAAAGCACTTCTTTTTTGTCTCGTCACAATAGAAGTCATTTTCTGGCAGGCAAATATAGGATCACAAGTCTGCCCAGTGGATAATGTGTAAGAGTGTGCTTCCTGAAGAGATGAAAATTTCATGCAAAAAGATTAGTATTTTGTTATGATTAGAATTTTTCCACAATAAATGTCTCTATACTTTCCTAACACTCACACTGTGAGTCTACAGAAGTTGGAGATATTATGAACAAATTTTAAAGAGGAATATAGTTCAATTTCCCTGCAAATACTACCCTTCCCAATTTATTAAAATGCTTCACATAACCCATAGCAATAGGATTCATAAGTATTAGGTACTCTTATGCACCAGCATGACATCATCCAAACTTTCATCACCTATTTAAACTTAGCAACAATCCATGCATTTTCCATACAATCCATACAATGTGTAAAACACATTGGTCAGGGGATTTTAAAATAGTCATGGTATTTGTGAAATTATAAGGGAATGCTGGAGCATCAGTGTGATGGGCTGTTTTGGAGAGTCCCCTTCTTGTCTCCCTTCAGGGAGGATCCCCCTCCTAAAACCCCTGACCCCTCCAGTGTCCCTGCCACATACCAGGAAGTAAAAGTAGAGTTCAAAACTGGACTTGCTGTGTCCATATTTTGAATACAATTTATATTTACCTCATTTCAGAGTGCATGTGTTTATTTTTACAAGAGAAGAGGATCATGAAATAGAGGTGTGAAAATTTAGATAGCACCTGATTAGTCAGACTGTTACAGAGCATAATGGATTTTCAGCTTTCTCTATTCTTTATCCTCTGACTTCAGGCAATCATTTAGTAGTGCTGGAAGAACGAGTTATTGGTCACAATTTCACGATGTAGAATGCACACATAGGACCACAGCAATTAATTGAATTTATATAAAAATGTTTATTCAATTTTAATTAGATTGAGCTATATTGTGGCCATATTGAATTAACTTAAGCAGTGGCTTCTTGGTTTCATTGTTTTATTACAGTGTATACATTGCTGCATATTTGCCCCAATTCTTACAAAAAAGGAAAATATGCCTCACGCTTCAGATAGCTTATAATAAACTCAAAAGGCCAGGTTGATTTTGTTTTAATGGGTGTGATGTCAAAGGGAAATGTGGAAAAAATATTTGGTATCCTGCCCACTGGGTTAAGCTGGAGAATGGAGGAACAGCCCCTAAATTCTCCATCCCACTGAAAAATGACTCTGCAGCTCGGTGACTACAGCTGCAGCAATACCCCTTTTCTACTTATGCTGAGCAGTGGAACTACATAAAAGCTTCCCCCCAGGTTTTCCCTATGTCTCTCCTATCTTCTGACTCCCAGCACAGGAATACTTTGGCAATGCTACCTAAAGTGTACTTAGAACAACTGCCTAAACGTTATAAGTAAAGTCTTACTCTAATCTGGGAAAACCTGTGCTGGAGCAGAGTTTCTGCAGATCTGTGCAGATTTCTTGTCATGCAGATGCCAGGGTGGATCATGGCATAGTGAATAATAGCAGTCCAATTTGAAAGTGATTCTCTACAAAGAATGAAATACCCTAAACATTTGTGTGTTCTGTGAAACAACTTTTTGCTCTCCATTTAAATTTGGAATATTGCTGTATGCACTATTTGTCTTCAGCCAGTAAAAAAATAATGTCTACCTTTCTTAACTCTTACTCAGAGCTCTCATTTTAATGGGAAAAAGATCTATTGCAATCTGTTATGTTGATTAGATTTACTGTCAAGGCAACTAAAGTGCACAATTGTTTATTTGTTTGTTCTTTCAGTGTAAACATTGACTGGGTTGTTAGCTCTGTTTCTTATTAAGGTTTCCCAGCAAGTCCCTTTCTAAAACTCTGTTTCCCAAGTGTTTGCCAAATTTGAACCATCTGAGGTGCATTTAGCTATGACAACATCTCAGAAGATTTAGATGTTTCAATAATATTGTTGGGGGAAAAAAAAAAAAAACCCACAAAAACACTGGTGAAATCTGGCAAGTTCCTTTCCTTGCAGATCCATCAACCTCATATTTCAGAATAGCAACTTGAAATTTGGCAGGGAGGCAGCCTTGCCCTATCCCTATGAAAATCTGGCCGTGCTGTAAGCCTCGAAGAGTTCCAATTGCACATGGTGGGAGACTTCTTCCATTTTAGCTGCTAAGTCCCGCAGGGTGGTGTGGCAGGGCAGGGGCCGTGGTGCCATGGCTCGGTCCCCGCGGGCAGGGCTGGCTCCCCCCGGGAAGGCGCTCCCAGCGCAGGGAGCGCAGGACGGCGCGCAGCCCTGAGTGGCACCCGGGCAGCACGGAGGAAGCTGGCCAATTAAAATTCAAAGGTAACAAAGCCAAAGCAGAGAAGGAAATAGAAAGTATGATACTGGTACGAGGAAGCTGGTGAAACTGGAAGTGACTGGACAAGGAAATTATGTTCACTGTTGGTGATTTAGATTTAATTAGCTGATTCCCCCCCCGCTTCAATTCCAATTCCCGGCACCTCCTGTCAGTCACAAAAACAAGTCCATTTGGTTCATTAAAAATGTGTGTTTCTGTACATTGAGGCATTTGGGAGTTCTTAGAATAAAAGATCATGGAGAATATATTTTGAATTTTTAATAATGAGATCCCTTTCAACATGTTCAGTGATGGACTGAAATAATTCTAAAGTTGAAATTAAATGTGATTGGGGGGGGGGTTTACAAATTTTATCCAACTTAGCTACCTGCACTTCTGGTTGAATATTACCTCACTCAAGAAAAATCTTTCAGTTACTGCAGTATTTCAGAAATTAGGAATTTTGTTTACCAATTTAGTGTACAACATGAATTGTCTTTATTTCTGGGAGGAATTTCTGTTTCTTTGATGAACACAGACCTTCCTGCCTTTCAGATATATGAAAATAGGCTTTAATTTTCCATGGGTTGCTCTGCAAAGCACCTGGGGTTTGTTTCTCAAACAAAAAGATAGCACCAAAATGGCACATATTTAGTTAGTTTAAAATCATGCTACAGCATGTCATTCAGATTCACTAACTTCAGCCTGATTTAACAGTGCTTGAATAACATGAATTTCACTTCAACTTAATTAAACAGAGGCATAAGCATTTCAGGAATGATGTTGATGCAGTCTGGACACTTGAAGCCTCATTGTAATCTTACACACAAATGAGCATGCAAAATGTCACTTGAAAGGCAGAGATTTAGATACCTAAGTTGTAGAGGCAATTATCCATTTGTGTACATCAGTGCTGTGTTTAAGAATACAAAATATTTGTGTGTATTCACTGAAGACCCATTGGGAGAAAAGAGCTATTCAAAGTAATTTGCAAGCCTTTATTTAAAATGCAGAACAATTAATTTAAAACTCAGGATTTTGAAATGCTGATAGCAGAAGATCAACATTTTCTATTAGTTAAATAGGACAATAGGAATCAGAAAATCAGAGTGCAGCATTGTGTGTATATTTGCATGATTAACTTATTTATTCAGTTTGAAATAAAGAGAAAAAGGGTGTCAGATAATATGCCAAATTTCATTGTGTAGAAGTTTTTACCATATGATTTTCTAAGCTCATGATGCTCTTTGGATTCATTTTACTGCTGCAATTAATACAGCTAGAGGAGATAAAAATGAAAAATGTTCCTATTATAAATAGATCTATTTTTGCAAACACAGTCATCCCAGCCACACTTTCAGCCACACCTGAGGAAGATGCGGCACAATAGTGCTGGGACAGTGACAAACTCAGTTATGTTACAGACATTTGAAAATTACACTGGCTTTTTCCACTTAATACCATGTAGCTCTGCCTCTGTTACCTGGACCAGAAATATTTTGTTTCACTAGATCCCAATCTTGTAAGACAGCCCTGTCATTTTCATTTGTCACTCTTTGTATACCGCATCGCACAGGAGTCTCGTTGCCCCAGCCAAGTGCCATAGGCTACTGCTCAGAAGAGAAACCTGTCATGGGGGATAGCAAAGGTAAACACCACAAAACAGAAAGTTTATGGCTGAAATCACTACCCAGGGCTTCATGCCCACGGGCTTCGCAGGTGGCGTAATCACCTATGGCTGAGTTGGAAAGATCCATGATCTCAGCTGAGAGGTAGGAAAATGTCTCTCCCACCGGCCCTGCCTCCACCATGGTCCCTCTCCAGCCTTGTCTCTCACGGGAGGTAGCAGCAGGGGACTGAAGATGAAATTAAAGTATTGGTGGTAGGAAGAGAAGTTGTGATTGACATGATGCCTGAAAATAGCTCCAGGAGCTCTGAAGTCGAGTTGACAGCAAAAGAAAAGGTCTGGGAGGAAAAAACCCAAACAGACGAGGGACGATGGCACATCTCTGAAACAACCAAGTGATCCCAGATCACTGGTGACAGAAGCCTTTCTCCAGCAGGAGCCAGCACAAAACTAACATGACCATGGTTCTTTCAGGTTTCTTGTGTTACTCTTAACAGTAAATTGTGGAAGTTAAAGGGAGTCAAGAAAGCAAAATTTCTTAGCATGTTTACTTCTTAAAAACTGAGAGGGTGGAACACAGATCTTCTTTCCCTGACTTGGATTTTTGGTTTACCCTTTGGTCCACCCCCAGTGAAGCAATTAATCAAAATAAATGAGGCAGCAAACATCTGATATTAGCTGACTTCAGATTGCAGCATACTGTCTTCAGGAATTCCACTTACCACACAGTGCAGGGCACACTGTGGGTTGTACTCCCATATCTTCAGGAGTCTGAACAGTATTTTGAAGTATGTCTTATTGGTAAGCTACTGATTAGATAAAGGGAATAGCTTATCTTTGGTTTTATTGGTTAGGATTTTTTTAATCTCTATGTAGCTATGCAGATGTAATGATGTTCAAGGTGGTGTAATGATGTTCAATTCCTCTCTGTACCAAGCCTTTCTTTACATTTTGTGAGAGGAGGGCCATCATGTCAACAGATCTAAAGCAAAGAATCAGAGTGAAAACACCTCAAACCTAGGGATTAGTAAATCCTTTATTGTAAAAAATGTGAATTTACTGTGAACCATATGTCTGGTTCCAGACATATACCAATAGATAAAGCACCTCATCAAAGGTAATAGGTAATACAAATTTAGAAAGATGAAACTTAGAGGGAAACGTGATTCTATTTAGGAGACATCCCAAAAAACTGGATACAGGGTTCTCTGTGAAAAATACAAAAGAGCTGTGCTAGTTAGGTGTGGTCATGTAATTTGGGATTATTTGGCTTGATTTGACTAAAACTCTTCATTACTAAAGTGTGCAGGTGAGATTTCTGCCTGCCTGTCCTCAAATCATCTTTTGTATGTCAGATGGTACTCTCAGAGCAATGTAAGCAGAAGATAGCTACAAAGTACCTACAATGGCTTCAGCTGTTACAGAGCTTATCTTGGCCTCCTGGGAAAGCCCACAACATGAGCACAGGCTATTTTCTCTTTCCTGTTCATGAGTGGTTTGGCTTTATTACATACTTATTCCAAAAAGAAAAGGGAAAAAAATAAAGAGGCATTAAATAAACAAGAGTCTTTATTTCCTCTCCAAAATTGATCCCTGGACTTTTGCTATAAGCTTTGTCCTCCAGAAGAGCCTCCAAATCCATAGAGAAGTTAATAAGACCTCCCTTCTAATATGAACCTTCAAAGTTATTAAAGAGCATTTCTGTGCAAGGTTTTAAGAGCCTGATATAAGGATGACTCAGCAGTGTCCTTAGGCAGATTCCTAGGATCACTGTCCTTTTACAGCAATTATGGAAATTTTCTGAGATTTACTGAGTGTTTAGTAGTTTTCAGTATCCATTCAAAGGGGTAATTTAGCAAATTTTGCCAAGAAAATTAAAGCATTAGGAAAGGCATGAAAATTAGTGAGGAACTGGTGAACAAACAGCAAGTTTGGAAATGGATTAAGAAGATGTTGAAATGAGAGTTTCAACTCCTATTTTACAAATGGGGAAAAGGAAGCAAATAAGTTTAGTGATTTCACTGAGGTGACAAAGGAAGTCACTAGCAGGATGAAGACTCTTAGCTAGGGGGAATTTGACATGAAATTATATTTAATTTTAATAGGAATTAGCTAATCAATTAACACACCCCATGGCCCTTGTGGCACACCATGGCTGTGGACACCATGCATGGCCATGGCAGCTTGTCTGCTGCTGCCAGCCCATCACAGCATCTGCCAGCTTATGTCCCAGGGAAATGTGATGTGCTGGTTGCCTTCTGTAAAGTAATATTACCTTAACAGGAAAGGCACTGTGCTATTTGGCATCCCAGTAAAGCCAAGCCCCTGATGTCAGGATACAGGGAACCTGCACGATCAGCTAGTCCACCTGCACGGGGATGGTGTGGGACACTCCACTGGAAACAAGGAGCTCCAAGAAGAGACTGAGTGAAGCTGCCCAAGGACTCAGGAGCTCATCCATCCTTCAAGTGTGTGCCATGGTGTCCATGGGGGCCACGGTGGGCCATGGGCCACACACAGCTCTGTGCACCTTCCAGAGCCAGCACCCAGCCTGGGCCCACTGCTTCTCCTCCAGGACTCCCCTGCACATCCCAGCTCTGTGGCTCCCCTGTAATTCTGTCATTGATGGAACAATTCTGAGCTGCACCATTCCTCTGCCCTGAGTGCAGGGAATGGTGCCAACACCAGCTCTCATTTAACTCGTTTGCAAATGTCCCCCACAGTGCTTGGAGGATTTTCTTCATCTGGCTTAGTTTGCTTTTTAACTCTGAGAGCGAGATCTAAAAGACAGAAAAGAAATACCTTCTTTCAAAAGGGTCGAGTGTATTGTACCTCCCTTTCCAACAGATCCATGCCCCTCTCCCATGCTGCTGTGTGGCCAGAGGGGTGCTCTGTTCCCTGCATCCAGCTCTCAGCAGCAGCCTGAGCAGGGCTGGCTGCGAATGACACATCCCTCCTGGGTCATGTCCCTTCAGACCCTGGATATAAATATCCCTAGCAGAGGTTTAATAACTTCTCTACTGGAGAGAAAGCAAAAGAAATGCCCAATTTTCATATCCATCTCCCTTATCCGATGTCTTTTTGAAAAGCAGACCAAGAGCTGTCCTGAGCACCTTCTAGTTTTCCATCTCCATTTGCCCCTCTTACATTTCATGCTTTATAATTATTAGGCATTCATGCTGCCTTTTTTTTTTATTTTTGCAATTGAGATCTATATTACATAACTGTAATGAGCATGGTAAAATATTAAATGATTAACTGTTTGTTTGTACACCTATGAAACATTCTGTAATGGGATTAGGCTGAATCCCTAAAGAGTCATTAACTTGCATTATACTGAAGTATTTATTATTGTGGCATATGTAATGGATAATATTTGTTTACATTTTTAATTACTCACATTTTCAGCCAAGAAAATCTCCAAGGATAATGTCTCATTTACAAGTGTCCTGGCAAAAGACAGCATAATGTAGTCACACATTACCAACAATTCCATGACAACTATGCATTGGTTTAAATATGAATTTCAAGTAAAGACATAATTATGGTAAACAAAAAAAAAATATGATACCATCTATCTGTGCATTAAAAAAAAAAAACAACCCACAAAAACTTTAATTAAGCAAACTTTTCTGTAGCTGCTTTGGATATTGAGTTTGTTCCATGGCCCAGTGAAGTGAAAAGAAAAAAAATTCATTTTCATCCACAGTGTCCAAGCTGAGACCACAAATAATGTAGCAAGTATGTGGCAATGTATACCTTCAAAATTTCACAATGCATTGAGTCCTATGATTAGGGTGGGGAAAACTATTTTTTTTTTTCCACAGAAAATGAAAATAAAAGGAAATAAATTTAATTGAAAACCTTCAATTTTTCAAAGCTTCTTCAGGAACTTGCAGTAAAGTGTGCTTGGATGATAACCTCTCCTTATCAGAATCAGCTAAGGGATGAGCTATATTAGCCCTGAGACTTAGATCAACCATGATGTATTTTTGGTGAGATTCTCAGAAATATTCTTCACAGAACTTAATATCAGTTAGAAAATTGATCCAGCAGTAGTGAATGACCCATTGTCTGAATCCTTGTTCACTGCAATTCCAATTTGTATAATTTCAATATTCTTCAAGCAGACTTTTGCAATAATTTGTAGAAAAAACCTTTTGGGTTATTATATAGAAAATAATTATTTCTGTTTTTTATGGAGACCCATCAATAGTGAAACAAATAATTTCTTCCTAGAAACAGTAAGAATATATGCATTTTAGCAGAAGAATCATGAGGATTAGAATTTTGGAATACATCCTTCAAGTGAGCTGAGCAATAGCTTCACTTCTTCTTGGTAGTTCTTTCTAGACTTTGTAGAAGATTCAGCCCATTTATATTACTCTGCCTGAGGGGTATTGCCATATGACAAAAAGACAATTTTTTATTCTTAGCACTGTGTTAAACACGTGGCCAAAAACAAGAAGGTAAACTATATATTTGACCTTTTCAAAGCTCTATTTTGGCAGTAGAAGCCCTTAAATCCTTCTCCTGGCATCATCAAAACTTAGAAAAATTCAGCCTACCAAGCAAAAAATTGGTAGCTGTTTACAGTCTTTTCAATTCTTCTTGCAATAGAGATTTTCCGATTCTTCACAATGGCTTTCTTTGCAGCTAAACCCCATAATATTTGATTGAAAATGCTGTTGCTGTCCTTTAAACCTTTCATAGATTGGCAGCCTTTTTTGAAAGTCCCATTTCAATTATTGGAACAGACTTCCCAGGGAAGTGATTGAGTCACCATCCCATTTTTATTTCTGATGACAAAATGTACCTTGTTATTCATCTGGACTACCAAACCAGTCAGTTATTTAGCATTTTTATAATATATTTTCAGTCTTTACATAGACAAGTGGATCTGTGTAACTGAAATATCTTTGCATGAAACCCTTTCGTCATTAACTGATTGCAGTTTTTGAAATCAAATAGCCCAGCAGAACAAAACACAAAACATTCCTATCATTTTTTGAATGAAAAAAAAAAAATCCATGCACCAAGTTTATATCATAGTGGCTGTAGTAGAAGGAGTATATGCCATGCTACTTAATATCTTTGAAACCATACTCACATCTTTAAAAGAATGTGTAAATCTCTCTCTAATTAATTGTAACGGAGTTTAGTTTGCCCATTGAGAGGAGCATAAACCCTTTAATTGCTACATTCTAGAAGTCTCTGAGTCCCCAGCCAGCAGTAACCATTTGATGTGTATCATGTCAAATGTGATGCTTAAAATTAGTTTGATTAAAATACGTAAAGTTAATGAATTGTCAAAAAAAAAAAAGTTCTTTAGAAGGCACAGTTTTAAAAAGATGTCTATTTTAATCTTCATAATATAACTGTCTCTGGTATTTCTCTAATTTGGTAATGCTTCCAGACACATTCACGGTGGTCATCTTTGATCATATAAATTCAAGAGATTCCAAGGCTTTTTCAATTTGCATAAAAAACAAAGAAAGCATTGTCAGAAATCCCCAAATATGCATTTTGCATCAAGTTTCACCTAAGTGCTATACAAAGACTCAGTGTCTTGATGCTAATTTATTGAAAATGCCTTGGCCTTTAGGAATTTCCCATTGGCACTTAGTAGAGCTGAACTCAAAGTGGCAATGGCAAAAAACAGCCATCAAAACTGTGTTCATGCTGACATCTAAGCTGCAGTGCTCAAATTATGAGTGCCTTGAAACAAAATACTGTAGAAGGAAAAACAAAGCATAAATGCTTTAAGGGCCAAGATTTTATTTGAAAGGGGTAGAGGGGAAAATAAGTTTGGGGATTTTTAGTGGAATCAAATGTACTAAAGACTTAGCAACAAAAAAGGATTTAATAATAGATGTAAAAGTTTTGATGTTTTATGCACAGCTCTGAAGTCAGTGTTTTATATCTATAATTTTTGCATATACATAACCATATTTAGATTTCGACATATGGTCTGTAAATAACATATGTAAGCTGGATCGTTGAGTGAGATTATTTTTTTCCTGCTGAATGTACGTGTTTATTTTATGAGCAGAGACGTGAAAAGTTCATTCATGTCAAAATGTGTTGCTAAGTATAAACATGCTGCTTCACTTTAGGCAGGATCAGGAAAGACCCTGGGTGTGTAATCTCTGAATTGACTCTATGCTGATGTTGCCCAGGTTTTGTATTACTAAACTATGGCTCACAACAACAACAAAAATTTAACCTTTAAATAGAGGCACCAAAATAATTTAAAACAGATTGGAGGGTTTAAAGGGCTCCAAGAATAAGCAGCTCATATTTCAGTTCCTCCCCTCTAGGGCCTACCTATTTGGTGCTCAGAGTTCATCTCATATTGCAGCTGCTTATGTTCACATTTTCTGCAGTGTGTGGATGAAATTTCCAAGCAAAAGAAATAAAAACAACAAAAAACCTAAAATATACAACATTAAAAATATCTTCCCTAAAACAATGGTTTGGCTGTTATTGGGCAGGGAATAGGACAAATCACCCAGAGGCTTTTAAGTAAGAGCAGGGGAAAGAAAAAAACCAGAAAATGGTGAGAAAGTGTGGAGATTTTAAAGGGACTTTTGGTTTCAGGGGACATTTTTTATTCAAAGTTCTTCCAGGTTATGGAGCCCATTATTTTTTTGTTGTTTGTTGTTGTTCTTTTATTAAAAAATTCTTTGTAATTCATTTAGACTTTTTTGCCACTAGGCACAGACAGATAACAACAAACAATGGCACTCTGTATTTATCACTTTATTCTGTTTTACAGTGTATCTCTGATTATGGAAACAATACATTTTTTGCACCTTCCTTTGCTTACTATTTGTCAAGAGTACCCTTTATAAACAATATATTTTCCCATTTTAATAAAAGGCTAGAGCTGCACTAAATGCATAAGATGGGATTTGAAACAAAAACCCATCAGACTGCTAAAATAAGGTTACAAGGCCTTCATTTCTACAACACCATCTTATGAGTTAAAAAGCCTTCCATCTACTACATTTTCTAGCCCTACCATTCAAATGTAAAAGCTATATATCTATTTAATTAATGAACAAATTTCACTCCTTTCACCAGAATGTCTTGCCATGTAGTCCTGCAACCAAAGTGATTGCTGTTGCAAACATCTCACTCACACTAAACAATTTGTACTAAATAACCAGGCTCCAAGGACCTTTCTTCCATACATATAATCTATTCCATTTTTCTTTAGCCAGTACTTATGCATATGTAAAGGTATTATTATGAAGAACCCAACATCCTTTGATGACTGAGGAAAATCTGCCCCCTTTGAAGTCTATGTGAATTTTCTTTTTCAGCTGCAGCAGCGGGAGCCTCACCCCATCTAAGTCTCCCTAAGTAATTCACATGGCTTGGGTCCAAAAAGAGGTGAGCACTGTGTTCAACAGTGAATGGTAACCTCACTGGTTTCTATAACTGGATCCAGCTGTAAATCCCAAAAGGTCAATATGGTCGTAGCTTCTCATATGGTCCTTTCCTTGAGCCTGCCTAGTGTCCTCTATATTTCTCTTCTGCTGTACCTCCCACACTCTTCTTGAAGTAGGGAAGAATTTGCATTATCTGGGGAAGCAATCCTTTTGACTGCTTTCAAGGCTAGCCCAACCAGGCATGGCTGTCATTACTGAGGTGCCCAGAGCCTCTCCTGTGGATATAACAGTGAAAACACCAAGGACTTGCTTTCCTTTTCAACTCTTCTAGTCATTTCTTCAGAAATGTCTTCCTTCTGACTTGCATTAATAGAGTGAAACATACAGACCAGGAAAACTAATCTACTGTAATAATGTTTTAATTGATAATTAGATACAGCTTGTTCTCTCAAGATAAAAATATTTCCACTATGGCTAGATCTTTATTCTAGAGAAGGACTAAAATATCATGATTTGTGTTCTGAACTATTGAGAGTACAAAAATCAGGTGTTTAACAGAGTAAGTCTTCCAACAAGGCAAAAGTGTACTTCTGCAGCATGTCAGTGGAAAGGGAGTACAAATTCTCAAGAACCACAAAAAGGCCAGCTCAGTTCCAGCTCCTTTTCCAGTGCCAGATTTCTCCAGATATCAAAACTGGCTTGCTTACATATTCCCCTGAAACTTGTATGTAGTGTGTCTAGCATTTCCTAGATCATGTCTATGCTATGTCAGCTCTTAGCAACTGACTTCAAATACAATTTACTACCATGTGAAACTGGGATTTACATCTGAATTTAAATTCAGCAGTAGTTTCAGAGGAGTATCATATGAGAGTCAGATAATCTCATTTCACTTTCACAGTGTTTCTAGATGTCTGGCTGAAGATTAAAACACTCATGAAAGCAGCTGCAGAACTAAGCAATCACAATAGCACTAAACAAGTTTATTCTTGATCTGCAATATCATTAGAAAATTTGGGGGATTAGTGTTCATTACATATGGTATATATTTGTCTTTATTTTCTACGTACTTATCTGAAAGGTTAATGAAAATGCAGATGCAATGGTTCCTTTATATGGGTTTACCTTCCATGAGTGCCAGTTTTCAGACTAATTGATTATGTCAGAAGCTCTATAAATATCAATAGCATATGGAAAGGTTAAGCTGAGGTCTCCACATAACTGGATTCATACTCTTTATTGATGGTACAACCATTATCCAGCCATAATGGAAGTGCTTTGTGTGTGAAATAGAGTAGAACATTGGATAATTTTCACCAACGACTGACTTGAGGAATCAAACTGAATGACTGACTTCTGCAAACTAATGAACAAATGTATGATGTACAGTGTGTAAACTAAAGCTAGAATTAAAAAAATCAAGAATAATGTAAAATTAAATGTATGTAATCATTGTTTTGTCAGTTGTTGTTTGATACTATTTAGGATGCTCTTCAATCTCCTCTGAAATAAACAGTAGGAGGCTGTATTAAAATGACATCTTGCAAATAAGAAAAGGTAGTTGACAACATGTTAATTTTCCCTAATGGACCTAAAGATCTTTTCTAGCTTGTAAGAATATTAGGAGTCAGTTCTACATCATAATTTGATTGGGCTATCTTTTTTTAGGATGGTAACAGCAATTTTTTCTGAATGGCTTTATTGTTCTCTGTTAGTTTTTCTATTACCTAAGGTGGGTTTTTTTTGGTACAATCCCTAAGTGTCATTTCCCTGATAACTCTGGACAGCAAAGAGAGCTTGAAAGCAGTGTGGCATTATGGTATTCCCACTGCCATAACTCCATGTGGTAGTAGTGCAGGAGGGGTATTGCAGGTTCACCAATTGTTACAAAGAAAGCTGGATTAGTTTATTGAAAGTTTGAGTAGTTACTGATGTATGTTATACATGCTGTGGAACAACTGGGGAGTCATTCAGTCTGTCATGTGGAGCCATAACTCCATATTCATGCTCAAGGCTAGATTTCACTTGGACTGTTCAGCCACCACTCTGTTCTTTCCTCTTCAGAAATTATCTCTGTATCCAACAGGTTTTGCAGGAAGTGCCAAGACTATGCTTCATTGCAGATAATAATTTAAAAACTACAGAGTAGTGCTTTGAAAATAAAATCACTGTAAACATGCCAGTTTTTTAACCAGCTGTAAAATGCAGCTAAGAATCCTGTATATTTCCACATCTGGACTTATTTCAGTAAGAGGTATGGGACAGTGGTTCAGCTTTTTGCATTAGAAATGAAAATAAATGCTCTTTTCTCAGTAGTCAGTACACTTTTTTTTCATAGAAAAAAGATACGACAGCAATTGCAATTCATTTTACTGTGTTTTTCTCTGATAATGAGTGTGCTTAGACCTCAGATTGTATCACTTTGCCATATAAATTCCCTTAAATTTAGTATATAGCAGCATTAGGAAATGCTGCCTTCTTTTGGTTTTGAAATATTGCTAGAGAGAATTTAGGGGGAAACTAGGTATAATCAATTCCATCTTTAACATCTGTTTCTAACTGCATGAGGCTTTGTGTGCGAGTAAAATTCCCATGCTGGTGAAAGCAACAGCAAAATTCCTTTGAGTTTATCCCAATTGATCAGGCTATTCCTGTGGGACTAGAGTTCTCCACCTTCACTTGATCATGATCCGCACTGCACGTGATCTGACCCAAATCAACAAGCAGGAAGATACACTTCACTCTGACCCCTGAGTCTCAAAAATCTACCGTGCCATCCAATTGATGCAGAGTTTATCTCTGCCTTGGAGAGATTGGTTTCTCCTACAGTTGAGAAGTCATGAGTGACTTTATGCCAGATTTACTTTTCTCATTTGCTAAGCATTGTCTACATCAGCCTTTGAGCTTTATCAGCTAAGCACCAATGAGGTGACCCTGGTTAGACAATTTGTGTGAGCAGGACAAACTGCTGCAAGCTGTGATTTGTGCAGTCCTGTCTGGGTGGGAGGTGACCCACATCAGCTGGGAGCAGCTTTGGGCACACTGTTGAGTAGAAGCAGTGGCTGATGGGCCAGGTCCAATAGGGGAAATGCAGGAAAATCTTGAAACACACGGCTACAGATGTTTCGACATTCCTTCTATCCAAAATTTCATTGGCTTTTTACAACTGTTAAGGTGAGAATTTACAGTGGACACAGTGGGGGGAAAAAAGAGAGCTGTCTTTCCGACTACTAAGAGTGAGGTAGGAGGAATATCTTTTAGCTTTTGACATGAATATAATATGATATTCTTGATGATTGTCATCCAGACCAGTTAAAAATGAAAGGTCAAATCCAATTCATTTTAGTCATGTAAAGAACCCTACAAAGTCAGTTTGACTAATGTTCTTCAGGGAGAGAAATTTAGCTGTGAGCATTATCTGGAGCAAAAGAAAGTGTAAAGTCATTGCTTTCTCAGAATTGCTGTTAAGGACACTAAAAAAAGCTTTTAAAATGACTTTGAATTGCTGCAGTTAAAAAAGTGTTAGAGTTTGACTGAAGTAGCTGAAAAGTACATTAAGACCCAGATTTTCCTGAGGTCCAGCAAAGACTTAATCCCAGTAGAACACCATTCACTAACAAGGAAAATAGTATGGTCCTGTGTAGACTGGTGCTTCATCCACCCTCTAAATGGAAGAAAGATGCTGAAAATTACCTCTAAGTCACCAAACTATATAAATTATCTCTGAAAAAAGCAGCAAAAATAAAATGCTGTTTTATTAAATGCACTGCTGTTTTCCATTGAGAAATGTGAAGGTCATGGGAAGAGTAATTTCTTTTTCTAATTTTGAAAATAATATAAAGCTATTGCTATGACATGAGTCACTTGATTTCTGAAAGCACCTCCAAATCCTCATAAATAGATAATACAGTGGCTGTGTTGTTGTGAGAATGTCCCTGCTTATGAACTGTGCTTAAATTACCTTGTACTACCCCAATTAGATTCACAACATACCTATGTTGCAAAAGGCTGTTTTCTCTCTCAATTAGTTGAAAAGGATTAGACACACTGATAGATAGTACTAAATGCTAATGGGTCAGATCCTAAAGCCATTACACTGTTTTCATGCTGCATTCTGCTGGCATTGATTTCACTGGAGTGCTGAGGAAAACCCGAATATGAACATCAGTATGCAGCTCAATATTTTATGGGTTTTCTTGTCTTGGCTTTTAAAAATATTCTCCCTCTGCTATTCTTTAGCCAGAAGAGCAAAAAGAGCTAGTTCCAGCCCTGACTTCAAAAAAAAGGTTGAGTGACAGTACAGAGGCTTGAGGAAATCACAAGTTTATATGTGGGCTTTTTTATCGTATCTAATGGCAAAATTAAAATTAGTTCCCAATTAAAAGAGAAAAGTACAAGTACAATCTGAGAACAGAAGATAAAGGGTGCCATGAAGAGAAGATTATTAAGCAGCATAGCATAACAGGACCCCAGGTGCAGAAGGGCCTCATTATACTCACATTCTTGTGCTGCAACATACAGATGTACAGTAAACCAAGGGAAAAAAAATATTCCAAAGGACAGTTTTACACAGCAGCTACATTTGAGATGAGTACATGTTTTTTGAAGACAGACCATAACAACTTGGTTTTTACTTCCAAAATACAGTGGCACATTAATTGCTTGATCAGCCAAATGAAACTAAATGTAATTAAGACTAGTGTGGGGTTAATTTGGTCCATAATTATGTTATATAAAGTAAATGAAAATTGTTTCCTTCCTAAATTGCAATTCATTACAATTACAGATATTAAAATAAGATACTATAAAATTACATGAAGCATGTACACATTAATAGCCATTAGTAATAGCTTGATATTTCTATCCAAGCAACAGTTTATTAGAATGCCAAAAGGTTATATTTGACAACTTACATGACTGATTTTTTTACTCATCCTTTCTCCTCCTCTAAGAAATTCAGTCTTCTTACACACAAAACATATGCCATGTCATATTTGTGCATGTTAGGCATATTAGTTTTAGTCTAAAATTTGTTTTAACAATATTGCTCACTGTTCATTAAAATACTTAGGTTTGACAGCTGTATCTCTGGAACAAGCCACACCAGACTTGGTGAAGAGGAGCTGCCTCTCCCAGCACAATAGAGTGCTTTATTTTGGGCAGAAGAACTTCTTGGTAGTAGGCAAATGAAGACTTAGATCCTTTTGCCTCCCATTTAATTTAAGCATAAATTTAAAGCTAAGCCCATGCTTAATGGCTTTGCTATGCTTTAGTAGTTTTTACAAGGACTTGAGTATTTTGTAGAATTGGAGCCACTGGCTCTATACACTGAAATCAATGGCAATGGTCATGGTGTGCAGGGTCTGACCTGTACCTCTTATGAGACGAAATATCCCTAGGTATTTCTACAAAGAATTGTAAACTTCAGGGTATCACATTTTGACCACTCCTGTGAATTGATTTCCTACTGTTTCTTTTTCTGAAATTTTTCCTTTCAGGGACAGAAAATGTCTAGCAACAACATTTTAATATCAAACAAAAAGAGTGACAAAGCAGTGCTTTTGAAATCATAACATCCATGTGATTTTTGAGCTGATGCTGAATGATGGACATTAGAAATATATGTGATATTTTAAGTTCTTGTGTGCACCACATAAAAAGCTACAGGCACAATAATAATTTTTATGCACCCAGGATACTGATGGAAATGAGGGGACAAATAGGAAATGCAGGATAAATCTTGTTAGGGTCCTTCAACTCCAACATGACCACATTTAGTGTCAAAGACATGAAATCTCTAACTGCATTGCACAGCTGGGTATCACATTTAACCACAAGGATTAGGATGTAATCCTGTGATTTCTGAACATCCTGAATTTCTGAAGTACTTCATACTTGCAGACTCAGGATTTTATGTTCCTTGAAAAGCAGTGAGGAAATAAGTTTTATTCAAATGATCTGCAATTGTTTTCTTCCTTACATGAAATAGTAAGACATCCTTTGTTAAAGGAAGAGACCATGACTATTGAAGTGCCTTGATTTCTTTTAAAATATACATAAAGCATACTGCTCCCAGATTTGCAAGCTTAAAGTAAAATGTATTTTAAAAATAAACTCACTGTCTCTCTTCTCTTTATAGCAACTCAGACTCAGGACGCTTAGTTGCCAGAATTAGGTTATTTCCACTGACAGTAAATATATTTGTCTCTTAACCATTAATTCTGCTAATTGAGGATTTCATAAAAGTGGTTTATAAACTGATGATAAGAGATCAGCACCCTACAGTGTTGGTTATACCTGTACATAACATTAATACTCATTTAATAAGCTGACCAATAAAAACATTAGGTAGAATATCTTAATGATGATATCTTACTTTCAACAAACAGAGAGATATGTTTTGCAATATTTAATTGAGCAGATCTCCCAGTGGCTTCTGTGAAAGGTGTTCTTGATTAAGGACTACAGAATTTCACCTTAATAATATTTATCATTTATGCATGGAAATGTAGGGTGATAACAGTTATTAGCATCCCAGGTAAAGAAGCTCATGCAAATTATTCTGCTATTAAGCAGTCAGCCACATTGTATTTAATACCCCCAAATAGTTATGTATATTTAACAGGGAAATGACAATAGGAAAAAACAGATTTAGTTCAGATGTGGAGCTGCTATGTAAACCAATTATCTATCCTGAGGGAAACAGCTCTGTCTACAACTACTTAGGCTCTAGGGCCTATTACAAATCCTGGAGTGGGCTGTTGTTTCAGTTCTCAAGGGAATCTACCACGTCATACTGGAAATGGTTGACAATAATTAGAAAGCCTGCTTCTGCCAGTACTGAGCACATTTTTAATACCTTTCTAAGTGTTATGGGAGATAATATATAAGGCTTTTAGAATTCCAGTCAGGCTAAGGTGAACCATGGAAAGGACAACTACACAATAGCCCCAAACTGGACTGTGACAGGCTAATTATTGTGGCTTCATTATAAAACCTCTTTTTGCATAGGTCACCTGGGAAGTGTAATTAAAAATGCATTATTGGTGTATATTTTTATTGAAGCAATTAAATTAAAAAGCAAAAAAAAAGTAATTATTTGACGAGCAAATAATAATGTTGGTCAACAGCATTTATCCAAGAAAGAAAGAACAAGTTAGTGGTTCATTAGCAGTAAATGTGTTAACTGGAATGCTGTTTGAAAAATGAGCCATAGAACAGCTTTTAAATACTCAGATTAAAGGATTTATAATGTCAAGTTTAACACAGAAATTATAGATAGCATTACATTGCCATGAGTAACAGCACCTTTAATCTGACTTAGCAAAAGGATTTACTGCACATGGTATGATTTTCACAATTAGACAACTATAAATCTGTCTAGTATAGGATGTCTCTATTGGCCATGTAGGGGCATGCACACCTAGCTGGACATGCTCACATACATGTAGGAATATGCAGAATTGGATTCTGTAAAACTGTGCAGCATCATGCTGCAGAAAAGCCTTTTAGCAAGTCCTGCCTCGAACAAACGGATCTTAGGGAGTCCACTCCAGCCACTGTTTAAATTTTCCTGACATGGAGCCATAGGGATGCCCTGGAAGCATGAGGAGATGCAAGGGAATCCCCTAGGAACTTGGCAGGATCACCATGCTGACAGCATAATTTTCCTGCACATCAGTGTGTAGTTACACACTGCTCAACAAAGCATAGCTCTGCTTACACAAACCATCCATACAGCACACACATAGCAAAGCCAGCTCTTCCCAGAAAGGATTAGTTGATAGAGCACACACTAGATGGTTATTCCTCATGGAATAACTATCAAATGTGGACATGTTTGTTCATGGGAACAAATATGTCCTGAGCATATCCTGTTGGCTGTGCTGCTCAGAATCTCTACAGGAAGTATAAGATGGGTGGCTTTACAACAGACTCCATTTGCAGGCTGTGGAGTTATCAGCAGTTGCACAGAAAACATATTTGAGACTCTCAAAGATATGTTCAGTCTTTCTCAGAAACCATTTGGTGTTCCTCAACACTGTTCACCCCAGCTGCATGTGGAGCTCTGGTTATGCATGTACCAGAGACTTATACACAAGCACAATGATGTTTTCTTTCTTTTATTCTTCTTCTGGTAGCTCCTAACTCCCTTCTTGCCTTTTGTTGTCAATTGTTCTGGAACTGCCAATGGGCTTAAAGTAGTCTTAAAATCTCCTGAGATGATAATGTCTCCTCCTGTATATATTAAGGCTGTTTACCTCCAAGTTTTTACCCTTTATTCCATTTGTTATTTTTATTGTGGAGTCATTTCCATTACACTTTACATTATAGATTTAATCCTGAATCATTCTCATAAACAGTAAAGTGATAACTTGCTACTTAACATTTTCCAGATAATTTATGAATACACTGAACAGCAGAATCCCAAGAGTGGGATTCCAGTGGAATTCTGTCAGTAACTGTCCTTCTCTGTGAAAACTGACCACTTACTGTGTCCCTTTGTTTCCCTTCTTTTCACCAGCTGCTAATCCTGAGGAATACCTTCCATATAGCCCATGACTAATCTTCAAGTTTTTGTTTCTCTAGGAGTCCTTGGTGAGGGATTTTGTTGAAAGTCTGTTGAAAATCCAGTCACACTGTATCAACTGGATGTGTTATCCATGCACACATTGACGTGATCTAACAACTATAGAAGATTTTGGGGCATGACTGCTGTACAAAAGTTAATCTTGATCTTCTTCCCATATAATACTGAAGTTTTGTTACAGTCTCTACTTTTTTTACCTGATACAGAAATAAATTTCCAGGTCTGCAATAACTAGCACCACAGGAACTTTAGTGAAGATCAATGTTGCATTAATTACACTTTGCTTCTCTACCTCTGTGGATGGTTTAAACCAAAGCACCATTACTGTGCTTCACATATCAGTTCTCAGACAACTTGGTTAAATATCATCTCACCTTTGCAATTTCTTCTCATCCCAATCTGATAAAATGTCCTAACATTTTGTCTGTTGTACTGATACCATAATTTGCAAAAAGCTTCCCAGTTCCTTGCCTCTCCAGACTGATGTGTTTTTTCGAGTAAAAATCAAAGTAGTGTTATTTTGGTTTTTGTTTTAAATTAATGTTTTTCTCTGCGGTCTCTTTTTACATTATCTCTGCCCTTTCTATCTCTGTCCCTCAGTTTTGCTTTCAGACTTGGTACAGTACCCACTTTTCCTTGGCCTGGCAAAACTTTGATAATTTAGGGGTTACTGTAGCCTTGGGAATTAATTCAGTGTTCCAGGAGGAGGTTGGTTATTACCAATCCATGCCGAGACTTAAGCAGGCCAAGTTCCTTCCTCTAAATATCCTTCCTTATGACCACATTAAATTCTTTCTTCAGGTGTATTTTACCCCACCCTAAATATTGTCATATTTTCACAATACAAAACTTACAGGAAAGCAAAACATCTGCCACAAAGGCCATTCTGTGCTCAGTACTGTAAATGTGAATGCATTATGCAGTGACCTTCAAGCCAGCAAGGCCTGATCCTGCTCCCGTGCTGCTGGGGGAGTTTGCTGCAGGCTCTCTCCCTCAGAACAGGACCCTGTTACAGCTGGCCACAGGAGCATCCTCATCAATAAACAACAAGTGCATGTTTTGTTACTGCATTGATTTGAAGACTTTTTCAACAATAAGGAAGGATGTCTAATGGTTATATACCTCTAAAAATAATATCTTCCAGACATTCCTTCCTCTCTTTCTCTCTACATGTTACATATGGATGGATGCATGACTGTACTGAAACATAAGTTTCTACCTTTTCTTTTATTATTTTCATTCCTCACACGAGAGCAGAACTTATGCCCCATTTGAAAAAATGTTTAAACCTAAAAATGAATTAAACACACATAAAGTTCTCTTACTGGTCAGACCACAACTGTAAGGGTTGCATTCTGTATTCAATTACACAAGTGTTACTCCCATTGGAGTCAGGACTGGAGGGCAAAATTCAGCCTGAAATTGTAAACAAGAAAAATTTGAACTGAATCTGGTCTTTCCTTAATATGCACCAGTATGTACCAAGATACTGTTGAATATAAGGTCTCTTATTTGGGAAAAAAGGGCAAGAGGAAAAAAAAAATCAGTGAGAAGCTGGAGAAAGATTTCTCCAGGATAAAATTTGCTGTCTAGGTGTTCTGGCACAAAAAGGTTTGTTAAAGTGCGGAAATCTGTGTTTTTAGACTCCCAAATTATCTTGTTTTCTCTTATCCTTTTCTACTGTGTCTTAGCAATTCATCTGGGCAGCCACATCTCCTGTACTGGTCTGCAGTTTTCTCACTGTTCTCTGGGTGAGGAACCCCTACCAGCTCCATCCTTGACACCCAAAATAAGTGGGACAGCAACTGACAGTGATTTTCTTGCACTTTTTTCAAGGTTTGAGGGTTGCTTGTGCTTTCCTCATGGAAGCTGTGGCTTTTCTTTTTTGTGCTTTTTTCTCAGATGGCAGCCTCTCTATGCCATAACCCAAGTCTGTAATCTCACAAACTGCTTTACTTTTTGGTGAAGACCTTATCACATTGTTGAGTACTGCAGGAACTTCAGCAAAGGGCACACAAAAAATATAGATGTGCCAGGAAGATTTGCAGTACACAAAGTTGTGAGTCTGCTCTCTGCACAGCTCTACAGCTTAGGAAGTTTCCTTAGTTAAATTAACTCACAAGCTGGGCAAGTCTACATAAGGAATCAACTGCATGGCTCCAGAAAGAGAGTCCAAAACAGGAATTAGAAAGTGGTGTTTCAAAGAGTATATACATGTAGCTAAGGTACAATTAAAATAAAGAAGAAATTATATGAGAAGCAGAGCCCAAGACAAGGCTGACATTCACTGAGTTGCCTCAGAGGATGCTGTACAGACAGTTGCCATTTCAGTGTGTGAGTGGTCTTCCTGTGTCATAGAATGGAGCCATTGTTGGCTGAAAAAAGTGCAGTGTGTGGGCATGAGTCCCCAAAAGACAGAGCTGGGAAAAACAGGGACTCGCTAGAGGAGGCCCTTCAAAGCACCTACTCCAAACTGCTGATGAAGTCAGTGATTCAGAAAAACCTTCTTGTGAGTTGTGGCATAATGTATTTTTCCATCTTTTGCCATTTCACATGTGAACAGATGTAACTGATAGACTATTTTCCAAACAGAACATTATCTGAAGCTTAGTAAGGATGTTAATAACACTTGAGGGTCTCAATTAAATTTATTATTTCAGCTTGTCTGGATGCACTTTTGGAGCTGCAGTACAATTTAATATTTCTGTTTTTAAAGTCTTGTTAGAATGAAGATTTCTGATGTTCACCTCTGTCTCTCATGAAAAACATTTGGGAGACTTTGCAGTGTTACATTCTGCTGGTTTGCTTGGTTTAGGATCCCTAACAGACACTATGTCCTTTTCCCAGTGAAACTTGACCTACTGGCCCAAATACCTCATCTGATCTCAGCTGCTACAATATCTTAGAAATAAATAGGACCGTACTAGCCATGCAGTGATCCTAATCTGTGAAATCTTTACATACCCAGCTTCATTCTGACATTAGAGAGGGTCTAGCAACCATGCAAAAAAAAATCTTAGCTATCTCTAACATGTGATAAAACTGTAATAAATGTAGAAATTGATGAAATGAGGAACAAATGATTATGGGCATTGTTAGGCAATGCACAGGTTCAGGGAAGATGAACTTTTCTTTTTCAGAAATTCTAAAACTACCCCTAAAAGTTTAACTGGCAGCAAGTGAGAACAAGCTCTAATTCTGAGCTTTAACTCCTGGAAATAACTGGAAGAAAAAATGCTTCAAATAAGAGATGACTGTAGAACTGCAAGTCAAGGGTTAATTTTTCTTTTCTTAGGGAAGCAGTAAAAGCTGACTTTTTCCATTCTGTGTTATCTGTGGTATTATATGTGGCAGCTGCAACCTATTTCTATTCCTAAATTCTGATCGTTTATTGCCATTGTGGGAGATGAAGGATTTGGTCCTTGGTCAAGAGTTCCAGGTGTCTGAGAGATTTGCAAGAGCTATGAAAAGAGGGAAAATGACGCAAAGAATATGACATTTCTGGAAATATCATTTAGATTTTGGTCAACAGGGAATAGGAATGGGTGGTTCAGGTCATCTGCTGAACTGGCATTTCAGTGCTTGGGCAAGCAGAGAATAGAGCAGACAGACTTGTCAGAGTTATGGGTTAAATTACTGCTTTGAAGTGTGGAGCCTTCCACAATTTCAACTTACAGGTCTAAGTAGATGTTTAGTTCTCTCCCATCTGCCCAAGCTAGTTGTTTCCATTCTCAGTTATTTTGTGTTTTATTGCTAGCCCTGGAGAGCACAGACAGTTTTCTCATACGTGAAACTTTGTGCAGTCACTCAGGGAAGTGCAGTGGATCCACAGTGGAAGCTGAGCTGAGGTATTATCTTCCAGCTTCTGAATAAATCTGGTTAGTACCAGTGCAAGTCTGCTCAGATATAGTGAGACTCAGGGTAGAGTCTCAGCTACACAAAAGAGAGAGAAGTGCATACAGAGATTAGAATTTCTCACTGTGTCTACTTAATTGAACCATCTTTTCCACATATCTTTTGCATTTTCTCTTGTATTTTCAAACTCACAATTATCCACATTTTAAGGCAAAATGCCATACTATGATTAACTATTGTATTTTCCTCCTTTTCTACATAACATAAGTCAAAGAACAGCCTTGAATTAATTCCTTTTTCTAGTCTTACAGCTATGGTTGAGCTGAATATACCTTTTAGAGAAATACCCAATCTTAGCATTTTCTCATGATGAAAAATACACTGCAGCCTTCACTTGCTAATTCACAGTGCCTAATTACCCACGATGCTAAAAACACAAGCCTTATATCTAATCTGAATTATTTTCACTTCTATTTCCAGGTGTTGGATCTTATCCTATCTTTCTGCTAGACTGAACAACTGTGCAGTCTTCAAAGTACACTTCCCCATGTAGATAACTACAGATTTGAGAAAATCTGCTCTTTTGACCTTCTTTCTGATGAGTTCAAAGGCTTACCTCTCCTGCTTGGTAGCAATGCCCAGATTCAGATTTGAGCAAGTAGCTGAAGCCAAGCTGGTAGTGCTGCACAAAGCCTTTCCTTGCCTCTGTCTCTCATCTCTTACCTCCATACTTCATTGTAGCAGAGGCAAGCACAAGCCTGCAGCTGTCCAGCCGTGCTTTCCCACACCAGGGATGTTTGCACAGAGACAGACTTGTGCATGGACATGCTTCTGAAGGCAAGGGGGAAATAGCTGTGTTGTTAATTCCTCAACATGAGCATAAAATATAGCAAATTCCAGGCTCTGATTAGCTTTGTTACCTAAGGAGACGTCACAACTTTTTATCTCCACCTAGACTTTGGGCTTACTCTTTCACTATCTTTTTTACAGAAATATTGAGAGGGAAAGAATTGCAGTTATGCAGTCAGTAGTGGTGAAGCTCAAGAACTTCAGATCTTTTAAACCACCCCAAGAAATTATTGCATTAAAGTAGTAGATTTATCTCAAATTAAGCACAGAAACTTAGTCAAAATATGGCATCAAACTGTAGATGATCAAAACTCCATATTCAGATGTGGACTTATCAAGTTAATAACAAAACTTCACCAACATTTTTAATATTTACAGTAATTTTTACAACCTTCCCCTTTTTTCCTACCTCTTTTCTGAACCCACTCAGATTTTTTTGTAATATCTTCCTTAAAGTGTGGTCAGCAGTGTTGGACTCTAACAGCAGATGCTCCAATATCAAGACACTATAACACTCAAATGTTTTGCTATTTATTTTACTAAATCATACCTTCACTCACAGAAGCCACAATGGCTATTCAGGAGCAAGACATAGTCAGGTGTCTGCCATGAGTGCTACTTCTTTTTTTATTGGAAATACTGCCTGATAATCTTATAATCTGGAATTTCTTTCTTTTTAATATGACATATATTTTCTTTCAGATAAAGAAATTTTTATAATTGGTATTGAGCATGTTAAGAATTCTAGCTCTCTATGAAGCAGATCCTTTTATTCTAGTGATCTGCTTTTATCCTTACTGATCACTTTTCAGTCTTTATAGGAAAACTTCATCAGAAGTGATATGGTTAGGTGATTTCTGAGTGTTATTAGTAAAAATATGACAAAGTTGGAAAAAATTCTAGTGTAGTTCTACTCAGTGATAATTTCCACTTATAATTAGACTTCAAGAGCCATGAGCTGATGGTTAACTTACGTAATATGTAAAACATTTATTTTATACTGTTCTAGAGCCTCAATTCAAATCTTCAAAAAGCCCATCAAATGCTTCATAGATCTTATTGCATCAACAGTTGCAAAGCAAAGTTTTTTCATCAGGTAGTTTGATAATATCTTTTTGTCAATAAATGCAGTTGATCAATACTCATTAAATTATCTTGCTTAATTCTTCAAAATAAGAGAAGGTTCACCCCATTACTGCTCGATATAAGCAAGACTGTCACTTATAGTATTTTGTGTATGATTTTTCATCATAATAATGTCAAGGTTTACTAGTATTTATTTAAATCTGAGCTAGGAATTATTGAGATCCTAGGCAACCAGGCTGAGAAGAAGCTTCTCAATACTTGGCTTATTAAACACTTTCTAATAATCTGACTTTAAGGTTTTTATGGCTCACTCCAATACAGTGAAAGTAGTGTATCTTTTAAATAAAATTGCTTCATTCCTTATCCTTTTCTGAGATTTTCTTAGTGGCTTGAAGGTTGAGGTCTTAAGTGGAAGGGAGAGGGGTGCAAGGGAATATTAGCAATAGCTAATGTATTTGCATGTACAGAATATTTAAGAGTGCAATAATACTCAAAGGAATGCATATTACTGGAATGCATGACTTACCTTATGTTTCCATAATATGGTGATACACATGGGGAGAGAGTGTGTGCATGTGTATGAGCAAGACCCATCATGAGAGCAGTGGGCATCAGCCAGAGAGGGAGGCAAAGCATGGTGAGCTGGGCCCCTCTCTGCTAGTGAGGCTGCATCTCTGGGAAGTGCTGGTCACTGGCGTAGAGGAGTAGGGAATGTAGTCTTTGATTCAAACAGCTGGAGCTTATAAAACTTCATGGTCTTCCAGGAGAGAGATGCCATAAAGAGCCTGTGCACTGTGCCTCTTTTTTACTAGGTAGCTGTTAAGGTGGGAGCTCCCATGTGAGGGTGGCAAGCCAGTCAAAGAAAAGGCAAGTGATGAGAAGGAATCTCTGACTATTCATTCACATCTTCTGAATCCTTTGCTGTGAATGCTTGACCTGAGCAGCTGAGAAACATTGAGGCAGTAGCTCAGGAGTACCAGTCTTTGTCACTTTTCCACTCCACTTATAGTGCTAGATCTTGCTGTATGTTTTCGTTCTACTTTTTAGCAGTGGCCTCTGTCTACTGCTGTCTAGTTTGTCCAGTCCTGGATTTCTTCAGCCACCTGTGGTAGTTTGGCCAGCACTCTAGGACAGGGACTGTACCATTCTTGGCAAATCAAACTCCATTACTGGAGAGAGCCCCGCTTAAACTACCCGAATTCAAGATGAAGTAAATTGCTTGCAGTCACTTTTGTATCTCATTACATGTACCTTTCATATCTAGTCCCTGAATTAAATTTTACACAGGCTGTGAGAAGACAATATCATTAATATCTAGTGCAAGCATTTATGGAGCTCTGTCTAGAGGGTTCTGCTGAATATCATCAATTCTGATCTTTTGCCACTGCTCAGTGTAATCCAACATACTACAGGGACACCAGAAGCCACCAAATTCTACCCAGTTACCTCTGCATTCAAACAAGTAATTTCTGCTTGACTAGAGTGTAACTTCCTTAAAAGTATCAAGTTTTTATCTGCAGATACTAAGAGTTTGTATAACTTGAAGAAGAGCTATGGGTTTTGGTTTTATACATAATTTCTTGCTTAGTTGAATTTGTCCACTTCCACTTGAAGTCACAGTTTCTTGTTCAGTCTGCCTAAGAGCTCTTTAGTGTCATGCTTTCTTCCTGTAGTAAAATTTGTCACCTCAAACTATTGCATCCAGAACAAAATCCATCAGTAGAGGCTGGAAATTATCAACACCTTTGTTTCCACTCTCAGCAGAGGACAAAAGACAAATTGAGCATGGAGATTCAAACAATAAAATCTGTTGATCATTTGGAGTTTTGCACTGAGATAAGAGCTGATGTCCTGCCCTTGGAAATATTGAAGGATCACTATCATGCTGAAAGTTACTCTTACCAAAACAAAGTGCCTCACTTTCAAGTGCTGCTGGCCTCAGGAGTCTTACATACACAGAAGAGTCATATAAATATATATATATGTGTGTGTGTGTGTGTGTATAATATATATAGTGGAAGATAATTCAGCTCTATCTCATATGGCTAGTATAATTTTAATTGCATGGCAAAACATGAGAGTATTTCTAGAAGCAAAAGATTCTTGAGAACACCTGCCTCCTTATGTTCAGTGTATAAAATGAAGTGCTTATTGAGGAATCTCAGCTAGCAAGTCCAAGAACTGACTTCACAATCTGATGAATCTATAGACTTACTTGACTTTAATTTTTTTATTTGTTTTTCAGAATTCTGCTAAGTACTAGCAAAAATCAGTAAAAAGTCCTACCCAATATTTTGCAGGAAAAACTGGTTTCAAAGCCTTTCCCAAAAGTAGCAAACTCATTCCTGTAGTTTGCCTTATTTAAACCAGGTTAGACATGGCACTTCAGAATATCCTGTAAAAAATAATCCCGTACGTTCATGAGGAAGAGCACAGAATATAGCTGAGCTCTTGCTTTTAAAGTTTTTCAATATCACCCTGAGGTCACACAGGTGTATGGAATGTCTTTCATACTGTAAATCAGAACAGGAGGAAAAAAGCAAGCAAAATGTAATTTCTCAAATAGTTTTTTATAATGAAACAGTGGCTGTTGCAGCACTGGGAGCTCCCAACAAGAGGCCCCACGATGGAGCTGCACCCACAGCATCGGTCACTTCAGTAACCAGCAAAGCCTCTGCGTCACCTACAAACAGCCATAACTCCCACCTTCCAAGGATTCCCGTATCTTTCAAGTGCCGAGACTGTACCTGAACTCATCATGACCTCTGCAGGAGACAGGAAACTGCCGGGGAATTTCAGCGCACTGCCAGGTGTGCTGGGAGATGAAGGGTTAATCTGATCAGAGACCAGGGACTTCAGTATTACGGTTTATGTTTGTTCACAGCTTGGCCAGAGTGATTGGACTATCCATCACCACAAACACACAGTAAATACAGACACACACACACACATATATATTTGTGTATATATATGTACACACATACACGATCTAATATGCGTGCATGGTCTTACACTATGCACAATACAAATTTTTAAATGTACTTAGACTATCTAGAATACATAAACATCCACTTCTAACTTATAAAGGGCCAAAGTTGAGGAGCAGGTAGGTCGTTTTCCCTCACTGCTTTCAGAACTGATTTTCACAATCAGATCTGCAGGTCCACTTAGTGCAGACCTGCATTTTCTCCGTCTGACTGCTTTGCATGGAAATAACACGCAGAAACTCCTAAGTCACTTTTGGTCTCTGTTGAACAATAAAAGCTTGGTAAAAACCCGAAAGTCATTCTGCTGAGAAACGCAAACGGCACATAAGGAATGCGAGCGGCTCGCCGAGGGCCGGGCTGTGCGCGGCGAGCGGCTCCACTCGGGAGGAGGAGGAGGAGGAGGAGAGCTCCTTCCCGGGGGAGCCAGGCCTGCCTCACACACTCCCTGTGCCCAGAAAGCATTTCCTCTGCCTGGGAGTGCATGTGTTGATTACATTTGCTCAACTCCCCCAGCCACTGCACCCCGGCAGCTCCACAGCGAGGGGTTCTTCCCTCCCTCCTCTCCCGGACCCGGCTTTGTGCTTGGGCACAAGTGCAAAACTTCTCTGCGCCTTAGGCACGGTCACAGCTGCGTTGGGAAATATTTCTCACAAATGCCAAAACAGACACCGCAAATAGAGAAATCAGCGGAGGACAGCAAGCTGCAGAAAGGAAGAACTCGCATTGCCAGGAGAAAGAAATGATTACATATCTCCGTTCACCACTGGGTTAATTTTCCTTTTTCTTCTTATAAAAAACGCAACATCTTATTGCTGATAGCTTTCAATATAGGCTGAAAAGCAGCACCGGGAAGTCTCAAATTCTCCCTTTCCGGCAGTCCCTGGGTGGGTTCCTGCCGCTCTCGCAGGCGAGCTGGCTTTCTCTGTAGTGCGGCTCCTCTGGCAGTAGAGGGCACTTAGAATATGGACAAAGCGGAAAAAAATGCCTTCTGAAACTTCCCTCAGAAAGCTTTTGTTTAGCTGTGTGAAACCTTCAATGCTGTCAAATGCTCCCCAGTTTAAAATAAGATTTTTAGCAGTGTTTGACTTTGGAGATTATTTAATATCTCTGCCTTAAACAAAATTAAAAAGTTAATTTTGCTTTCTGTTTGAGTCAATTTTTAGCATTGCAAAAAGTCTATTTAGCTTTATGGGTTTTGTCTGCTGTGCTATCAGCAAAGCAACAATATTTTATTATTTGCTGACACTAGGAGTAAAGGAAATATCTTTTTCCTTAGAAAATGGTGAAAATAATTTAGTAATATTTTAGGTTATTCTGGGGTCAAGTGAACCCATTCCAAAATAGGGAAACTCAATTATACAAGTGGTACAGAAGAAAGATACTGCAATGAAAACCTAAGAAGTGGAAAAATATGCCCCTTACTACACTTTAATTCTTCTAGGACAAATATGAAGCTTACATGAGAGCTCATAGTAGGACTATTTCTTCAGGCTGTTAATCTCTCTTATCTCCCTGAAGCACTTAGAAAGATTTGGACCTTCAGGGGACATGTGACATCATCAATATTTGGATGGGAATGTTACAGCTCTGCTCATAGGCAAAAGATACATTTCAATTACTCCCATTAATAAATTTTACTGTTGAAGTGAAATAGACTGCACCACTGTACAAACTTCAGCAATAATCCTATAAACTTAAACTCAAGAGAATTGTCCTTAAAAGTTAGTAACATTTACTGAATTGAGGTGCTTATTTTAGGATCAGGTTTGCATGACATATTTTCTGCCACTTATGGTAGTTGTAACAGTAATTGGTGGGAAAATTATGTCATATCTGTTATATGAGAAAACATAGGGAGCAGATCCTGTAAATCAGGACAAAACAGGCAGAAATTTTCTCCTCCTGTAGCTATTTGAAGGTGTTGGATCAGGTCCATAAGTGGAATAAACTGATGTAGCTCCGGTGACTGAAATGAAACTGCAGATTTAGAGCAACTGAGGAACTGGTAAATTGTCTGTCAAAACACAGGAATCAAACAGTGTGGGTGGGTTCTGGTTATATTAAATTACTGTCAGTGTTCACAGAGCTTTAAGAACAGGACAAGGAGCGGACCTTGTTTTCTAAATCTTCTTTCATATATAGTAACACAACATTTAAGTGGCTCATTATTTTTGTTTGGCCTAATTTGTGGTATCACTGGCAGTACTCCTACAACTTGTACAAAACCAACAGATTAATATTTTTGCAGGCATAAACTGGTGTAGATGCACTAATTTATATCTAACAATAATATCAGCAGAAAAAATGATTTAGCGAGGCCAGATATAGAGCAACCAGCTTACTTTTTACACTCAGTTAATTAAATTCTTCTAATGACACATTTTTAGGGAGTTTCAGCAAGGATGGGTTCTCTGCTTACCAAAATCCCATCTTTGTGGTCCTTTGGCTCAGCTACCAATAGATAGTGCAGAGATAGTGGTTAGCAGATCTTCCTCAGTTCAGTCACAGCACAGCTACATTTAATGTATCCATCCTACAAGAGGATATTCCCAATACCATCTTGCTGGACTCCTGCACTCCTACCATGTAGCTAGCAAGAAAACAGAATGAGATGAGAAGTAGGGTTGCTCACCACCAGGAAAAGGATCTGCCAAGAGGGCAAAAGTTTATCCTATCCTATTTGTGTAAGAGGTAGTGGAAAATCTGCTACACCTGTCCTTGGAGCAGCTGCTGCTGTTATCCCTTCACACAGAGTGTTTGCAGTTTCTGCCCACAGTGTTTTGGTATCTAAGGGGAGCCTCTTTCTTCTTGTATGTTGTTTCTACCAAAAAGATAGCACCAGCACCTTTTGTGTATCTTGGGAATCAAAGGCACTCTGTGAAGCAGAAGTAATTGCCATGCATACAGCAGAAACCAAGCACTTATTTTCCTCTCCATTTCCAAAGGCTGAAGGAACATGTTAATTACCTAAGAACACTCCATTTGACAACTAGAACAAAAGGAGAAAGCAACCACAGGAAAGCAAGAACCCAGCTTTCGTCAGCCAGGTATCAAACTGCTACAGTGGTTCATGAATGTTCCCCCAGATAAGTAAGATTCCTTACTCCATTTTGCTCAGATTCTGAATGCTGCTTATCACATGGTTAAGATTCAACTCATAAAAACATGTCTCAGCAATTGGAATTTACCCTTTGACCTTCGTTCCCCTCCCCTTTGTCCCCCTGCTGTGATGAACAAGCTTTGTCTTCACTAAACACCACTGTTACACTGGTGAAAACGGCTTTTTGCACGAGTTCAAAAACTCAGCAAACAACACAAACAAAAGGATATATAGATATAAATATATATATGTAGTTGTTGTGTTGTATTGTTACTGCACCCAGAGAAACATCAGAATTTAATGGGTTTTGCCATATATTTGGCAAATGTTTCTGTGCAATAATGCATCCTGCATAAGCAAGACACAGGAGCAGTGAAGTGTTCAGAAGGGTGAAATATTCCTTTTCATTTAAAAACTTTCTTGAACCGTGCATAGGTATGTGAATGACTGTGTGGGGCTAGAAATAGGTATCATCCTGCTCCTAGTCTCTAAACTTCTAGATGGGGTCACTGTGGAGGAACAACACAGCTGCTTATGCTGGTTATTTGATGACATATGGTAATAGCTGCAGTGTTTAGAGCTGAATGTGACACACCACAGCAACTTAAACAAAATAAACCTGCTAGCCTTTCCCCCCACCACTGCATTTAAAAAAAAAGCGTTTTTCTTTTTTGTTGTGAAGAGCCATTATTAGCTGTGGAAAAAAAAAATTACAGTTGAGTGTTTCAAGTGCTTGGTTTCTCTATATCTGTGTGCATGTGAATAAAAACTAAACAGATAGGCAGATCTGTTTTAGTAAATAGGGTACTTCATGCACATGAACCAACATATGAGTACACATGTGTTCAATATTAAACCAGCTTTTCAGTAAAAATAATACCCTCAGACCAGTAGCCGAGCCCAGAGTTAGTCTATCAGGCATACAAAAATGGTTTGTGGTGCAATTTGAGGATAACTCTGCTGCACAATTATGAGATTATATCCTCTTTAGAGGGTATAATTATGCTTTCTCTATATATCTTATTTAGAAGGCATAATGCTTCTCCCCTAATAGCAGACAAGTTAGTACATAGAGATGCAGTGTTTTTTGCTTCCAGCACACAAAATACTATAGACATACAGAAAGCTTTTGAATACAGGATCTTTGGGCTGCAAAACACAAAGCTGGACTCCTGATACATACCTGAACAAATTCCTAAAAATAAAAAAAGCTACAGTCTCTGTGGCCTTTGGTGACACAAAGCTATGTCTTGCAAAAGTTTCTCCAAATTTTTCACAGATGTCTTAATAATGACTTCTGGACAACTTAAATTAATCATGTTAGTCAATGGCATCAGAATTTTTCTTAACCATAATAAAATTGAAGGCATCTTTTTAAGCAAAATCTATTTTATATTTAGGACAATTACCTACCAATATAATGGATACAGACTGAGAGGCTATAGAAGAAGGGGTAATAAGGCAGTGGTATGTTTTATCCAGAAGGTGATCAATAATTTCATTTTTTTCTTTCCGGTTTCATTGCACTATTTAATCTTTCCAAGCTTAGATCAAATGATTGCTCATTTGGGATGATAAAGTTTATTGCTACTGTCTGGTATGTGTAATGACTACTTAATAATATGCACCATGATAAGGCAGTAGCTCTTTTTAGTTTGTTTTCCAAGGTGGTAAGGACTCTCACTGCTACATGCTTTTTCATGGAGCTGAGGTTGCTACAAACCTAAAGATAAATCTGCAAATCTATGTGACTATTCTTTATCATTGTCACTAGCTTGGTGGTGGTCTGCCATTTTTCTTGAAAGCTGGGCACCAACTGCTGGCCAGAAGTATTTTTCACTGAATTTTTTGTACTTTAAATAAACTACTGCTTCAAGAACTGCCAAGTGTTCCTCATTCATCTTCAGGACACAGAGCTTCATGTATATCTTCGCAAACCTTGACTCTGTGAAATGTTTGTCTCATCTCTCTGCCATTTATGGCAGTCTTTGAACTCACTTCTGGTTTATTGATGGCCTTGACTAAATTAACACAGATGTAATTTTTTTTAAAAGGTTTACACTCTGACTAATTGTATGCAAAATAAATCCTCATTTAGCAAAGCTCCTCCTCTTGTATAAATGGTCTTTCAGGTTTCATAGAGTAAATGTTGCTGAAAGCCTAGAAAGGGGGTATTGTTGTTTCCTTTGGCATTTCTCTTCTTATAGTGGCAGAAGAATATGCATCTGCTTTTCCCTGTGGAGGGGGAGATAATATGATAACCTTCTGATTATATACATAAGCGGGAACTGATCAGCTTCTCTCGTGGTTCGTTTTTAAGGGCAAGTTCCAGTTGGATTGTGCTAATGCACATATTCATGAATCTCTCCAAACAGGATTCACTGCTCTCCAGGGAACTGTTGAAGTATGCATCATTGTTTCAATGAAGTATCTTCATTATAAAACATAGGGACTATAAAAGGTGAATACCATTTGCCTCAGCCTAATATAATCTCTAGTTTGACTTTCTCCCACTATAGTGATTTTTTTAAATGAATCAGAGAGAATAATATGAGACAATTTGAAGTGAAATATTATATGAAATTAGATACATGTGCCTTGATGAACAGAATATTTTATTTTCTATTGTTTTATTGAAATAAGGAGAAATCAATAGCAGTGGAATAAAAATGATCATTAGGATCACACAGGCAACTCAAAGCACCTCAGTGGGGATTGTTGGCCTATAGAGTTTCCTACTTTACTACATTATAACAAGTAGGTGTAATAGCCTGCAATGCTTAGTAAAATCAATGTGTTTCAATTTTGGGAAAGAAAGCAGATGCTGGAATCTACTGAAATCAATCACAAAAAGAAATTTTCTCATTGCAAAGAATAAATGGGATGACATAAATGTCTCTATAGGCTTTAAATTAGTTGTTACTTTTTTTTTACTGTATAATTATTCTAAAGTGTCCTAAACTTTTGCTTATTATAAAAAGCACATTAAAAATATCAGTTAGCATTGCATTTAAATATTGGGATAGGAAAAAATTATTGTAGTATTACATGAAGAGGCTGCCTAAGTCAGGAAGCATTACAGTGAAGTAGAACAATCATTTTCCTATAAGCAAATATATATATTTATCAGTTTATATATATATATATATATATATATATATATATATATATATATATATACACACTACATATTGATATAAAATATCAAAATATCAATAGAGGATTTTTTAGAGTTCAACAAATGTCTTACAGTAGAAAAGTCTTTTTTTTTTTGTAGCCTGAAACAGTCTAGGCAACACATAAACAAGGAGACAAGCATGATCCTTGCTCAAAGAGCTTGGACTCTGAGAAGGTTACAGACATCTCTGTTCAGATATATCTAATATAGTATGTAGGTTGAAAGTCTAATATTAAAATAATACTGGACAGTTTTATTGTTTAGGTTCATATTCAACAAAAATGAACATGGCATTCAAGGTATAATACTGGCAAAGATATCTAGGTCTGAATGGCCTTGTGACTTCAGATAGCTTCATGTTATATTAGAAAATGCATTGTATTTTAATGTATTTTCACATTGTAAAATTCATGCCTGTGTATAGGAGCAAAAACATGGCCTATGGCCCACTTAAATTCCACTCGAGCTGTATTTGGAAAGCTTAAGTGGGGCTTATATTGTGAATAGGACGTTTCCTGGCACTTTGATCTGTGATGGATTTCTCTTGTTGTAGCAGTGGTGACACAAGTCATGTGTTCTATAATGACACCAGATTTATGAAAACCTGTCATGGTCAAAAGCAGTCACATGTGCATGGAAAAATTAAAAATCTGGTGCTACATCATCAGCAATATTTGAAGAATTACACATATTTCACAGTTTGGTTCAACGTCACCAGGTCTCTGACAGCAGATAGCTGACATTTGTAGTATGACTGGGAGTTTCCAGCCATCCCCTCCTCCTTCTCCTCCTCCTCCAAATTCTGCTTAATTGAGTATGTTGGCAACCAGACCTTGAATTATGCTTTGCTGTCATCTACTTCCTTTGGAAAGGCAAAACATCAATATGAGTTTCTATACCACTTCCTTCTGTGATTAGTATCTTCAGTGAAAAACTGGTGCCTGCAGAATGTATCCGTGCTAGAATTATGTGATAATATCCTAGAAATTCTGCCCAGGAGAGGGAGGGAATCATTTATCAGGGAATGTGGGAATATATTGTATAAATGAATATACCATATTCATATATATAACTATAGTTATATATAACTATAGTTAATAACTAATTTCTAGTTTATATAACAGACACTTTAAAATATATAAAATGGATATGAAATATTTTTATGTATTATTCTTATAGTATATACAGAAAAACATGTAAATTAATATTTTGTATATTGTATTGATACAGTGCAATGTAAAATTATTATATAGAGTAGTGTATATGTTTATACACCTGGTATCAAAAATATTAAATTATATATTTTTTTTCAAGACCAATTGTAAGTTTTCTACTATTTCAAGCTGAATATTTAAATTTTAAATTGCTCTCTTTCTCCCAGACAAGGTTAAACTGTATTTATTTCTATTTGTGGGTGGATAAGAAAAAAAAATCATATGTGAAGAAGCCTCTCTGGTTTTGCACGTCACAAATAGGAGTCTGTGAATGTACACACTTAATGTCATACTTGGAGCACCATGTTAGTATAAAATTCAGGAACAAAGTTATACATAGGACATGCCAATGCTTTGGGAGAGGTGTTCTCAGGACTTTGTTTTCTATAATTTTATTGAGTTGGGTATTATTCTGTGACTTCTAGGAATTTATATCCATACATGTCCTATTCTGCAGTAGCCCATCGTCAATATCTGCAATAGGTATATAGGGGAGAGTAGTTAAAATTGTTTATAGACTGTCTCCTAAGCTAATAGAATTTCATGCATGACATAATTAGAATCAAATCAGAATAAGCAAGATATATTTTTAACATGGGCCTAGAAATCTTGTTACCTAATAGTTGATGTATACTAAGTTAACTGTGTATCAGTGCTTCACCTACATGACTGAGAGAGATCTGGTTTTTCAGCAGTTTTTGGAAAAAATCCAACTTACTTGGATCAAGCTATAAGTAGAAAACTATTCCTAGAGACAAAACAGGGAGTTACAAATGCAGCTGATTCATCTGCCCCAGAAAGCGGCAGGTTATGGAAATGACCTTTGAGGGAGTTTTAAGGAAGGAAGCTAAATGACTAAAGTTACTAAGAAGTAGTTATAGAAATCCAAGGATATATGTTGGTCATTATCACAAATGTCTATGTTAATTGCTCCTGTGCCTGCAAGATAACTGTCTAACGTTGATTTTGCAGTTTTCCTGCATGTATTCCTCATGTTCAGTGAAAAAAAGCCGTATAAACAACTGAAGACCTTCATTATTAAAGGAATGATAGAACTATATATTTCTCCTATCAGGTGGCACAGCATTTTGTAGTAAACCAGTACATCATTTATGCCATCACTGTACTTTTTTTTCAATAAAATCTCCTATTTTTAAATGAATATATCAGAGTAGCTTGTGAGATACCTTTTACATAATATGATGGGCACCATAGAAAGATTCATGTGTCTTCAGACATAAATAGGACCCAAACACTGTTGGTATGGTTTTCTGGGTGAAATCCCAGTTCCACTGAAAGTAATCCTCCCTTTGACTTCAGTAAGGTGTGACTTTCATCCCCAGTTTTCATCTTGGGCCTTGGGATATTGCTAACATAAGGCATCAAATAATTACTTCTGGTCAATCAGGGTTTTAATACAGATCTGATGGTTTGAAGGATAAAGTAAATCAGTGTGGATCAAACCTGTTCTGAAGGGATCTTAAAGGTCAAGTTGATAGTTAAGTCATCCTGATTGCTGAACTCTTCTGCTCTGTGTAGAGACTTGCTGATTACCGTGCTGGGTGTGGAGAGGTGAGTGGCACTGGACTGGGCCCGCCAGATCAATCCGCAGAGGTGACTTCTCCATACTCAGATATTAACTTCTCATGCAGAATCTGAATTCTATGGAACAGTCCTCATATGTCAGTCTTAAACTCAGTCTTTCATTTGCTAGAAATTTCATTGGAAAATCACATATCATACGAATTGCACTGATACATTAAATCTATTTACTGCATCAAATATGGAAACCACCCATTACAATTCATTCCGCTCATTACCATGAAATTCTACTACCATTCCACACAGTAAGGCAAAATTCAGATATTGTTCAAAAGTTTTGTCTAGGAAATCAAAATATTAAAATTAAATGGAAATATCCTTGTTTCTGTGTTCTAACTTCTTTATATTCAGAAGGGCAAAGGAAGTGGCTCCAATCTATGCCTGTAGCCTGAAGCAAGTGGAGCAGAAAGTCTCCAAAGTTATAGGCGTGCAGGGAGCTGATTGAAAGGGAGTTGTACAGGCACAGGGAAGGAGGAATGTGTAAGATTGTTTGTTCCCTATAAACATGAGAACATTTGGCATACAGAATTTTTACCTGTCTCAGTAACAAAAATACATCCTAGGCCACAAACAGATATTTTTCTTCTCTTAGGAGAACACATATGAATAAAGAGAAGAGGAAATTACGTACAAGGCTGAACAACTTTCAGAGAAGCAACATAATTTTTTCATACAACAGTCTTCATACATTCAAATGCTAAAAAAAACTTGGGGGAGTATTATTTTTGGATTATCCATCTTTACTTAGCAGAAAAGACAGGGACTACCAATTAAAAAAAAAAAAGAGGAGACAAAAAAAGAGGCATTTGAAAAAAAATCAAAATAAAATCAATTTTAAAAGAGTTTATTTTTTCTTTATATATGTATTCCTTATGTCTCTTCATGTCTCTAGAAGGCCAAAGTGAGTCATAGCTATAGGGCTTTTTTATGTCATGCCTCATACAAAAAAATGACATATATTGGTTACCTATCAAACTCCTTAGTTTTTGTCTCTTTCATACTACAGGAAGAATGTAATACAATATATATAAAGGTGTATATAAAAGCAATATGATATAGACACAAGCAAAGCTATATATTCAATAAAATTATATATGTTCTTGCAAATAGACAAAAAAAGAAATGTGCTAGTAGAGCAATGCAATCGACAATAATTAAGGAGTAATATGTGCACAGATAAATAAAATTACTCTGAAATTTTTTATTGTATGGGAGAATGAAATAATAATTCATGCCACCTTCTACTCCAGCAGAAAGCATCAAACAAATTCCTTCCACTTGGAGTTTAGTATTGTGCTTTGACGTTTTCCCATCATCTATTTGTGCTGTCAGGTCAAATAATAAGGTGAGAGCTTCTAATAGCTCTCTTTTTTCTCTGGAAGCAGATATTTTTTCTTACCTTATCCTGTTAGAAGGTGCATGTATAACAAATAAGCCACAGATATCAATAATAAATGCAGTTTGTTGATTGAAAGCTCCATCTGGTTTATTTGGCACCAGCTCCATTTGATGATTATGACACAATCTTCAGTAACATCGAAGTCATGTGTCTTTAAACTCCCTGAAAAACATTATTTATGTATTATATAGAGAGCCATATAATGCCTATTATTTTTTCATATTTTTCATATTTTGTTATATGAATAAATTTTGTTAAATGACAAATCAGACTGCAATAACTACAAAGTAAAAAAAAATATCGAGTAAGGAGTTAATTGGACTTTGTTTGCAGGTATCAATAGACAGTATTCTGAGGCTTTGCATCATGTTTTTAGAAGCATTATTTAATCTGCAGAAATGGATGATTATTGGTTAAAAAATCCAAACATCTCTCTTAGAGGGTCCTTTTAAGTGCAGTGACTTACTAGACTATAGAAGCCCAGCCTTTAACAAAATAACTGGGGGTAAATAATCAATTATACGTTTCCAAATAACAGGCAAGGTTAATTTCAAGTTTTATTTTCCTTACAGAAAATTTACATGTGAAGGTCTCCTTTTTCTTTTCTTTTTCTGTTTTTCCTATCTGCTCTCTTCATCCTGTAAAAAGGAGATTTCATTAAGTAGTAGGTCAGATTCATTTACCTCCAAGTAAAAGAGAAAAGGAGTCTTTGGTTGCCTTCTTTCACTGCCATATCCATTTGGGAGGGGACTGGAAGGGAGGGGAAGAAAGGGAAAGCACGTTAACGTGCAATCCTTTATCCAGATATGGGTGAGAAGCTCTGCTTATCCTTCCAGTCCTCACATAGCAGAGTGTTCCCTGCAGCCTCAGCTGGAGAAGCTGCTTTCTGCTCTGCATTGCCACAGTTCAAAGAGATGCTGCTCTCAGGTCTGTAAAGCACACTGAGGATGAAAATGGTCAGGAAAAAAGTTTCCTATCCCAATATAGGTCATTATTTCAGTGACTCCTAGAGCCACTTCAAAACACTCTGGACTCCTGTGTATTTCTGCCCCACCGTATCATCATGAATACCTGTAACCAAGAACTAAGCAGTGACATTATTAAGGCAAAAGGAAGAGAAGAATCCTTTACTGTTGACTGCACTTTTGAGAAATGGGCAGGATATGGATTTTGTTATTCAGCCAAATCACAACTATTACTTCAGTGAGCTTGGTAAGTGTTTCAAAACAGGGAGTCCAAGGTAAACTGCATTGCTTGTCTCCACTTGCCCTTGCTCTCTGCCTTTGCTTTCTCCTGGAATCCTTGTGGGAAGGAGGAATTTTGTCTGCATTAGACAGAGGCTGCACAAAATAGGGAGAACTTAGCCCTCACCGCAGGGAGTGTGACACACGCTGCAGAATAAGCACGGCCAGTGCAGAAATTCAGCTTTCGCAGAATCCCTTGTAGTCTGAATCAGAATGTAAAGCTACTTCCCACAGGATAAAGCCAAAGAGAAGAGAAAGAGCTGACAGAAGGATTGTACGCTTAGCTCAGTGCAGTTCCCACTGCAAGTCCTCGTACACAGACTACTCTCACACTCAGCCTTTGACAGAAGCTTGGCATCTCATCTGAGGGCTTCACAATTAAAAAGACCCTGTGTTGAATTTTGAAAGCTTTGCAGACTTTGTTTCATGTTGTTAACAGGATGGTTATTAACAAGGATGTGGAACTCTTTGTTACAGATGGAAGGCTGGGAATGGTATGAAATTGTCTTTATATGGTTTTATACAATCAGGTTTTCCAGATTGAAGGATTTTAAACTAGATTAATGTCCTGAATATTTTTCTAGATTCCTGTTTTCTATTCTGAGATAAATTATCAGAAGCAGAAGCTCATTAAATAATGTTGAGAAACCAAATGTACCAGATGTGCTTTAGCCCCTCCATGGGCTAGATGTGGACTTTAGCCTCACCATGCTAGATGTGCTTTAACTTCATCGTGGGCTCCAGTTCAGTCTGGTTAGAGGAGTGGATGAAGGTTCAAACCAGCTCTCATCTCATTCATGCTAGTGGGCCCATCTCTAATCATAATGCAACAAACTACCGTGGCTGCTCCCACAAGCAAGCTATCAACACGACCTTGTCATTTCAATTTTTTGCACATATTCTTTGCTTTCTCCCCATGCCTGTGTACCATATCACACTAAAATCTCATCTTTCTCCAGCCTACTGCCAAGGGCCACTAATCTGAAATACAGCTTACTCTGAGAAATGTCCAGCAGGATGAAAACAGTAACATTCACAGAGGAGAAGCTTGAGTTGGACATCCCCTCTCCCATGAAACTCTCTCACTTGCTCTGTGCTTCACACTCTGCTACAGTCCAGGGCAGCAGGGTTTGTCTTTACCTTACCTGAGTGACCCACAGAGAATAATAGACCATTACAGGGGTTCTAAACATGACAGAAATAAATGTACGGCAATCAAAAAAAAAATCCATTTTTTCTGACATGAAAACCAACAGTAATACACAGGTTTATTTTTCTAAAATCCCCTAATCTTCATTTTCTCTTCCTTGTCCCTAATCTGTTCCCATTGTCTGAAAATACAAAAGCCTCAGAGATTTCTCATCTTCTTATCTTCACAATGACAGCAAAGCTCATCGAAGCAGGGACAGACATTTAATGCAAATAACTCAACAAATTATTTCCAATCACTCCATTCTAAGTAATAAAAATATCACTTAGAATATGTGGAGTACATTCGAACAATTAGTGAATTAATGGAACTCATTACTTGCTCACAGGTTTTCTACATGCAGAAAATAAAGAAGAAAATTAATTTATCTGAAAAATTATTTTGAATTACTTGCTGAGTTTCAGGTATGTGTATTCCAAGTCAATTGTTAGAGAAACTTATCAGGCTTCGAGCCTCATAAAAAAAATATGCCAGAAAAGTGATTACAAGTATAGTAAATATTTTTCTAAATATTATTCTGTGATCCATTTAGAGAACTGAGGATGTGATTTATGCCCAGAGGCTCTGGTTTTCTGACCAATCTAATTTCAGTTGAGGGTAGGGTTTTAAAATTTATAATTCTGTATACAGAGCATGTTTTAGACACAGAATAAACTTTAACAGTGACTTTCTACATTGCAGAAAGGGACTTCTGATTTACTTCTGTCCATTTTTTTGAAAAGCTAGAAATCTTCTCCTGTGGGTGTAAGAAAATAAAGCTTGCCAAAGTGTTAGATCAGACATGAGTTTTCATCTCTGTCCATTTTCTCTCACATGAAAGACTTCTGGAGCTAGCAAAGCATGCTTTTGTTGACCAGCAAAGATCAAAAAGGCAGCTTATTTTTGTCCTTCAGCCACTAGACTGATACTCTCAGTTCTGTTAACATTCTGCCCCCATTTGAACTGGACACTTTGGAAGTATCAATAATGCAAGTTGCAGGGCTGCACTAACACTCATCCTGTATATGCCTCTCCTTCTACAAAATTAAATCAAGTTGAAATCAAAGAAGACACAATCTCAGTCATATAGGCAGAAAATCTCCCGTAGCTTTGCAGCAATTCTCAGTGAAATATTTGAAATTATTTATGTTGGCAGCAGTGACTGATCCACATTGAGAGTGCAGAGTTAACAAAATGCTTCTACCCCGTGGAGACATAAACAAAGTGTTGGAAGCCACTCATCATGTCATCCACCTTCTCCCTGCTTCCTTGACAGGCACATCTCCTGAAACAGAATGTTCAGAATGTTGTTTTACAGGAACATCAGAAAGTGCAAAAGTAACTAATAAAACAGTGACAATCTCACTGTGACCACAAGGACTAGGACAAGTAAGCAGTGCACCCCTATTACTTAGGAGTGAAGAGAATATATGCAGCTATCAGAGCCCTTTCTTAACATTGCAGATTGGGTCAAAAATATATTCTGCAGGAAGCTCAGACTGTTTATCTGTTTCAGACTATTTCCATGATGAGTGTTCTTACAGGATTCAGGTGACCCAGTGGATCAAGAACAGAGATGCCAGCTGTGACCAGCAGAGATGCCAGCTGTGTCAAAAAATGTTGTCATCTACTACAGCTGGCTGCTCTATACTCAGAGTTCAACTACAGCACTCTGAGTAGCTTTGCAATTGGCAGAACTATCCTCAATGCATCTGTTGTTGAGTGTGTAGGAATGTTTGCAGGGGAGATGTACATACACATAAAAGGATTGTGTTGAAAACACAGTAAAAAGCAGTAAGTATTTAGCCACAGCTGAGTTCTCTCTAATTTGCACTGAAACAGAAAAAAAGGAACAGCATCTTGCCATACTGAAATACATTTGATTACAGGATTTCTAAGCTCATAAGCAGCCACATTGCACAACAGATGCCACACTGAATGTTAGCTGCTGCCCTACCTTGACATCCCAAGTAGCTGTCTCTAATGAGGGAAGCCTTCCTCCACAGCAAACTTGGGGTGCTGTGCAAGATTCTGTCAACTAGTGGGTCAGTGTGGTTCTGGGGACCTGTTTCCTGTGCAGACCCCCTAAAAGAACTAAGATCACAGGCCCTGAGGATCCAGTCTGCAACTGGATCTGATTGTCAAATTCAAAACAGAGGAGGAGGAGATTGCTTGTTCCACATTCCTCTCTCCTTCAAAGGCTGGCAAAAGTCAAAATTTCAGAAGCTTCCTTGGCCCAGTAGTGCAGGTCTAACTGCCAGTCACTGTGGAGAAAGGACATGGGATTTTCAAGATACTTGAGCAAAACTTTTTCCTGATTTCCATCCAAAAAGTGAAACATGAGCTTGAAATTTAACTGAATTTCCAGAATTTAAAAATTAGGTTTTTCTTCTTGCAGCACCATCATCCCCTCAGTCTTTCTTTTCCTACAATAAGAATGGATCTAAGAATGATGAGATGTTTGGTAATATTTTTATGCCAATAATAAAATCTTGCCCCACTCCTTCACAGTTTTCACTACTTACAGTTAGTTTCAGCTCTCCTTTGGCTGGATCATGTGTGGTTTTCCTTACCTGACATTTTGTTCCGATATTCAATGGCACTCATGCCTCCATTTGTTTGCTTTCCCTTCTAAAGCAGTGGATAGTTCTCCTTAGAGAAGATTTTATAGACAAGCAAAGTGAGTAGCTCAGATGTACATGAAGTATTTGAAAGAATAATATAATTTAACCAAGGTACACTGCTCAGTGACCTAAATCACCTGCTTTCATAGATAGTTGACATTATTTACATTCAGGCTTTTTTTGTGGAGAGGCATTTGAATGACCCTTCAGAATGGATGTGCTCAGTAGGAACACTCTACCTGTTGTCTTTGCACCTCCTGCTTACGGCGTGTCTGGTTACCCTGGTTTTCAGTCAGGTGTCTACAGCTCCGAAGGAAAAAGGTGTCTTTTGTTTTTTATCAGTGAAATCACTGACTTTAAGACCATGCTCTGTACACATACAGAACTTGATTCCTCTCACTGATGAAACATATCTAGTGTACCCTAAATCTGTCAGCTTCCGTATGGGGAGCCAGCCCTTGACAAGGGTGAAGCCAACACTGAGTAATTTTAAGACATAAGCCTCCTTTTTTTTTCATGATATCTGATGTGGCTGTAGACATAAAACATTCAGAGACTTAGACGGTATTTTTTCAGTGAAAATATTTAAAAATGAAGCTGTAGTTCAGACAGCTGAGCTGACAACAGCTTACAGAAAGTGAACAAGTAAACAATTGCAGAAGTCTCCAGACAGTGCAAGACAAGATGAGCAAATATTTTCTTCCTCTGAAATGCAACTTGTTTTACTAATTTTTTTTTACTGTATCCCAGTGATATGAAATTATACAGGGAAAAATACACTAAGACTGTGGAGGGGTGTCAGTATATATTTAAAATAGTAATATCATTGTAACATCATAACTTTCAAAATTATTATGATTTTAATCATCTTATTAACTTTACAAATTTGATTTGCTTGAATATTGTTATATTATTTTGTCTTGCCTTTATAGAGTTGTGAATATTATTCTATGTAATGGCATACCATAATACAAAATATATATGATCCAAAATATACATCATCTGAGCTCCATTATTTACCAGTTCATTGCTTCTACAACTCTGTTGTCTCCAAGCACTTACTCTGGGGCTAAGGTGATAAAAAAAACAGAAATGAAAGGGGTTTGCAGGCACTGAGTGCCAAAGCTGTGCCCCTGTTGGGGCACCTCCACCCCAGAATGCCAACTTCAAACCTGACAGATAAAGTGCCAGCCTTAACCACCAGTGGCAGAAAGTGCTGTCTTGCCATGGGCAACTTTGGGCTTTGGAGCTGATGGTGTTGAAGTATCCATAGGATATGACAAAGTTTATAACCAACTTTATACATCCAGATTTTGTGTAATGCATCCTCTTTGGTCTCTCCTACCTCCTTTAAGTTATATTACCTGTCCATAGCAGATATTGCATGGCTTCTTTTTAGTACTCAAAGTATTGAGTGCAGGAATCATTTAGCATTTTATGTCACATCACTTGTTACATTCTGAGAAGGGATAACCATTGTCTTTGTGAATACCCCCCAAAAATATAACTGTCAAAATAAGGCATTCCAAGCTTGTAATTTTGGTAGCTTGCTTATGTTTCCTATCTAAATAGAGATAACATGGAAAATTTCAATTCTAATTGACTTGCCTTCAGAAACCTCATACTGACTCCTGTGCAGGGGGAGAATATCTCCCATGAGGAGGTAGTTTAGAATTGAGGGTGGGGAAAAAAATGGTTTTAGTCCTTAAATCTGCCTTAAGCAAAGATTTGCAACATGCAACCTGATGCTGCCTGCCTTCTTAAGAGATGCATCTCCCAAGAAACCTCAACTTTAAGATCTCAGAAGAATGTGAAAATATGATAGTCTGTATCTCTGTGGGGACCAATTATTGCTAGATGTGGTTTTTGCACAAATAGAAATGGCTCCATTTCGGCATATGGAAAACCTAGGAAACTAATCTGTGTGGTGCACCAATTCTGCTCTCAGGCACAAGAACACACACAGTTTCTGTATGTATTCTGTAATGACCTCCAGTATGATGCAGAAATGTAGGGGTGGCTTTTACAAGATATCCAGCAATGCAAGGCTGCTACATATCGGATAAGATCCAAGCCCTTGCTGTGTGACTTCCACAGCCTTAATGATGTTCTTAATGGCTATGTGGGCTGAAATTTATAGTTTCAATGTGAGAGCAGAAAGTTGTAGTGTTTTTTAATTTTTTTTCATTAGATAAAGAAAGAAATAATATGCTGGAGTGATTCCAGAGACAGCAGATACAGCTTTTTGTCTTTTTTACAGTACTCAGGTAGTCTACCATGTTTTCTCTTACAGCCTCCCATTAAAGCTGTAAGCCAGACTCTGAACCCCAAATAAACTCACCTTGTTTCAGATGTAAGGAGAAGGGAAGGTAGAGACTGAGGAAATTATATATACCTTACTTTGAACTTGAGCATCTCATCTGAAAAATGGGGATAATCTTTGCTCTGCAAGTCTTAATGTACTACATGCAAGTACTTTTCAGGAAAAGCCTGAGTTGTATTGTCTTCTTCAATAGGTCTATTTAAAGTATATATTAACCTCCCTCGCTTTACAGTTGCTGGATACATATAAAAATCTGCCAGATGTAATCTGAGAATGAGGCTAAAGGAGAAAAATAAAATAACATTTTAAGATTAGTTTAATTTATAAACAGTCCTTGACTCTTTCTTCTTGACATACACTCTGAAGAAATGTGTATGTAAAGTGTATTTCCATCCCAATTTATCAAATCTATATTATTAAGGGTAAATATTGATTCAAAAGTAAAATATTGTTACAAATTTCTAGTAACAAATTAAAATTATTAACAAATTAAAATAACTCCCTGTATCCTTTTGGAAAAACATTGGTTCAGTTTTTTAGAAGTTGATCATGGCATCTATTTGTAGCAGCTTTGGGAATTGCATGTTTACTGTCAGAGAGAGAATATGGCCACACAAAGGGAAACATTTTCACTGACAGTGCTGGAACAATCTCGCCACCAAGAACTCCATCAGGTATCAGGTTACAACTTCGTTCATAAGTTTCAGGTGTTTAAATTTTTAAACTTTAATTAGTTTCAGATGTTTTAATTCTTTCAACTTCCCCTTCTTAAAGTATCTTACATTATTTCATTCTAATGATAGGGTTTTAACTACTGGATGCATCAATTTCACCACAGTTTTTCTTCTTTTTATTTTAACAACTTGAGGACTTGTATCACAACTCAAATGTCTCTTTGTTCTTTCAGCCTGATTTAAAGGAAATTGCCCTATGTACTACAGTAGTTTTGAATGTATTAAAAGTTTTAAAAATTGTTAATTATATGAAATATTCTAACAGTTTAAGTTTAAATGATGCAATTAGCCAGTTACAACTGAAACTACCAGGCCTTATTTAAAATAATGAGGTCTGACAGTTATGGAGTCTGAATTATTCATTGATAACTAGCTTTTCCTCTTTTGCAAACCATGGCTAACATTAATAACAGAGGTGTAAGTGTGAGAACAAAAGAGTTTGACATTGGGAATACAAATATAAAAGTTCTAAATTATTCCTTAATTAAAATTACTATATGAGCAATATTTTCCAAGAAAAATCATTAGGACTAATATTTTCTCATACATTTCAACATTTGTTTCTGCACGGAGTCACTGGTTAAAGTGACAGCACTTGATGATTCATCATCCAAGAGAATACCTTTAAAATAGAGTTCATTTCTGCAACAACATTATTTTAAAGATGCTATTTTAAAAACAAAACTCAGCACTGTCTATTGTGATTCCTGCAGTTACCACACTTACAAAAATACACACACTAATGGCACAGAGTCCTTCCAGTATCAGAAGTGTTCTATTTCCCAGTGCCCTTCATCTTGCCATGGCTCATGTTGCTTTCTCCATGATTACTCCATCAGCCTCAAAGATCCTTGCTTTATTTAGCACACCTGAACACAAATTAAGCATTATAATTTTAACATGAATACTGAGATTTATATCTAGCAGCTAATTTCACAAAAGCCTGAATTTCCATGAGCTAATTGCTTGCTCTAAGCCTGGATGTTTTTCATTACAATTGCTAAAACCAAAACAGAATCTCTGAATAAGCTAATCTAACAACAGTGAACATATCTGTCTCCTAATTGTTCAAATGTTCATATGCATCTGGATATCTTTTATGACTGAAAACTAGAGCTTATGCAATTGAAGTAGAAACTATTATACATCCTCATTCTCCCTCAAACCAAAGCAAAATAAAGCAAAAAAAAAAAAAAAATCTGGAAGTAGGACATGCTGAAAGAGTGACTCATCTGCAAGTAGGAGTGACTGATCTTTGTCTATGACTCTGACACCACAACAGAATTACATCACCTATGAGATCAAAAATAGGGATCTTAAACAAGCAGAAGTGTAGACTCAGTTTGGGATGAATTGTTGAGTTACTGCAATCACACAACACATCAGTGTTGCTGTTTGGAAGATAATTATGCAGCAGACTTTCAGAGTGACATTTATACTTGGCATTCCTGTGAAGCTTAAAGAGGCTGAACCTCCAAATGGATGCAATGGTTCCTGAACACCTAACTTTAGAGCTTCTGAAGACTGCAGTCTAAATGTGCATTTTAATAAAGTATGCTTCTATTTTATTGTATTGCTGTACAGTTCCTCAGTGCAGGAAGATCAGAGAGGTGAAGGTCAGAATAAATACTACATAGATATTGAAGTCTGTTCAGTGAGACTTTGAAAAGGAGGATTTGAAAGATGACTATTTTTATTAGTGCAGATACATACAATATAACCTGATTTTTTTTGTGCAAATGTCAATTGCAGTATACATATTGTTCACTGAAGATTATGTCATTGGTCAACAGGGAGGAGAGTCCCCAGATGAATGATTAATAATCAATGTGTCTGGGTTCTTATTTTATTCCTCAGAAAGAAAGAATGAATTAATAGCGTTTCTCCCAAAAATGGGAAAAAAGGTCCCAGAAATAGGTCACACCAACTATGTCTGTACACAGAGGGGTCCTCTCTGTAAGTGGATTTTCCTAGTTTGGGTAGGGAGCCTCAGCCTCCACTCTTATATCATTGCTTCACCTTCCTCCATTCTGATGCAATTAGGGAGAAAAGGCAATATGGATCAGAGTCCTATTATTTTTTCATACAATCATGAAAAACTGAGAGAAAGGGTGGAGAAATACCTAGGGAGAAGGGTTTTGAAGGAGGCCCAAGGTAATGCCTAGGCATGTGCTCTCTCTACAGGTGATCCAAAGTCTTCCACCAAGTCTGAGCAAACAGCAGACTTACGTCCCAGGATGAAGGCAAATCAGACTGTGATCCCAGGGGAGTAGGGGGGACAGTGAGCAGCCTCTGAAGAAAACTGTGTTCTCTGACATTCCTGTGACAAGGTCTTTCCAAGCATGTGCAAGATGCATTAAATATCTGCATGTGTCATTATATATTTATGTATGTTATCCTAGGGCATTGTTCTTTTTTTGGAAAAAGAACATTAGTTTGCATTGATAAACATTAGGTAGAATCAGTAGAAATATTTGTCAGGACCACCATATGATAGTCTAGGATTTTTGTCCCCCAAAGGAAGAAATAATTTTATAGAAAGAATGGGTTTGTAATTATTCAATCTCTGTTTGTAGCAGAGTAAGGAATTTAGATTACTCCTTTGTAATGTTCTAGGTGCCAGTTAGATCTGCCTCCAGGCAAGCTTGTGGACTTCTCTTTTTTGTCAAATTCCATGTTTCTTTTTTTTTGAGCAAACCTGCTAATTTTAACAGCTGTCCTTCCTTCCTTCCTTCCTTCCTTCCTTCCTTCCTTCCTTCCTTCCTTCCTTCCTTCCTTCCTTCCTTCCTTCCTTCCTTCCTTCCTTCCTTCCTTCCTTCCTTCCTTCCTTCCTTCCTTCCTTCCTTCCTTCCTTCCTTCCTTCCTTCCTTCCTTCCCTCCTTCCCTCCTTCCTTCCTTCCCTCCTTCCCTCCTTCCCTCCTTCCCTCCTTCCCTCCTTCCCTCCTTCCCTCCTTCCCCTCTTTCTTTATCTCTGTATTTCTTTCTCTGTTCTCTCCTTTATCCCTTTACTGATGCTGCTTCTTCCTAGATGCAATCACAAAAAACCAAACCTGAGACATTGAAGTGCAGACATTCAAAAGCCCTGATTATTTTATGCTAATGAATGAATCATCTAGTGATATAGTATTTCCCTTTTTGTGCCCTCCTGGTGGTAGCACAAGATAAATCCAATGGTGTGTTTAATTAACTAAAGGAAGCAGAAACAAATCTCTGTGGGTTAATAATATTTACGGCCTAAAAATGAACAAACTAAAGAAAGTAAGTAAATTATGTGGTACAATTCAGAGAAAAATGTAATTGAAATAAAATTTTCATGTATTCCAGGAAGTGCATATATAAACATATGTGCAAGCAAGGCACATACCTGTGTGAAACAAAGCACTAAAATTGAGGTCATCACTTAGGAGTTAGCAAAAATATTTTTCTAATTATAAAAACGAATGAAGTCAAAATTCTCAGGAAGAAATATGAGATCTTTTTGTCTACATGGGAATTAGGTCTTTTTTTAATCCAGAAAATGCATGGTATCATATGATGACTGAACCTTAATTCAAGTAGCTCAACAACATGAATAAGAAAATGCCAGGTCCATTTAACTATGTCCTTTGTCAAATGCCAATAGAGATGGTGACTTTTTACAAATATCCAGTAGTTAAAAATATAAAATACTGTAAGTAAATAAGGCTAAATAGGTTGTATTAACATGTAGTCCTTTCACTCACTTATGATTCCTATTCTTTGACTGGAGACTCATATTTTGTCCTATCCCTTAAAATAGTCTGTGGGTCTGGAAATTTCTTAGAAAGAAATTGGCACAAGCTTCATCAAAGGAGATCCTAGAAAAAACATCAGAGCTTCATATCACTGTGCTAGCTCCAAGAGGGCCTCAGGAATTTAACTCTATGGGTTATAGAGGTGCACTCTCAATAGCATAGCCAAGTTGTGGCCTGTTTCATGGCTTTCCTACTGAAACATGTACATTTTGGAGTGCTTCTGAGTCAAAAGTCATGCACAGCTCTAAGCCTCAGCCAGGCACCCTTCAGTGGAAAAGACTTCTCCAACATTGAATATTGTTGTTACTGAAACCTTTGCTTTCACCTGTGAGACTTGTTCTTTGATCAAATTACTTCAATTTAATTGAGAAATCTATATTTACACAGGGAGTATTAGCATGTTGGAATTAAAATGATGAGTATTTCCAGGCCTATCTGTATTATGGACTGAAGACTGAATTTTCACTCAGTTGTGCAAGTAAATATAGAAGGATGACAATACATCATATTTGAAATTTGCCTTGACCACACATGCACATTCTGTTCAGTACTAAACAGTTCTGACTCTTAGTTGCTTGTCCCCTTCCTGCTCTTGAATTTTTATGCCACCTTTAGATTTCTGTGTCTTGATATTACTGCAGTGTTGTCTGATTTAGGATTTACAACATTTATTGACAACAGGAAAACATACTCCCCCTCATATCTCAATAACTCTTCAGATCCTAATGGTGACCATGATCTCATTAGCCATTGCTCAGTGTCTAAACCTTGCTGTTTAAGTCAAATAGACATTTCAGGAGGATATGTGAAAAGATTTGTTAACATTATGAGATCGATTCATTGTAATGAATTTAAAACAGAGAATACTTACTGGTGTGCGTCACTACATCACATACACGCTGTTATTTATAAAACCTACAAGGTTTTGCAAGGTCTATCATAAGATAACCTCTTGAATAGAAATACAATGATTTGTGCTTATTCAGTAGAAAAACCCCAGTACCCATGAAAGCACACAATGAATTACAAGACATACTTTAACAGTCATGATTCCAGTTTTAATTTTTCTGACCAATTTCACTAGTGTGCCTTATATTGGGATCACCAGGCTCAGGGGCGAGAGGCCTGGTGTTGTATGGAGAACATCTCTGCTGCGGGCTGGGAGCAGGGGGTTCCCCTTTGCAGGTTGCATGCCTGGCCAAGTAGAGGGTGAGCAGGACCTGTCTGGAGGGGCAGAAATGTCCAGAGATGTCTCCATAAGAAAAATTACTTGGGCAGCAACTTGGCAGCATCCCCTGTCCCGTCTGCAAGAGGCTCAGCAGAGCTGCCCCAGAACTGCACATCACCATCATTTCTTCCTGAGTTTGGAACATCACCATCTCCAGCTCGACAACCAAGTCCTTGGAGGATGCATTCCTTGCCTACCTTTAATTTTTAAACACCAATGCTGTGACTTGCAGCTAGGTCCCCAGACACTTCCATGATCCTTTTTTTTTGCCTCTGTTTTCTCACTGATCAAGAGGAACAGAGCTGTGTAAAGAAGGGAGCAGACAAGTGGATGAAGACTTATAGAAATGAGCAGTCCACTCTAAGTACACTGGTAGTCTAATAATCCCCATTTCTTTCACCAATAAAGATAAAAAAGCCCAGAACCATCAGATTCCCTCTAGTTTTGTAATGTAAATCATGGGGATTTTTAATTTTAAAAAAATAAACTGCAGGTAAGTGTCATCATTCATCTACACGCAAGGCATGGATGAGACAGCACACTAGTTATGCTTAAATTACCATTTATGTACCTGGAAAACACAGACAAATGCATGTATATAAAAGCAATAAATGTAGAAGCTCCTCTGCTTTAAATGCCTCTTTGAATTTTCCACTGCTCATGCAAAATTATTTATGTCAATATTTTAATTTCAGACAGGAGGGGTGGAATCAGAGAAAGAGTGACATCCAGGAAAATTGTTGTCAGCAAACTGATGACTACATACCATAATTAAGAAATAATTTAAGGAAAGAAGCAGCTTGATCTAAATGCTGGTGTATTTTGTGAGTCTAGTGCTAAAGAATCAAGGAAGAGAAGATACATTAAAAGATAGATATTACAATATTCATAATTGTATACTATTGTAAGATGCATTATATACATAAACAATCATTTCTGTAATTGTAAGAATATTAATGCAGCAGCTAATAAATAAAATAAGCACCAAAGGACAAGAATATGACCTTAAAATCCTTACTCAGCTGCCCTATTAACTTTCTGAACACCACTGAAAGTGTGTGTCAGCTGCTTAAATTAAAGAGAGAGTAATTAAAATTACACAAATAATAGGTGACTGGGGTCACTCTCCATCACCCTATCTCCTATATTTTAAAGTATTTTACATTTTTTCCATCAATATGCAATCTTAATTTTCCTTACACATCTCTCAGGTACTGTTGGTTTAAAAACAACTTACCATAAGAAGCAGCAGTGGTCAGAGCACAGGTTTTGGGGACATACCCTTAAATTCCTTCCCATAGCATATAAAATGAGTCAATTTCTCAGAATCTTTGAGTATGAATAGACTTAAACATCCTTATTTTTTAAAAAGCACTTTTAGGAGGAAAAAAAAAAAAAAAAAGGAAAAAAAGAAAAATCAGATCTATACCTAAGATCCCCTTTCCTATAAAGATGGCTTGCATTCAGCAAATGAGCAAAAGTTACACTTTTATACTCTGGAACCTTAAAATAGTGGGCAGAAAAGCGAGTGTCTCAAAAATAATCCAGACTTTTTCACTGTGTTTTTACTGTGAAAAAAAGTAATAATTATAATAATAAAAGACAAAAAAACGTGTGACAGGGAATTGAACGAAGCAAGACAAGAGAAAACTAAAAGGCAGCAATATGTTCTTGTAGGGTCCTAACCAGAAATAGTTCTTTCTACAGCAAACATTGAGTGTTCTCTTAACACCACAGTATTTTATTGTCTTTGCTGGAAGTCATTGCTGGAAGTCAAAAATTCTTTAATAATAACTGTGCTGACAATTTATAGGCATTTTAGGATTGTCCAGAAAGGAATTTGAGGGAATGATCTAAGCACAATATCCAATGCATATCTTCAGCATCTCTTAGAATGTAAGAAAAAAGTGGAGCTATTTTGTGCTGTTAACATTAGGTATATTGATAAGGTAAAGAGAGGAAAGTGAACACAGGTGTCTGTCTCCTTGACAGGGGCATTCTGCAGCCTGTGGAGACAAGAGGACAGAAGGGACTCCTAGCCTTAAGGACCCCAATGCACAGTGGGGTTGAGGGGTTTCTCAAACCAGTTCTGTGCTTTTTGCATTTCAAGTTCAGTACTACCCAAAGCCCTGGATGTGGGTCCAATCCCATGCAGCAGCTGCATGCGTTCACAGAAAACATAAGTAGGGGAGGAAAAAACACCGAGCTATGAAGCTATTATTGGTTTGGGTGTAAATAAATATTTAAAGTCTTTGCAGTGTCATAAAGTGACATTTTCAAGCTAAAAATGCATAACCCTAACCCTAACCCCTAACCCTAATGCTGATGCAGAGACATTCAGCATGGGGAAAGTCAGCAGCAGAATGGTAGGGCACTGTCTGACAGAAGATCTTTGGTTAATTCTTTGCTCTTCAGGTAAAAATTTAGACATTCAGGTAAACATTGTTTAATTCCTTTGTTCAGGTGGTGATCTAGTCAATATATTCTTCAAATATTATGTATGGATGCTAAGTGAGCTGAGCTAATCCAAAAATCTATCTATCTATCTATCTATCTATCTATCTATCTATCTATCTATCTATCTACCTCTCCTGTCTTTTCCTCTTCTCCTTTTATTTTTGTCATTTCTCAGTAAAACTGAAGACAGGTGGGAAATGTAGTTTCTTGCAAAGTCATTGCAGGTTAGAATGTCACTGAACTTGAAAAGACTTTATTGCAGTCCTCCTAGAAACTGTCTCTCTTCAATGTTTTCCTACCCACCACCTTTTTGTGATGACTGAATTTAGGAGGAAATTCTCATTTTAAGCAGTCTATTTTTACAGTAACTTATCAAACAGTGGCCTTTAGCTGTTGTTCTGTGACAGCCACTCTATTAAAATCCTGATGTAAACAAGTGGAGAAGGTGAACTAGAAGTGCAGGTATTTGCACAGCATTACTGTCAGGTAAAATTTTAAAGATAGGTTTTATGAACCCATTATTTGCAGTCAAGGCTTTTGACTACAGCTTCTGAAATCATTTAAGTAGACAAAGTGTTTTGTCAAAACATACTGCTGGGAGTCAGTATCTAGCTTCTTTTTATGTAATTCAATTTGGTTCTGTTGTTTGCACGAAAGTGGGATATCTAGCTGGGCAGCAATAGTGGTGCTGTGTGTGATCACAATATGGTGACTTTCTAGAGTAATTAACGTTAAATGGCTTTTGTTTTCATTTAGCGCTTAATGTATGCGTGCAAAATTGCAGTGTACATACAGACCTATCAAGGAAGATGCCTGAGGGCTTTTAAACACAAATAAAAATATCCAAATATTTTATGGAGTGGGATATGCATAAGAATGTATGCCCATTTTAAAATCACAGACCCCTGTGTCCTGTAAGGCTGTGCTTGACATGACTCTGAAAGAGACGGGCACTTTGAAGAGGCAGAGCTGTTTCTGGCCTTTCAGCTCTGAGCCTCATGCCTGAGGTGATGCTGGACCAGACTGCCCTGAGACAAGCTGGCTGCCTCTGCTCCCCTGAGGAGCTGCGGAAGGGCAGCACTGTTAGAGCACGGCCAGTGCTGGACAAACTTCCTAAGCCCCAGAACATGCTGAGACTGGCTGCACATGAGGCACCTTCTGGAAAACACAGTATAAATGTTCCACTCACTTAAGAGACTCTCTAGACTGTACATTTCTAGCTCCCCTACTTCACCTGGAGAAACAGCAGACAGAGAATGTAACCCAATCCTGTTGGCTGGGGGTTTCCTGAGGTACCAAGCAGTATCATTGGGGTTAGTGTGGTCTGGCATATTTTCATGTAAGCATTTCATATCAGCATCTTGGCCAAGCCGTACCTTACAGCATTCTGAATCTAACCAAATTCGAATTTCCAAATGTATTTTAAGAAAGCTGGGAAAAGTTGGAACTGTAACAGTTCCAGACGTAATTTCCGAAAATATTTAAATCAGCTACTACTGTCAGTAGAAACTACGATGACAGGAGAAGAAATTTATCTCCTCACACAGTATTAACATATCACTTCGATGTATCTCTTGTACAAATATATGTATATTATATTTTGGGAAGGTCTAGCCAAATAAAACACATAGTGAACAGCAAGCTGTAATAGAAAAGTTGCAGGACATGGGGATGAGATCTTCTTAACACATTGTCCAAAAATAAATAGAGGGATGGAGAAATATGGAGAGATACAAGAAAAAGAAAGCATTTTTCAGGCAGTAGCAATCGTGAGCATAAAGAGAGTAGTAAAAAAGTTGTCAGATAAAAAAAACAAAAAACAATAACATGGTGCATAAGATTATGTCCTTTAATTTCATACAGCTTTCCTTTCATAACTTAGCGTTGATCTGCTAACTTAAAACCAGATCAATTGTGAAAAATGCTTAGGCCTCCTTTGCCCAGACATAATCCTACATCTCTGGACATGATTCAGGTCATTAAATTAGTTATTACATAGGATAGGGATTGAGAAAACTAACAAACAAAATAAAGCCACAATCACTAATGTAGATCCCTATGAGTTTGCCCACATAAGTATATAATATTAGAGCAACTACACCAGTTAATAAAGTAATTAGAATAGTCTTCTACTGTGTGTACCATTTATTTGAAGATAACTCTAACCTTGGAGTGGCGTGTCCCTGCAAAACTGATACATTTATAACAATATTCCAGACTAATATTGTGATAGGACTCCAAAAACCCCTTCCATGCATCACTTGAGCCACACAGCTGTAATTTTTATGTATTAGGAGGTCCACATGCAGTCCAGTATTCCTTTCTTTTCAAAATTAGTCCTGGTTGCAGCATTTAATCTGCACCGTTTTGTAAGCCAATTACTTGGAGCAGCGTGACCGCTGGTGCCGCACCAGCCTCAAGTCCTGCTGCAAAAGGGGCACAGGAATGGCACAATACCAGCTCTGTTTGGCCCTGATCCAGCAAAGCACTTAAACACCTGTTCAACTCAAGGTATATGAGTAATCCCATAGAAGACAAGATGATAAATTCTCTGAGCTAGTACCTGCTTAGATTCATAGACTGTGAAAACAGAAGGGAACATCTAAACATCTTGTCTGACCTCCTGTATACCACAGGAGTTCTTCAAATACAGTTTTGCTCAGTCTTTCTCTCAGGAGAAAATAGCAGCTCTAATGTCTAAATTTTCAGTGATGGAAAAATTACCACTGTTTTGCATAAATTGTTCCAATGATTAAAGATACTCAACAGGACAAATGTGTAATTTTTTTTCAGTCAAGACTTTGTGAGGTCCTTTGGATTCACTAAATATTGTTGGTTTTAATTAAGTGGAATGAAGAGGTACATATTACCACATATCTCTTTTTGTATACATGCTTATAGACTGCAAATAAATCAGCCCTTAAATTTTTTCACAGCCTCATTGTTTTCTACAACTTACTGTGACTCTTTTCTCCCATGTCATGAATTAAGATACCAAATACAGTAACATATCACCCTAGAAGTGTTTGTACTCAGTGGATGATCCAGCATTTCCAACTACATTTTGAAACCAGCATCATGTTTAACCGATTTAATAAGTACCGTACATTGATTTTGTAATATTCACATTTTGTAATAAACTGTTGGTTGAAATCAAATCAGAACACTGCACATAAAAAATATAATTTCTCCCTATATATGTATAACATCCTAAGGTTTTCATCAAAAGATATCAAGTTATTCTGATGAGATCTAGCTTTCATTAACCCTTATTGATTGACTTGAATTATGTCACTCTGTTTGCATAATGTTGCAATCTCAATATCACTATTATTTGCCTGTAATTTCTGTATTAAATCATCCACATGGAGTTCCAAACCCAACCAAATATTTTTAAAAATATATTTAAACAGTTTTTGGTAGAAATTTGAAGAGCAAAGAAGGAGATCCAATGTTGTGAAGAGAAAGCCCATAAGCTAAAGATCTGTTAGCTTACCCAGAGGTAAGGAAATGTTTAAAAGGAAAAAATCCATAAGGAAAAAACAAAACAAAAAAGCACTGTTTGTAAGGCAGAAAATAAAGGATTATAAAGAATGTTTTAATAAAGAATTAAAAAGTGACAAGAGTTTTCAGAGATGCTTGAAAAGAAAGCAAATAGTGCAAAGCAGAGAGGAATTGCTGGGGATGGCAGAGTGATATTCCAGGTGCTCCTAAGTAAAAAATTCCACATTGAGGCACGAGTGACAGAAAGCAGCATGCCAGAGTGAAGCGCTGCTTCTGTGTAGCTGTATAGCAAAGATAGTTAATCACGGGTTTACACAGGAAGAGAAGAAGCCTTAGCACACACACGGTCTGATCTCACAAAATCTGTCCATGAACATAGGTCATTTCATCTGCCATTTCAGCAGCTTTTCATGCACCCTACCAGAGACAAATAGGAGGCAATGCCACGACTGACTGGTGGCATTGCCCTACACAGAAAAATACTGGAAGCTGGCATGGTGAGGACATATTCAGCTAAACTTAATTTCACTTTCCCCACAGAAGAGTACTTAAAAAGAAGTAAAAAAAAAATAAAAAGAAAAAAAGGTAGTCTTTGGAGAAGGACAGTTTTAACAAGATCTTTTCTGTTTGCTCCATCCCCCTGTGAGGGTTCAGAGCACTGGAATTTCTGCAGGCCTCTGTTTGAAAATAAGGGGCTAATGAAAAGGTACATGCATGGCTTGCTAGCCTAAACTAGTCCTCCTAGAATATCCTGGGATTTGCCAAAGCACTAAATGACGTTGACATAGAACACTTTAAGGGAAAAGTCACCTTTTATTCTTTGCTTTTCAGTATTTAGAAATGTAGCTTCAGTTTCCTTTGTGGTTTTTGTATAAAGGAAATTCATTTTGAATAGAGATGGGTCCATTTCTTTAGGTTTGATCTCAATGGATACTGAAGCTGGACCGCTGCGCCTTCCAATTCTTGCAATTTCTGGGGAAAGAGAGGGCAGACAGGTTTAGATGAAGAGGACAGAGGAATAGTAAAAAAGAAATATTTAACATGGAGAAGAATCTCAATCACTGACAGGAACAGATTTAATGTAAGGCCTAAGTACTTCTCTGGGAACTATTCACAATTAGAACTTTTCCTAACATGCCACACTGACTAATTTATTTTCAAGTCCATCAGATTCCATGGTGCAGTGAAGTTTCCTCATGGCCATTTTAATCCATCAGTCTATTGTGTGCTCCATGAAGGTCAGCCTGTTTAGATGCCCCAACGCAGACAGGACTTTGCAGACAGGGTTCAAGGGAATGATGCTGCTTAGTGGAGAGCTGGGTCCTCGGAGGTCACAGGTAAGACTCATTTTGCTTATATCAGCTCTGCCTTTAGATGATTTTTTTTAGTCATAATAGCTTTTCTAATACATGGTAGAAGCATAAAAAGCCACTGCTGTTCAGGGAAGTTCTGCATGCGCTCAGACAGCTTTTCTTTCTCTGCTTTGGATCTCTTCCTTCCCCAGTGGTAAAGCATAGTGGGAAGTCCTATGATGATAGAAGCAGTCAATACCTTTGTGAGAACAGAGACCTGTCATTTCACATGTATGCCTTAAGTTCAATAAACAACCTAGGATTGCACCTAATTTTCCACTGAATGATCCAATACCAACAGAGAACACTTGCAGTATGGGACAATGCTAGCCTTTTTAGATAGACATTTCCTTGACTACAGTGAGGTTTTTTCTTCCTTCTAGTGTGGAGGACAGGGGGATTCTATAATCTGTGACTTAATTTAATTCATGGCTCTTTTAATGTAAATAATTTTCAACCAGGCTCAATTATTTGATATCTAAATAAAGAAAATAATTTACCCCACCATAAAGAGAAGAGGGAAAAGGGAAAGGGAAAGGGAAAGGGAAAGGGAAAGGGAAAGGGAAAGGGAAAGGGAAAGGGGAAAGGGAAAGGGAAAGGGAAAGGGAAAGGGAAAGGGAAAGGGAAAGGGAAAGGGAAAGGGAAAGGGAAAGGGAAAGAGAATCAGATTTCTGGCATTGTTATATCAATATAACCATTTTAGCACCACAGTTGGCAGGAATAGGTTGATTTTTTCTGGATACCCTCAGTCTAGTAGGTAACTTGCTGAGAAATTGCAACTCAAATACTGATTTTGTCAGAATGTTCTTTAAAATTGAGAGTTTATTTCTGACTTGGTTTATGCAGTTGTGAAAGTTCAGGAGAGAGCTGTTCTTTTGTACTTAACGCTGAAAATTATTCTAAATAATTTGTATCATTATTACTTATTGACTGTGGTGAAGGAAAAACCATTTTAAGAAAATACGTTTCAATGACAGAAGCAAAATAAACACTGGTACATATAACTGGTAACTCATTAAATAAGAAGTCCATGCTTTTATCTGGCTCTTCAAACACATTTTAGGCACTTCAACAAGATTAGAAAAACACTTTTATGCCAAAAAAACCCTCCTTTAATCACTTCTCTTCTAAGAATATACCTTCATGAAAAGAGGAGAATTAACCTCTTTGCTGCCACTACTCCTTTTACAGAAAAAAAAAAGAAAAAAAAAAGAGCATTTGTAACATTTCTAATCCATTTGGTTCTGTCAGAATGAAACAGCTATTTTTCAGAAGCATTAATCATATGGGAAGATATTTTCAAGCACGTATCTTGCTGGGAAATTATTAGTATACACTAGACCATCATTAGTCTACTCTAATGGAACAGCAAGAGCCCCAGATTTCCCAAGTGCCAGAGACAAGACTAGTCCATCATGTTCTTTATGGTCCAAGATGTCTTGTTTTTTGTAGTTTTGTTTGCCATAATGCATTTAAGAGATGGGGGAAAAAAACACTCAGAAACATCTAGTTGTAACAAATTAGAAGGTAAAAGAAAACCAACAAGGAGAGAGGGGGAAGAACAAAAGAGTCACCAACCAATGTGTGCATCCCACTGAACCGGGTACAAAATAGCTGCTGCAGGGTAAAATGACAAAGTGAAATCATGTGGTCAAAAAAAGAGAAGCAAAACTATATATATATATATACACATATATATGTATGTATGTACGTATGCATATACACAAACATATAGCATGATTGAACACAAATCCTAAGACAGAATTTTCTCTGTGAATCTTTCTGCAAACACATCCTACAATATAGCAAAGTAACAAGTTCATACAGCTTTTAGGTGGTTTTGGTGGACTCTCTTCAGGACCAGTGGAAAGCCTGAAAGTCAAACAGGAAAACCCTTTCACAGTCTGGATCCCACTGCTTCATTCCCCAGCCTTAAGCCTGGCCAAGGCCAATCTCCTGCAGAAGGAAAATTTTCCTGTTGGAAAATACAGTCTCTTCACATCCCTCAGTGGAAAAAGGGGTGGTACTGAGGGGTAAAATGACTTCCTATTTCAGCATAGAGAATCTTGCTACCACCTCTACTGCTTCCACCAGGCAGTCTTAATCTGTTCGTAGAAGATAAAGTACTTGTGTGTCTTATATCTAGTTTTTTGATATCTTGTTTGTGGAAATTGGTATAGGTAAAATAAATAGTAACCTCAGGACTGTATTACATCTTTTATAAAAGGCAAAATCTATTTCTAATTTTTCTCATCTTTTCCAAACTACTCTTGCTTTTCTTGCTCCCAAAATGCAGTGAAGTGAAACTCTGTTTTAGTCTGTTCAGCCCTATCAGCACTGCCTTCACATCCCAGCAGGTATCCTGCTCATTTTTGGGTTTCTCCAGACACTAGGTAAACTTCTGGATACCTGTCTGACTTAACAAAGGTGTTCTTTTGATGTTTGCCTTTAGGAACCTTAAACTTTGGATCCTTCTATTATTTTGTCCAACAAGTCAAGGCATTGCTGTCAAGGGAGATGTTATTGTGGAAATGATAGAATATGTTCAAGGGCAGTGAATAAGTTCCCTTTAAATAAAAGCACACATTATGTCCAAGAACAGTCAAAAGGGTTAAAATACAATCTTTCCAGATAAGTTTCTAGCCATATGAGGCTCAAAAAGTCAAAAGATTTGAAAGCTATTAGTACTTCTGTAGATCATCCTCTTCCAGACACTCTTTTTTCTCTCTCTCTCTCTTTTTTTTCTTTTTTTTTTTTCTCCTTTAACTGACAGGTTGCAGTTAAAAATTAAAGTAAAAAGAGACCCTCTCTTTCCTACATACTTTTAATGGAACTCAAGCCAAAATAAGTCAGACTAAATTATGGGAGTAAATGACCTCCTGGGAAGTATAATACCAAATTCTGAAGAACTGTAAAGAGTTTCCTTTGATCTTTTTAGCTTCGCAGCCTGAAATTCAAAATCTGTATTTAATTTTAGATTGCATATGCCAGCTTTTAAGTTTCCTTTCTAACATGATATATCATTTTAAATGATAGGACACCTTTAACTTGTATTTCTTGAAAATGCTGACTATCCTTTCTTTATTCTTTTACACTATAAAAACAGATATAAATATTACTAATTGCAAAAATAATTTGAGGTTGGGTGCTATAATGGAGAAACCATTGACCTTCACTTAAGAGACTGTGCCTTCAAGCTCAACCTGAATTTCTAAGTGAAATGACTTTGATCTGAGACACAAGTAACTTCAGTTCAATGCCCTACAGGATATAGATCTAGAAAAAAGGACAAGCTGAGCACTTAACTATGTACTCGTGTTACAATTTAGGAGCTAGACAAAGGATGCTACCTTTCAAATGTGGTAGAATAGGCCTATTTCTTTCTATGGCCACACAGTCACATTGCAAGAAGTGTATTCCTAAACCAGAAATCTCAGAAGGCACAATAAGCTGTATTAGCTCTTGGCTGGAGAATTTTCTGACCTCTGCACTTGAGCACAGACTTTAGATATAGGCAGCTGGAATAATCTCCCTCTTGAGTCCAGAAGAGAGCCACAAAATTCTTTATGACTTATGCATTATGAAAGAAGCCACCTTTTTGAGGAAAAGTAAGTTGTACCAGGTTGGCTGGAAACAACATGAAAGAACAGCTGCTAAGCATTGGACTTACACGGGCAAAGCCCTAGGAAACATGCTTACACAAAGTGCTTTGTTATGTGTCTGCCTCATGATCAGCCAAACAAAGATATAAGTACAGTCCAGAATTTTGAAATATAATAGCATTCTGAATTGAATCCTGGGGGAATAATTTGTAATGCATAATTTATCTGCTGAATTTAGGTTCTCCTACCAACAAAACCTCCATAAACTAATCATGGCTGCCTTACACATTATTTTTGAGTGAAGCGACTGATAAAAGTTCTCTCCAAATAGTTGGAGCTATTTGAACTATATAAAGATAGTTCTGACTGGCTAATTTAAATGGTTTTGTTTCACTTTCCTGATTACAAAAACCAACCAGTCAACCAAGACACCTGTGCCCCAAAGCATTTCCAATATGGGAATACCTGGCATGAGTACACAAACACAACTAAAAGCTCTGCATTTTTCCGCTGTTTTCAAAGGGTGGTGTCTTTTTGACTGTGTAAAAGAAATGGTCTTGAAGAAAGAGACTGAACTTTCTGGGGTCAATCACTGCAGAATTTAATCCAACCCTTGCTTCTTATCACAGCCCACCCCAGAGAGCAGTTACTGCTACCTTCCTTCTTCCTAGTGAATTGCTGACAAATCACCTGACTGGTCTATGGAAAATAGAAGAGATCAAATATATACCAAATAATTTTGAAATTGTATAACCTCAGAGAAAAATAGAAATGGCAACATTGGAACAGAACAATGGACTTAGTCAATGTAAAATTGGGTTGTTCATAAGCCCTTTCGCTCACTGACAAGGTAAAACAGATTGACATGCTTTGAGGCTGTAGTTGCTGATAAGAAATGCCATTTGTAAGCCTTTTACTCACAGCCAAAGTAAAGCAATTAAAATATTTAGAAGTAGCCTTCTTCTCCCCATCCAATATGAGGCTCATCTGGGCTTTCTTAGCAGTAATCCTACATGCCACATTTCTGGAGAGACAGAGACAGACCAGAACCAGCACAATCCTGGAAAACCATAAGTTGAAGGAGTACAGCTAATAAGTGTGGTATCCTCTGTGCTATTGGTGGCTGCCCAACAGGTTCAGAAAGGAATATAGTTGCTTTTGGTTTATCTGTTTTCATAGATTTAAGAGTGTTTTTGTTCATTTCTGGTCACTACAATACCTTATTTTCTCAAAGTTATAACAATAGAAACAAGGTTTATGGAAGAATTAAGAAGACATCTGAAAACAATATTTCCAATTCAAAACTAACTATTTTCAAAGGCTTGTCGAGTGCAAATAATCACTTGAATCCTTCTAGACTATCAACAAAGTTTAAACTGTCTCAAAGTTTGGGATATTCAGGTCTCAGTTTTACCCTACTTTGCCTCTGAAATTAATACCAAAATGTGTTCATTTAAGATTCCTTATTTCTGCTGTTGCAATATTAGTCATCATTTACATAAAACTTAACATTTACTCCAGCAGAAGCCAATTTATGGTAGCTAATATTCTATCCACGACTATAAATGTTCTTCCTAAAAAGCAAACAAACTGTCTGATTTTTACAGGAGAAATGCAAAAAAGGAACCCCAGAATCAAGGCTGGTGAAGCGGTTGGTTAATTATTAAAGTTATACATTTTTGTCTATTAATCCTCTGTATGAAAGTTTCACTCCCATGTAAAATAGGGTGCAAATTCATTTTAATTGCAAAAGCACATCTGTCCAGCATTCCTGCACATAACCATTTGCATGAGCTTGAAGGGCAATTATTATGACCAGATAACAGAAAAAAACTGAGCTGGAGATTGGAAAAGATTCCCAATGAAAACACTGGTGGTGATTTACATCCTAAGAAACCAAAGCATTCCAGAACATGCAGCAGTTCATAAATGAAAGTAGAGGAGATGACCAATAGAGAAAATCACCTTTACATTACCCAAAAAAGCCTGCTGCTGAAAGAAAGGTAATGACATATTACATATATATAAACATGCATATAAATATTATCAAATCAACAGATTTGACAGTATCAGATATCAGTTCCCTACGACACATACAATTGGCATATACCTGGTACTCAGGTGGAGCCTTTTCTCCCAGAGCCATCAAGCTCAAAACTGACAGAAAGATCATGATTTTTCATGTTTTTTCACATTCACATTCTTAAATAAATAACCATTGTGTTTTTAACAGCAATAGGAAAACAAGAGAAATAATATTCTGCCCTACAGGTGAATTAATGTGTTATCTAAAATATTTGCATCATTATTTTTACACATTATTCACATAATTAATTCACATAATTATTTTTTGAGCTGTAAAGTATTTTTGGCAAATTCATAAGTGACAATTCCACAGAGCTACACAGCTACACAATTTTAGGACCTTAGTGGCAACAAAGTACCACTATTTAACCACTATTTTTACTGTCAACTATTTCTTCTACATTCCTCTAGTATTTTAAATTAAAGATTGGTTAATTCCTTCACCGAGAAGCATGTAGAATTTTACAGTTACATAAGCTGATGGAGTGTAAGTCCATGACATTTTCAATATTCTATTTGTTTCTGACCTTTCTATTGGCCACATGTATGTAAACGAGGAAAAACTTTTCAAGTTGCCTTGGTTCTCCTCAGTGTGTGACTGCATGTGTTTGTACACACACTGGAACAATGAGGCTCCTGCCTTGGTTGTGAGAGCTCTTAGGGGCTGAGGAAATGCAAATACTAGAAAAAATCGGACTTGGTTTATGTCCTTGTATATGTGAGTGTCTAATTAGTATTCAAGAGGCATTACTCACAGCTGGATGCAGGAATATATATTGTATGCCAAATTTGTGATTCATACTGACTAATACAACATAAGTGATAGACTTACTTATTTATTTGCATGTAATTTAAAAGAAAGAGTTGTGATCATACTTCTTCAAGATTACATCAGACCGTTGTTCCAGAAAAAACCCAAACAGGTGTTTGGTGAAATGAGTTAAAAGATAGAGTTTGATAAGTTGGAGGGCCATTCTCTCCTTGTGCAGTGAATGAATGTCCCATTACCATTAAGTGGTGTTAGATGTGCATATTCAGGGAAGAATATCAGTGATTAATATGGACCCACGTTTTCCAGTGTGCTGAACTCTTAAGTTAGGAAGACCAGTGAGATCTGCCTAGTTTGGCTCAACTGTACCTTAAATGAATATATGTTTTGTAGCAGATCTTTAAATAAACCAAATGGATTTGGTGATCATTTCAAAGCCAGCCCAGTGTTAACTTTTGACATACAGCAATGTAGCTAAGTATGTTGAAAAGTAGGAAAGGGTACTTATTTCAGTGCTGGCAAATAGTGGTGGCTGGTCTGTCTGGAGCTCCAAATTAGGCCATTTTAGTACTCAAAAGCACCGTGGATTTTTCCCCTCTGCTGGTTAATGATCTTAACTAGTCATTTGTTCCTAAGAAAAGAAGGAAAAGGATGTGTCTTAGGTTCATAGTAACTTCAATTAGTTGTTAGCAAAAGATTTTATCCTGGTAGCAAAACCAGAAAAAAAATCTTTTAAATTAATTTGAAGATGCCTACATTTAGAGAATGGCATTGCTTTAACAGGGCTATGCAAATGAGTCCAATTTAGCATCTTGTATTCAGCTGGAAACCATTGCTAAATGATCGGGATAGCCAGTCACAGATATTAAAATGAATTATATCTAATCTGAATTTTAGTCACGCTACATTAACTAATAGAAAGTTATTAACATTTCAAGAGAAAAAAAGCTTTTGCCTGCAAAATTAACAGTGGCTGAGATGTGACCTGTGAGCCATGCAGCCTGATCACTGTAATGACAGTGTAATGGCATATTTACATTAAAATCTCTGCAGCTAATATGTGATTCAGAATTGGACGTTAAGTCGAGGATTATTTAGTCTGGCCTGTTGGCCTTTCTCTAAGTAGTTTTTTTTTACTTCAATACAAATCTGAAACTTTTCATTTCATGACTATTTATGTGACTAGTTTCTATGGCTATGTCTCTCCATCTTTACATCAGCTGCTTCATGTGGCCAGCTTACTCTTTCATTTTTCCCTTCCTTTTCCCAATATATTTATTGTTTGCTGCAGGCATGTACAACTTCAAGAAACCCACATTAGTTGCAAGCTAGTCAGAAAAAGGAAAATGTTTTTCTACTTCATTTTTACTGCTAATTTGCTTCAAAACATGTTTTCATGTTTTAATTCCTATACTTTAAAAATATACATCACCCTGGAAAAATGGATAATTCAAAGCCATCTTTATCTGGATAGAAGAAAATGTGTAATTATAAAGCTCTTCTTATCCTTGGCAGGCATTGACAACCTGCTGCAATTTCTCCTGCTACCAGTTAATTTCTACCAAAGCAAAGGCTTGAAATTTATGTGGCAATATCTATATAATTTGTGAAATTTGTGGAATACTTCCATATGCAAAATTGTTTGGTTTGTTATTTAAAAGACACAGCAGCATTTGGAAAATTGAGAAAATTCAATGAAATTAAGAAGCTGATTGAACAAAAATATCACTTTAATTTTATAATTACTGTATTATTCAGAGAAGTCCAGTTAAAAAATGGGCTTGAGTGGGCTTGTTTTGGTTAGTTGTACAAATACAGGACATTTTCAAAAAGGCTCAGATTCGACCTTCAAAGCTGGGATAAAAAGCTGAATACAATTTATTTATGTACCTCCTTTTTGTAAATTCAACATTTGATGTAGATTTTGTACTGAATATTTGGTTTTTTGCCATTTTCTATGAATCTATATATAGATATTAATTTACTGTAGAAGATACTTTCTTTATGCAATGAAATTTTAAATAAATGTGAAAGGTAAAAGCAGTAAATAATGACTGAAAGCATATACCTTATATATCCCAGACCCATGTATGTATTTGCATACAACAACAGGCCAGTATAGAATTGCACAAATTTTATCTAAAATAAGGAATCCAGTTTTCCCATAATTAGGTCTTCAACATGACTGATATTTCTACAAATTTTGCACTTGATATTCTTTAAACTTTAAAAGAACAAGAAGACCCTCATGTGACTCAGCTTTTTCACTGGTTTACAAAAGGTGTATGTTATGCTTCCTCTTCAACCTAGACATATGTCAGCCACTTAACAGTGATATAAATGCCATCTCATCTCCATTCACCAATTAGAAAAAGAGACTTAATACAGAGACATTAGTTTGACTGACAAGTATCTGTGCAGATAGAAGCCACTAAACAGATTTGTGATAAACACAGGTGCTTAGTTTACTCCAAATGTACAGCTTCACTCTGCTTCTGAAATCTTTACTATGATCTATTCATAGTTAATGTTCATTAAAGAAATAACTAGAAATTTGATGTAATGCAGCAATAATCTTTACTTCATTTGATATTTCTTAATCATCTCCTAATACTTGAGTTTTCTGTTCAAAATGCACTGACAATACTGAGCTCACAGCCAAGACAGCTCCTCTGTGGTGCCAAGTGTACCACAAGTGCTGTAGAGCCCTGGTGGGGAGATTCTGATGGCAGTGGGACCAAATCTGTTTCCTTGATCTTATGGGGCAGCCACTGAGACCCTTCAAAGGCATCTGTATTTTCCTCTTCTCATACTTTGGATGTAGCAAAGTACATGAGAAAGCTGTACCCATATGCAGGAGTTTCTGCTCCCTTTTTTAAGCAGGTCCTAATGCTGAAAATTAGATGAGCCCTCAAAATAATACCAGGAAATTAATCTTTGCAACAGCTACAGGATTCAGTTGTCCCTTTTGTCCAAAACCCAGCATGAAAGCCATCAGCCCCACACCACTCAACCCACTAGGGATCTGAAATTTTCTCTTATTATTGCATTTGGCTTTAAAAATTGTATTCTCTAGTTTACTTTGGGGTTTTTTTTATTTGTTGTTTTCCTGTAACAATTGCTGTAATTAATATTACAAATCTGAAAATTTGCTGTGCAAGAGCCATGACCACTTTTTACACCACCTCTTGGCACATCAGTCATATATAATTAAATGGTAAATAATAATGTGTCCAGGTGCTTTCCTTATCCTACATAAATCCTACAATTTGGTTTTCTCTTGGTTGCTCTGTAATTCTAATTTTAGTGCTGGCAGTCAAGGGCTAGGCAAGGATTGCCTAGATTGCTTGAGACACATAATAGGGAGGCTTTTCTCCTAAATCATGCAGCTCAGCAGATGCAAGTATCATAAGCATATAAAATATAATTAACAATTTAAAGAGTAAAAAAATGCCTTATGACCACTGTGGACTAGCCTTATGGAAAATAGAGGTAAACAGTGATTAAAGAACTTGAAACTAAATGTCAGCAAGCTACCCACTTAACAAATAGCATCCTATTTCCTTCTTTGCTTTCTATGCTGCCACTGTAGCCATATAAGGCACAGATTCTGCCCTCAAGTTATTACAATTTCTGTAGAAAACAGGAGAATTCAAGTAAGTAAAGAAACAGCTAAAAATATTTGGGGAAAAAAACAGACTCTTACGCATGTTCTGCTCATCCCAGAATCATTGCTGGGTTCTCCCCTTTCCTAGTCAGATATAGAAGAAGAGTCAGAGAACTTGCAAGCAAAAACAAGGACCGGCATCTTTTGTTCCTGGCCTCAGTGAGGAACATCCATTAAAGCTAAGAGCTTGGCCCCACAGAGCCAGAGGAGGTAAGGGAGATGAATGAGCTATAAAGTTATCACTGCCACCTCTGAAAGACTCCTCAGCTGTGAAGGGTCCACAGAAACTGCCCAAGCCATCAGGAACCATGTCCAACAAGCTGAAGACTGAAAAGGTAAAATATCAACAGACAGATTAAAATATGTACCAGAAGATGAAAAAGACAGGAAAGACAATGTAAAAAATTATTTGCAATCCTGAAGTGTCCTGCCATGTTTCCGAAGAGGAAAGCCTTATGCTGAAACCTGAGTATGAGTTCAGAAAAAAACCCAACCCAACCCATTGCTTATAAAAACAAAGAACATCCATGATTTTCTCCCTGCAGTGCTCACTCTCCAAAATCATTACATCAATGCTCATTACCTCTAAAATCTCTTTCTTCAAGCCAAACTTCTGTGGACGAATTTTCACAACAGTCTCTGATTCAGCATCTGGGTCATTCATCATTCCCCTCTGCCCATACAAAGCATCTGTAAGCCATAGGTATATCAAGGTCTTGGTTATTCAATAAACACAGCCAGTTCTTCTAATTGGGTTTTCCTTCTGAACAGCACATGGAAGTGGCCAAAATTCACTTAGGACATGCTGTGTGGTTGAATGTTAAAATCAGCACAATTGCTGCTACTGGTAAGTAACATACAGATTCCAGTGGTCTGCTGGCATAATCATCATACACCTGGCTCAAAATACCTGTGACTTGGAAGCACAAAATAAAAAATTAGATTAGAATTCCTCCCCTAATTCTGAAATAAATTTCTGTAAGCACTACACAGTACAATTTAGATAAGCACTTGCAAATTGTATTGACCAACTATGTATCTCATATCACACTTATTTTTTCTAGTATTAAATTTAGGTCATTCCTAGTGTTACTGGACAGACAATGTCAGCAAATACAAACTTTTGAGCTTAAAGTTTCTTTTAAAATACAATTTGACTTTGACCTTTACAAGGACACTTCATGTAAAACTAACTCGCTTACAAACATTTCTGTTCTAAAATGTTAATGCACTACAAGGTTAACTGCTCTTATTAATCCATTAAACAAGAACTGTATGCCCTTTCTTATATTAACCATTATTTACTTATTTCATTCTTATGTCCAAAGTCCAAAAGCTCTTATCTTTGTTACAAAAACTAACAAAGAGTTAGCTAGACCTTAGAAAACTTCAACTGGTTTCTATTTGTGTGCCTTCATTAGTACTAAAAGTCTTGGCATAAAAGAAACCCAATGTGGCAAGCAGGGTGGTCAGCAATTTTTTGAGATCACTTGCTGGAGCAGTGCAAGTCAAAGAAGCAAACATATCTCTTTTTTTTTTAGTTAAAAAAAATATTTCTTTTTTTCCCTTGCCTGTGATTTGAGAAGAAGAGAGGAGATTTTTATGTGCATATGTAGCAATGGCAAGCAGCTGTAAAAACCTCCCACCCTAAAGATTGATGAATATGTTTCATTAACACCAGCACATCTGAAAGACATTTGACACTTTGGAAAACCAACTATGGTTCTTTAAAATGCCCCAGATGAAATGCCTCATAATATGATTATTAATGGCCATCATAGGAGCCTCGGGTGCCTTCTCTATTTTAAAAGTTATAAAACCTTAACTTCTGATTATACCTGACCCCACTCTAAATGTTTATTTTGCTAGGAAATCTGGAACTATACTTGCATGAAGAGTTGTGAGAGCTGCACCAGTGAGATTTAACAAGCCTTTCTGAAATCCACCATTTATATTCTTTTTTCTGTTTATGGCATTAATGACTCACCAAATCCTTTGAATATTAAACAATAGAAACCCACAAAGCAAATACTTTGTGGCCATGTCATGCCATACTCATTGAATGGCTGTTAAGAATGAGCACATCTATGAGGTTCAACATCTGTTTTTGAGTGTAGTGCAAAGAAATTCAGAATCTGAACCAAGTGGGCATCTGTTTTCTACATTTTCTGAGTGCTTCTAAATCTGAGGCAGCTCTGGATGGAGGCCATACATCCAGTGCTTGTAAAGGTGGGTGGAGAGCCCTACGGGATGCTTGTCTCACACCCCTGCAGAAAAGACTGGCCTCCACTAATACACATGGTAGCAACTGAGGACAGCCAGGCAGACTCAGGTAAGCTCAAAGGCTTTTGTCCATTCAGAATGAAAAGTACATTGTACTTGACAATAAACCTGCCATTTGAAACCTCAGGGGTTTTAGTCCTATAAATAATAGAGTTCAGAGAAGAAGGGTTTGCAAGTCTGCATTGCGCTGCCCAGAATTCAGATTTATGTAATGCACTCATAGGGACGTGGTGCTGAAATGCATGCAAGTGTTAGGGCATTTGAGATTCAAAGCCAATATTACCCAAAAATATGCAATGCAACACTAATATTTCTCTCTGTTATGCTGCTTTCCCCAGCTGCTGTGAGAACATCCATCACTCAATGGCAGGTCAGAGCTATCCAGTCCACTGCATGCACTAGTACAGCTTTTTGTTTTCTGTTGAAGATGCTGTTTACTAGCATGATGTCCACACCAGAGGAAACTATGTAAAATGAACCAAAGAAGGTGCACATTACTAAGCACACTCAAACAGTTTTTACTCATTAGGGCTGATAGCAACTTCTTTGTATATGCCAGCCTACATATCTCGGGAAAATTAGAAAAGCAGGGTTACTAACTCTGCTGTATTGAACAAGCATTTGAAAAGATTGGATTATAAAATATATAGAAAGAGCTACAGTTTAGAAATGTAATAACAAAGGGTATGAAACTTCAATTATTCTTCTTTGATCATCAAGAGAAAAGTTGCAGCAGTTCTACTGTAAAATGAATTAGTCCCTCAAATGCTTTCAGGCATCAAAATAATTCCTACTGTTTTAGGATGTGAAAAATAGTTTTGAAAAATTCAGCAGCATAAAAAAGAATCTGTTAAGCACATTAAAGGCTGTCTTTTTCTGTAAGTGCATTCGGAAAATAGGGTGCATTTCTTTAGCTCCCTATTGCACTTTAAAAATGTAGAATACTGAAATGGCAAGCATGAAGCTAACTGTCAGGCCATGCAGTTTCCCTGTGGGGAGGTTATCACATGCAGCTGTGCTGCCTTATTCATTGCTTGCAGTTCTTCCAATCAGATAACCTTAACAAACATGGTGCTATCAATTGCCAGATGTGGTACATGCTATGCAGCATCTAGTTTTTGACAGACTAAATGGAACAGACAATTCTTCTCTTTATGTAATCAACCATCAGTCACACTATGAGATTCACAAGGAGGATCTGGAAGTGCTGTCAAGTGCCAATTAGTGATGTTGCTAACCCAAAAGGTAAAGAAGATTGTAGAAGAAGCAGTCCAGTATAATTCTCCACTCCAGTGTCCTTAAAGTGGGCTATCATTTATGAATGTACTCCTATAGATGAAAGAGAAATGGGAGGTCAGTGGTTCCTGTGTTCAACAATCTTCTGCAATCTTGTCATAATGAATTGTAAATAGTATCACTATCAACCTCCTCTTCCTGCACTGGAAACCAGTGCAAATGGCTCTGCAGAGCCAAACACTGAAAATGCTGCTCCTCAGGACACAAAGCTGAAGGCTGCCCTCTGTCCTCTGCCTGTCATGCTGTGTGTGTCTCTGCATGGCTGGGGCTCACCCCTCCTGCCTTGCCACATCCCCCCACTCTCCCACGGTTTTGGGGTACATTCACACCACAGATATGCAGGCCTGAAATCCTGAGCTGTTTATCGTTTGAAGACAATCTGAAGCTTGATGAACAATCAATGGAAACATCTTCCTCCCTCTCAAAGCAATTCTCAGCACAATCTGGCAAAATGTCATTATCACATAATATGGTTTTATCATGAGGTGTTCCTGCTTTCAGAACAGCAAATGATTTTTACAAGGTCAGAAGCAGAATATCAGGCCTGGGTGTTGGCCATCTTGAACTGCATAATGAAGACACGTTCTTCAAAAGGCAGCATTATTCTGGTGCACAGAGAATACCTGACAAGCTTGGATTTGAAGTGACCAGCCTATATGCATCCTTTCCTTTTAAGGGTTACAGTATCCAGAAGTCAGTGTAGAAACAATGCATTATTAATTAGCATATACAAATCCTATTTATATTAAAAAAGCTTGCTTAGTGAAGGAGACATAATTCCTGTTATTACCATTCCAAATAGCAAAAAACAAATATTTTCTACAGAGCTAATAAAAAAAACAAGATGAGAGGAACAAGCTTGGAATATATTTGTAGTCTACACACTTATTTTTTTTTGTGTTGGGCCACTATTTTTCATTGTAAATTATATATGCTAACATAATTTTTCTGAGCATGCCTATGTTCCTGAATGACAATGCTCTGAAAGAGCAGTGCTGAAGAGACTTATCATATGGATGTATAATATTTATACTACACAGCTATTGTATATGCAATTGCCTTGTGACTTCTTAAAATATATGTGCATGGAAGGCATGTCAAATTACTTCAGAGCTCCCTGGGTAAACATAAGTTGGTGCAGAAAGCTCTACACTATGAATCCCTGAAACAGTTCTTATCAAATCAGCAACACATATGTAGAGTCATGGTGCAGAGTCCCGTGAATCTGTGGCATCTCTCCACTACCACTGGTGCAAATATCACTGAAAAAAGATGTTATATAAAAAGTTTAAAAAGTTAAGCTGACTTTGAGCTTTTTCATGTACTGGATTCTATAGGAATGCAATGAAGAAGTCTTGTCAATGCAGAAAAGACCAGATCAAGCTGGCAAATCATCTTCCTGTGTCATAATTTAGCAAACAAGTTGACCTATTTCCTGAAAGGTGCCAGACAATTAGAGGACAAGTCACAGCAACAAAGGTGTTCCTACCCAGTGTGATCACTCTGTCAAGGAATGGAAACAATTTACAGTGTTTTCAGAACTGTAGTTCAGGTCAGTTCATTTTTATACTCTCCCATATGGTTCTGCTCCTTCTGTTTCCAGAGTGAACCCTATTTACCTGGACGGGTATGGCAGAAAATATATTGTTTGCAGAGAAAGTGAGAGTCATCAATAAAGAAAACTTCTCAAGATAGGTATATTGACTATGTGTATTGGCTTGATCTGACAAGGGAAGAAAATGGCAAACAACTTTTCTCCTTGAGAGCCATCTGAGAGCAGAGAACCAGTCAGGTGCTGTGTTGTGCCTCCCCGAGGCTCAGCAATAAAAGTACAGTTTGGGTGGAGAGAGCAAGTAAAAGTGGCTTCCAAACACATTTTTGTCTTTATGAATCTGAGCATGGCAAAAGACCAAACATCATTTGCACCAGGTTTTCACTTCCCCCAGGTATGTAAAGAGAAAAAAATCCTTTCAATCCTTCCATACATAACTGGCATCATGGACCATGTCAAGTGGTCATAGCTCTGCTGTCCCCTAACATGAGAGCAGAAAGGACATATGTGATTAACAGCAAAATCTCTATGCCACACCACTCCTTATGGGTCTGAGCTTTCCTCACCACAAACGAGGTGGTGAACTACCTTTCACAGTGGCTTTCACCCTCTGAATCCCAGCAAAGCAATAATGCTCTTGTTCCTGTGCACAGACCTCTTACCCAAAATACTGTTGCTCTTACAGTCACCCTTGGAAAAATTCTTTCCATGGTAAAGTTCAGGAAGCCTAAACACATTGTAATGATTGCTCCAGGTCTACACTGGATTAATAAATAGCATCCAAAATGCTTAGGAAATGAGATGTTTTTTCCCTTAACAAATTGTTTGGTATGTTGTCCATACTGAAGTGACACATTAGGTTGGAGTTTCCAGCTTCTGGAAGGCAGCCATGGAAGACAGAAACAATATGATGCCAGAGTGGATTTATACTTATTAACTTACATGGGACTGCACAATCCTCCAAATATTAGCCTATGATTTTTGCAAAAAAAAAAAAAGAATCAAGACTTTGGGGTATTAACAGAGCTTTCATTACTTCCAGCTGCAATGGATTAATCTTAGACATGGAACTACTGTATTTAGTTAAAGATGGAAAAGAATAATAGTTTAGCACCTCTTTCAGAAAAGGTGAACTTAAATGCAAAAGCAGAATGTCTTCTCCATGAAGCAGCACTGAAAAATACTTTTACATTCATGTGACATTGAGAAACAAATGACAAAGAATTTTCCATTAATAATTTAATTTGAGGGCCAAAGGGCCCTCAATAACATCATAAGCATATAACATGGAGACAAGTTTATCCCTGAAATAAGCAATCACTGTAGAGTTTCTTACAGCATGTTTGAATTTGACTCTATGGAATGCAACATTAAGAAAAAAACCATAAATAACTGATAGGGACAGCTGCCAACCCATCTCAGACCATCATGATTTTATGCTGAATACTAGAAGTGCAGAAAAATGAAGCTGTGGAACTGGAAAGTAGCATATTACTAGGAGGTTCTGAGCATCTCCATCTCCCATGTCTATAAAAGATGACACAGAAACAACACAGTCATCATCTGGCAGGATCATTACAGCATTAAAATTCAGTCCTGGTGTTCAAAACAATACATTCAAAGATGTGATTTCTGAGGAAAATTTAGGTATCCAAGTTGAAGAGCCAGATTAATTTTTTGGTATATTCTTACTACTGGAAACAAGGATTTTTATCAGAAAGTATGTGGAGTTGATATGATGTACAAATCTGCTAGTGAGTTATGAAGAAAGACTAATAATCCAAAATCATGTTTCCTACAGAACTAACCTGTGCACACAGAGCCTCCAGTTAGGCATTAAGATGTAACCCTTATTCACATTCAGCAGAACACTCTGACTCATAGGTGCTTTGTTCCTTGAGGGCTGGACAACTGGATTACTCTTTATTTTTAAAGATGGATGGTGGTGATGCTGCTGCTCATCTTTTATAGCAGTGGTTAAAGCACTCACCCAGAAACTGGTGAGCTGACTACGGTTCAGTGACCTCCTCAGTGTGAGGGGTTCAAATCTACAGCTCCAGCCTAGGCTCTGACAACCAAGTTAAGCCACAATTGCTGGAGATTTGGGGAACAAGGGCAAGGAAGGGAAAAGAGGGGGGCAGTCTGCTTCCTGCTGAAGCTGCATGTCTGTTCAGCAAAGAATGCAAGATTTATTGGGTCAGAAAGAAAGAGAAATGGAAAAAAAAAGGAACTTTAGACTAAACATGAAGGCTTCCTCTGGGAAATAATCATCCTCTTCAATGTTTTTAATGTTGTTAATTAATTTAGTTTTAAGCAAGATGTTACAGAGATGTTTCCAAATTTGTGAAATGAAAACATTTTTATACAATTATAAATTGTAATGAAAATTTCCATCCGCAGTAAATGCCTGATGAAAGGCGGTGGTGGGATGCAGAGCCACATGCCACTCTGTGTCACACTGCCAGCACAGTCACCCCCAGAGCTGCCCCGTGTGCCTGGGGAGTGAGTGTGTGAGATGTGGGGAGGTGGCCTTGGGCTGCAGCCCCACCAGGCTCTCTGCTCTCTTCCTGCCAGCTGAAGGACACCTGGGATCCAGGATCCCCAGGACTGAGGGCATGCCAACACCAGTACCAAGTGCTGGCCCTGATTACTGAGACTCATCACTAAAGGGGGAGTTGTAGAAGCCACAATAGAAATCCAGCAGCAGGACATGGACAAAGGGAATGAAATTGTAGGTGGAGCACTAAAACCAGCAGCTTGCTGAAGGCAGTCTTGGCTGGGAAGAGGAGCTGGACTCCTTGGTGCAAATCTCCTCGTACACTGCTGCCTCTGCAAGCTTGACAGAGGACAGCAACAGGGGAGAAGAAGTGTAAACAAGAGAAAATCTGAAACAGACCAATTAAAGGATTGGCTAGATTTTTAAAGCAGCATAAAGCCTAGTGAGACTGATGTCTTGTGCATTTTTTAGTGTATTTTAAATACCGTTTTGTTTTGCTTCCAGATCCATGCACAAGCCAGGTTACAACCATCACTGCCATTAAAAGGACTTCCTAATTTCTCACTATTATTCAGTCAGGCACTTTAGTTAGTCACTATGTGGGGCCAAACATTTGGTGATGTCACAGGTTTACTGATTTTCTTTTTAATTCCATTTCTAATTTATGTAATCCTCAAGAGTTTGGAGAACAGGAGCTATGCAAAGAATTGTCTCTTTGTGAAAAGCTTACTTTGGTTGGCTGTCAGTGAATTTGTAGCCACAGCAAAGGCTCTGATACACCAGGGAGAAAATCATGCTTTTACCTAATCTAACCAAACCAACCTTGGTCAGATTGATTCAGTTTCCAGCCTTGGCTCTGACCTCACCCTTACCCTCAATCCTGCCTCACTTTCACACTGAGTATTTTATACAGCTTCTATTTTCTCCCTGCATTGCTTCTACCAGCCCCCCGCTGCCCCCCCACCCCCACCCCCCCCAATTTCTATGTTCTACTCATCAACCATTGCTTTAGAATCTTCAGGCTGGATGGGCAGGCATGCGGTGCTGGCAGGTGGTGTAGCTGTTAGGCAGCCTTGTGTATCACAAGAGATCTAATGCTATCAAATTTCTTTTCCCCCAAAGACTAAAGAGAGCAAGCCTTTGTAAGCATGCAGGAGGGGGATGAAAACACTTTGTCTCCTGAGCAGCCAGCCTTTGTCATTTTACAAATGAAATCACTTTGGAAATTTAGAGAATTAATATCATAATGAAGACGGGAGTACCCATTAGGGTGGTCTAATGTTGCTCTGGAGATATATGATGGATGTCCAGTTGCTGTAAGCCCTTATTTGCAGAGAGTCACCTCTGTAGTTGCCATTATTAGGAAGATGTCTGAAGCAGAGGATCAGACACAACCATTGCAAGATGAGATAGTGTTTGACTGGTTTCCAGGGAACCGAAGGATACAGCCTTAGTTGTACCTGTCACTATGGCTCCCAGCTTTTTTCCCCCCTTAATGTCTTTTTTAGCTGTAGGAAGTTTCTCTTTAAAGATTCACTGCTTCTCTAATAGCACGAAAAAGCAGGAATAGGAACATAAAAAAATGTTACCTGGATTGCAAAGAAGCTTCCACTTATTGCAAAACAATTGGTATAGTTCATCATCAAAGGACTGCAATATGCTGCACTAGCCAGCTTTTGCAAATAAAGGTAACCACAAGATCTAACCTGTAGTATTACTTGTAGTAACTGGAAATATTCACCTGCTGTGTCCACTTCTGGAGATACCTAACACACTGTCAGAGCAGTGATGCCATGATTGCCATTCCTGGAAATACAGCCTCAAGAAAGTAGTACTTCCTGGAATTATCTTAATGGGCAATTGAATCACCATTTCTAGCACTCCAGCATCTTTCCCAGAAGGACAGTTTTCCACAGGCAGTGATTCCAGTTAGAAACAAATGTGAATATCCAAATTTCAATTCTTCTCTCTTTCTGACTGATTTGCAGAGAACAGAAGCTTTAAGCAGATGTTAAAATTAGGGAGAAAGGCACCTAGCACATGAGGCTGGAAGGTGTCCAGTATAGTGATTTACCTGCACTTCATTTTATAGTAGCTCTTCTACCCAGGTCATTTATTTTCTTCCAATTATCTGTGTTCCTTTAATAATTCTCTACTGGTCACTAACATTGCTGCTTTGTGGTGTTATTTCCAGGCAAGCTCAGGTGCTGGTGTAAGTTGTCATAGCTGCAATGTCTTCTATGAGGATTTACACCAGTGAAGTGCCTGTGTTTTAAGAAAATCAGGTTAAATTCAGTAATGTCTAGATTATTTTTTCAGCTATGGAGGTATGCAAGGCAGCATGTTGTTACTAACCTTTTCAAATAAATGTGACATGATGAGTCCACACTTTGCTCTATATATAATCAGTACTGATTTTGGGGAATAATCAGTGGTAAATAAATTGAGTGGTGTTGAAATACCCTTTGTGTGTGTTCTCATGAATTACTCATGAAACAGGGGTTACAAATTTCTGCCTCTGATACCTAGTATTGGATATGTACTGCTTTTTTTTTTTTTAATATATGGAAATAGAACGTGTTCAGATTTTTTTTTTTTATGTGTTGGGTTGTTTTGTTTTGGGATTTAGGAGTTTTCTTCAAAATTCTATTTGTTTCCCCTAAATCTTCAGTTTAGTGGCCAAATTCACCTTGGTGGGAGCAAATGCAACTCTATCGATAGCACTGGAATTCTCTCTGCATATGTCAGCGATGAATTTGTCCCCATATTTATTGGAAATACCTGAGCTGCTGTGATATGATGTGGTAAATCATGCTGAGAGCAAATCAAACAGACAGGCTGTGGCTGCATCTCTATTTCATACAACTCAGGTCATAATGGACAGGACAATGCTGTAGTGTGAAATTCAGTGCTAAGGGAAATACATTCTTTCTAACCTTTTATGAAAATACTGCTCATCCTTTAAAGGACAATTCAGGCAATGCGACCACTGCTGGAACCAGTGCAGAAGCATTTAGAAGGCAAAGAGAAAACACCATTGCCCAAGAGGAGAACAAGTTGTCTGTAGATATTCCCACGCTATTGCTATTCCAAAATTCCTATCAACTGTTGCATACAGATTCCAGAAATAAAGCTTTTCAGTTTTACTACAGTAAATGAAAGCAATGCAACACGCCAGTCTTCAAGCCCAGTAAACTATAAATGTAATATCAGACGGAGAAGAGCAAATGAAAACAATCACATTAAACATAGCTCTTCAGTGCTTGGTGCTCAATAAGTGAGCAGCAGGCTTTCTCTGTCTAGCTTACAGAAAACAGGAGGTAGCAGTTTGCAAGGAGCAGCGTTTTAATGTGATTGGACTATAACAGACAATCTATTTACAGCATGCTCTGGGGAGCTTATAAACAAATGTTGAGTAATTTCAGCCAGCAGTAATTACCCTTGCAGCTGACAAGGATAGCATGATACTTTCTCCTTCACCTTCAGCCCAGTCCAGAAGGCACTGTACACAATGGCACTTCTAATTATTTCTGCATTTCTATGGCTAAAGACCAAAGTGTGTTATTAGAGAACATTTTAGAAGCTTTTTAAAAGCTTGTTTATTGGGACAATTAAAAGTCATCACTATGACAGCAAATAAAAGGTTCCATTCCCAGGCACGCAGTTGCAGCTGGGGGTCTGCCCGCTTACCTTATAAGCCTTGTCTACATGAGGCAAAATTTACAGCCACCCCTCACTGCTGCTAATACCAGTTCAATGGCATTGATGCTACCAAGGTGGGCAACCTTCGAGGGTACAGAGAATGGGTTTTTATAAATATCATATTATCTAACCCTGATTAGGGAACATTGAATAAACATAGTAGTTAAAATGCTGTCCACTCACCTGTGCTCAAGCTCCCAACACAGTCAAACATAGTGGGGGTGAAGCCCTTGTAGGTGTAAGAAGATATTTTTGCAGAGTGCCTGTGATGCAGTCAAAGCTCAGACAACATGGCATTTTGTCTTCTGTTGAAAGAAAATTAAAAGCATGTTCTAAGACATCCATTAGCACTTAACTACCGATGAAATGCAATGGCTTGGATTCTTTTTTTTTTTCCCAGGCACAGAAATAGGTTAATTTTGAGCTGGAATCAGCTGCCACAGTTAGTCAGTAGGAAGGCAGGGGCAGAGGCAAAGAGAGACCTGGGCTATTCTGGGAGAAGGTCAGGGGACTGGGATGCATTCCTCCCACTGCTGGTGATTAGCCCCTTCCCCTACCCATGGCTATGTGAAGGCAAATCTAGATCTTTTAATTTCCCCAAATCATCAGTAACCTATGCAATACTTCAAAAGCCATCTCCTCACTGTTAAAGAACACCCCAGACCATTCAGGTTACATTCACTGACATTTCAAATGCCCATTCTCCATGGCATAGTCATCTGGCTCCTCAGGCACTCATGGGCACAGTCTGCCCAGAGCCCTTCTCTGTGCCCAAGCCTGCCCCTCCAGAACTGGCAGAAAGCACTGGTGAACTGCCACTGTGATAAAAGGGTGCAGAGCCTATCCAATCCTAAAATGTTGGTGCTTTTTGATCAGTGACTTACAGAGAGATAGATCTGTGCCAACAAATGAAGGAAGGTCTCCAGCCTCAGGGAGATCTCAGGAGTTTATGCTGTCCTGAGCAATCTCTTATTTGGCCCAAAGCACTGTTTTTACTCCCCAGTTATGTCCTATTTAGTACATGATTTTATGTTCACACTGTGTGTTTTGCTGTGAAAAACACTACAGCTATTTCGAACAAGTATATTTTAAAATGTACAAACAGCTACTCATGTCGAGTCATCATTGGAGTGATTGCTGTAGGCAGTGATAATTAACGAAATTATTGAGTCACAAGACTGTTCACCACAAGAACTTCTATTTAACATTGTAATGCAGTCATATAAGAGCCAAACTACCCAAAAGCAATTGGGAGAGGCAGTGAACTGTGATGTGTGCTGGTTTGCAAACACCACTGCACAGTTTGGTGTTTGCTGGGCCCCCATCCGCCTCAATAAATTCAGTTCAGGTTCCTGCTATAGGAATTGACAGCAGATATCTAATCCCCAAAAGTGGATTATTTACATTTTTTTATATGTTACATTGCATTACATCCTGTCATGTTGCATCTCATCACAAGCAGATATAATATCGCATAACATGATGTGACATGATGACAGACATCAGAAATGGTTTTTGTTGTTTTGGGTTTTTTGGAGATTTTATACCTACTATCCAAAATATTTCTGAGTGATTTCTAGGAAGATGGAGTGGATAAGGTGAGTGCCTGGCTTACGTGTTTATCTGGCAGCTGCTGCACTATCTCTCCCAAGCATTGTTTAAAATGAGCCACCTTGTTTTGCAGCTTCATGAAACCTCAGCAATGCAATTTTACACGTATTTTGCAAATATTTTTAAAAGATTCATTAGGAGGGAAATCAGCAGAACACATGTTCAATAACAGCACAAACCGACAACAGCTGCTGCAAATTACCTTGTCTGAAAGGAACCCCAGCAATGCATTGCAAACTTTAACAATGTACTCGAGCTGTTGATTGCTCGCGCTGCCGCTCGCCACTCGCTTCTGAGACACAGTTGGTGGAGGAACATTAATTTGTCCTTGTTCTTGAGACTGGCAGGTGTCACTTTGCCCAGTGTGGAACATGAGTGACAGATATTTCGCAGCTGATGAAATGAGAATGCAGAAATTCAAGAGTGCCTCTGGGATTTCAGTGGTCATTTGTGGCCAGCGCAAGGGCAGGGCCCGCTGCCTGGCTGGCGCAGCACTGGCTGAAGCTGCTGTTGCTGCAGGCTGCCGCAGACCCACACCATTTTAAATAATATTGGTGTTATGAAGCCCTTCCCACACACACACACACACACACTTGAGGGTATTGTGTGTGCTTTGCTTCTTCCTAGGCTGATACTAGCTGGGGGATTGTTCTAATTGTTTTTTGTTTTGGTTTGGGTTTTTTTTTTCTTCTGTCCTGTGCTCACGCCTTCTTGAAAATGATTTTACCTGCATCTGCTATCTTTAATTCTTTGGATAACATAAATAGAATTTACTAAAAGTGATACATAAGCTAACCTAGAGGTAACTGATTAAAAACAAGAGCAGCATTAAAAAATGCAATTAATAAAATCCCCTTGTGATACAGCGGTTAAGAAGAGAGTGGGTAGAATTATATCAATTGAAATGTTTCATTCATCTAATTTAAAAAACAGAAAAATGTTCAAATTCCAAGCACAAATGCACAAAGCTTGGTGAAAATAAAAAAATATACAAGGAAATGAACAGCATTGCAATGTTAAGGAATTAAGAATGAGATTTGTTGAATTTTAACACTGTCGTGCAGTTCACCTTTATCTTTCCTTTAAGTCTTAGAGCATTTTCTTTGCAAGCAATATAGTGGCTGGGATTACTAACACTGTCCTCCTCCTCCTTCCCCCAAGTCCCCCCTCTTCCAAAAAAAAAAAAGATTTAATTATAACTACAAGGAAAAGAAATTGTCCACTGTTGAAGCCTCTAGATATTTTCAACCTCAGTTTAAATAATGTTGGGGTTTTTTTCCATTCAGCAATTTTATGTGAAAAAAAAAAAAAAAGGAAGGGATTAAAATATTGTGTCTTTTCTAAAATACTTTTTATACAAACAAGAGTGCATACCAAAAAGAAAACAATTCTTTAAATTATATTAGCTTTTTATTTAAACTACATATTATTGTAGAGGGAGTGATTTTTGAGTTTCAGGACTCATTTTGTTAACTGTGTTAAATGTAGTGTATATAGAACAGTGCAATCCATAGACCCACTAACAGCATTTTCAATTGTGATAAAACCGTATTAACATATTTGCCTCTTTAATGATTAACTGTCTTTGAATATTAAGAGATTTTTAAAACATCTTATTCACACGGAGGAGACTGCAAAAGCCTGGGCTTTTTCTGTATTTTATAAGCGAGGCTTCGTTTGATATGCATTCTGATTTTAAAAGAACCATAATATTTTAATCGATCTCTCTGTAAAGATCATGATTATTATAAATGAGATACAGTCATGCACATCAAGCCTGGCTGGTAGATAGGAGGTCATGAGTCAGGAATTATATGAAGAGGGGAAGTAAAAACTAGAGAATTTTCCAACATGATTGTTTAAAGGAACAATTATGTAAACTGGTACATGAATTCAAGACTTCAGTTACATGTAGAGTAATTAGCCTTAATTTTCTATTAATTTCCTTTAAACTAACCTTGAAAAAGTATAATTTGCAAAAAAAATAAAATTAAATATATAGATTTATTATGACAAACATGTAATTTCATACTGAACTCTTCACATTCGTGAAACAGCTGGCATTAAAAATTATGGCAGACAAATATATCTGATGAGAACATTGATACAGACCTAGGCTGTGAAAACATTGGTTAATGTCATTTGACAAATGTAATTTTATTGTAGATAATTACTTATGTTAAATAATTTTAAAAATACATAAAGATATCATCTGATATGATGCAATATAGCCCTTTAAGTATAATTTCATTATCAGAACTGGAAAAAATTCCTTTGAACAGATTTATTTTTTCTACCAAACATTTAGTCTCCCCAAAACAATACTGTTTTGTTTATACCTACATGCAAACACACACAGACACACAAACAAATACATCTGCACATTTTTCACTTGCTATTTCCACCCCCTACTTGCAAGTGCAAAGATATACTGTTATCCTTTGGAAATCAAATATTTTTTCTAGGTGACGTGCTTCTTTAATTAAACTGTATTATTTATAATGATCAAATATAATTAGCAGTAACAAGTATTTAATGAAAACAAACTGCTTTCCTTTCAAATCTTTCCAACCCATTGTACTTTAAGGCCATAGCTTCCCTCAGAAGATCACTGTATCACAAAACTAAAAACAAGTATGTGATTAAAGATTGTCAGGTGCTGCTTCGTTTCAGACAGATGAAAATAGGGAGGGTAAACACTGGAGATTCCAATTCATATTGTGAATTCCTGTCATTTACAAATCCTATAATTTAAGGTCGCACTTCCAATGAAACAATACCGTTAGTGGTTCAATGTGCTTTAGAGGTGTCTTTTAACTACCCCATTTGATATTGTTACGCACTAAGACATTACCTGAGTATCTTTGATTATTACTGAGCAAGATGAGAGGAATGTGCGCTTTCACTGGACTCATTGACAGCGAGGTGCTATAACAACTCTCCTGTAATTAATTGTGAGTGAAAGGGGGTTTGGTTTTTGCAGCCTCGTAAAACTTTTCCCACATGGCTGAACCCACGGTCAGGAGACGTTAGGCAACATTAACTGCCTGCACATTTCTGCAAGGCTCTGGAGGAAGCGGCTCGGCACTGGGGCTCCAATTCTGAAAACCCCGGGACACAAGACATCAGCGTCTACCTTTCATCTTAGCTGAGATTTGGAGAGGGTTCAGACCACAGAGGCTCCTTAATTCTCACTAATTCATTTGCTTTCCTGATTCACTTGGCTTGGGATAACCTGCGAATGATAATGAACCTGTAAGGGGAGCGCTTAGTCCCTTGCCTTTGAATGTGCTCGGCATGGATTGAGGGCTTTCTGTGAATCTTGCAAGAGGAAAAGAATCTTATTAGCACTGATTGCCAGTCATGAGGTTGCCTCTAAAAATTGCTCTTGTATTTTTAACTCTTGCTTGCTTATAACAACCCCAGCTAAGGAGAGAGATGTGTTGTTTACACATTGAACACGACATTGTTCTCAACATTTACTCATTTCTCCTTGCAATTTGATCTAATCATAACACATTTGCTTTATGTATGTCATTACTATACCACTATGAGCACTTCATCATTTTTCCCATGATTATTCTACAAGTTCATAACTGGCCAAGTCCTCATCTCTTCACCCCCTGCTAAACATCCTCTTTGCATAAATGCATGCTCTCTAGAATAAAGGGTCTAATTTCCTTTTTTTCCTTTTCTTATTAACCATTCCAGCAGAACACAGCTGTACTGCTTTTTGTGTTACTAGGGAGTTTCTAGTAGAGTTGTTGTTGTTGCCTCATGTTGGTTCTTTTTTTCTTTTAATAAACATATTGTGGATCTAGATGCAAAAAAAAAATCAAACTCCGGTGAGAATATCTGAAAATAAAACTGGAAATAATAGCTTTTTTTTTGTTTCTCTTTGATAGGTAAACATTCATACAAAGATTTTTTAATGTATTTTTTCCATTCATTTATGTGAATTTAGGTGACTGTACAGAAGAAATTAATGAAACCCAGAAATCTGTGTCAGAGTGATTCAGTTTAGACAATCAAATTCCTTCTCAGGTTAGCAACTGCTAATGGCTGAGGATTCAGGGTCCAGTTTCACATAGGCCCTTGTTATTACTAGAACCAAATTTTAACTCCTTCACCAGTCCTGGGAGTTCCCAGTATTAAGCAGTGTGTTCTACTCTCTTCACATACCTAAAGGTATAGATTGCTTTATTACCCAACTCTACATAGGAAGATTTACAAATGGAAAACCCATCTTTTCTGCAAAAATGTGATGCTTTTCTGTTGTTTATAGCTGTTTAATATGACCTATGTGCAGTTCTAGGAAACCAGTGCTTCAGCTTTGGCATTTAGCAACAAGAGAGCCTTATACATCTTTCACATCTGGGACACCTACCCACTAGCTAGAAATGAATGCTGCTTTGCTGAGACAAAGAAAAAATCCTTTTGTGATGATTTATTTACCTTGTGTCTAGGTGGGGGCAGTATAGTGTTTGACTAAATAAAGAAAATTGCTTCCAGTTTCAGCTAATGAAATAATTTCCTAAAATCCTCTTCAAATATGATTTTTATGCTTTTCTGCTCTGATTTGCTGTTACCTCAAAAAAAATCTCGAAGTGACAAAATATTACACCCACTCTTTCTCAACAGAATTTGCCAAAAAAGGATAATTATGAGAGACTGCTAGAATTCAAATTTGAACTGAAACTTCTTGTGTGGAAATAAAGATTTCTATTATGTTGATAGGCTCAGCAGTTCCTCAAAGGGCATGAACAAGAGCTGATCAGCCAATGGAATTCATGTTACAAGGGAATTCTGAAAGTTTGACATTTACTTCTTGAATCATAAAATATTTCTGCAGGACAGTTACCAAAAAAATCCCAACTTGCTTTGGAAATGTCACACAAAAAATTCTACTTTTTGCATCAAAATGTCAAAATAAAACAATGATTTAGGCTTCTATGTCTCAAAATGTCAACTTGGTGCTTTTCTCAGTACTTTGGCTGTTTACGATTTGTAAATTTTCCTTAGAATTTATTTCAGAAAATTTTATTGGATTTTACTTTTCTATAGTATATCACAATTTTTTGTTGGCATATTAAAATTATTTTTTGTAAAAAGTTCCTCACAGATTTTTCACATATATATATATGCATTTTAAATGTATAAATACATAAAATAAATAATATTTCACTAAAATTATTAAAAACCCCAAACACTATGAATTCACTAGAAGTGTATCCAACACCACAAAAAAAAAAAAAAAAAAAACACACCAATCCTGTACTGTCTCCAAAGTATCCCACCTCCCTTTTTTATTAGGAGTTAAACCTAGCTAAATAATGACATTTCCTATTTGAACAACACGTCTCAAAACTCTCATACTCATCTTAAGAAGAGGAGGTCCTTTAGAAGAGTCCTACCAAGAGCTGGAAGAGCCCCAGCAAGGATTATCAAAGTCCAGCTCCGGGTCCTGCCCAGGGCCAGGGTAGGAACCCAGCACGTGCCCGAGGGTGTGGTTGGTGCCTGGCTGGGCACCTCTGCAGCCTGTGGCAAACACAAGAGCATTCCTGGCTCTCACCAGGGTCTTACTGTTCAGCATTTTGTTTATTTGTCTGCCTGGGTATTTTCCTCCCCACTGGAGCTCTCTGCTCATTAAACCTTCTCTGCTAGGATAATCATCATTTATGGTCCTCCAGGTTAATTTTAAGCCTATGCAAAACCCTGGAAATTTTGGAACAGGATTTGGCTGGGTCCTGCTCCTTTATTAATCAGCAATTTCCACATTTTCCTCACCACTAACTTTCACTCATAGCACTTTCAAAAATTTTGCAGAATGTTGAGCTTTACAGCAATAAAACACAACTCTTTACTAATCTATTATCCCTCTATGTCTGAAAATGTGAGTGAAATTGGAAAGTGGAACTCGCAGGCATTTTTCTGTTCAACTTGCAAATGTGCTAGAGAAGAAATTATTTTCTCCTCTTACACTCAAGTCAAAAAGCATCATTGGGCAAGTTACACTCATTTACATACATTTTCTATTAAACTTTTCTATCATAAAATATTGCCTTTATGATCCAGACACATAATTTATTATGCAATGCACCACCACCATCATCACAGTGAATTGCATTTTACGTGTTTATACTAACAGGGAAGGTGATCGGCTTCAGCCTCCTTTTCATTATATGCATCATTCATCCTCCACCACCAAGATCTCTGGTTCTGTAGCATATCCATCATTATCCAACTGCCAGCTGTTTTCAGAGGTTCCACTGCTTTAAGCTCATTATTTCTTTAGATTGGTGAATCTACAGAGGATCTTTCCAAAACATACAGCAGTCAGCATGGCACATGTATACAGATGAATGGTGGGGGTTTGTCCTTCACAGTCTCTTTGTACCTCTTTTTTGCTCCAGAAATGCAGCATGTAATGAGCAGAAAATGCATACTTATATATCTAAAAATAATAAAAATTTAAATGGCCTTAAAAATAATAACCATATAGTGGGATCTTTGTGTGGACAGGCTGCTGTGAAAAAATCTAGTATACAGATTCCTCAGTAGTTTGGGGTTACCATCTCCTTATAATTCAGACTAAAGAACATAGACAAAGAGCTCTGCTAAGATAAGGAATTTCTTTCCTGTCCCCATTTACCTTGCTGCATTTAATTTAATCAATAGCTGAATGGGGAAGAGGAGGAGAATTTGATGGTTCAAGAGACTGATAATAGGATATCGAACCTTTCATCTCTGTATCATTGATTCAACATAGGAATTGACACACTGGATCAGAGCAGTGGTCCATCTCCTCTGATATGCCCTCTGACAGTGGCCTGTACCAGGTGTGTTTCAGGGAGAGGTGTCAGAAACCCTGCAGTAAGCATTTATGAAATAATCTGCCCACAGGAAAGATTTCTTCTTAATTCTCTTTATAATTTGGTGAATGGTCACCCTTATGGTAGCCTGTAACTCAAAAACACTTTTAGATCTTGTGGACTTCAGCATAGGTGATGTATTTATTTAAATACATATCCAACAGAACTCAACATTCAGCTGAAGTCTTGGCCACCAAGTTGCACTGAGCTCCAGAGAAAAATTAATAATTAATTATTAATTGCAATAATTGATAACTTCATTGCACTTTTTCTTGTTGTCTTATTAATGAATGACCTCTCATACACTGTGTACCCATTATTATTAGTGACCCATATAGTTCATCTTCACTCTCATGTAAAAAAAAGTTAAACTTTTTAATTTGTCTTGAAATTAAGAGTTTTTCATGCTTCTAATCAATTACTCTGCCCATCTCTATACTTCTTCTATTTATGATACATTCTCTTCAAGGCAGGATAACCACAACTGAGTACAGTACTCCAGGTCAGGGCATACCACTGATTTATTTAATGACATTATAAGATTTTTGGGCATTATTTCTCTCCCAATCCTTTTGTATCCTAACAGTTTGCTTGCATCTTTGACCCTTACTCTATACAGAGCAGAGACTTCCATTGAACCATCCAGTAGCAGGCACAGGTCTCCTCTTGAGTGACAATAATGATGTATTTTGATGGCTTAAATTATTCTTTCTTACGTTACATTTGTCAACACTGAGCCATTATCCTGATCTTTCAGCTAAATTTGTTAAATTTTACCAGTTTTCTTGCTCTTTTTTTTTTTTGATCTTGAGTTTTCTTTATGTTGCAAGCATCACATGCATTTTCTTTAACTAAAGTACAGGAAAAGTAAACCAATTTCTGCTATGAGGTCTGAAAATCCACCCACATGCATACATTAACCCTCTGTAAGTCATCATGCTTTTTCTTTTTATTATTCTCCTTTATTAAACAGCTTCTAGTTCCTTCTTGTGTCTTTCCCTCATGACTATATCCTGACATTATTTTCCAAGGAGATTTTTTTTCCCATAAATTTAGTTAAAATACTTTTTTTTTTGGTTGACATGACACATTTTGGTAGATTAGGAAAAAATGGTCTTTCTTTATGTGGCTATGTCACTTTCTGTCACACTGTTATGTCACTATTATATAACAGGAAAATCACGATATTATCATTCCAGTCCTAATTTTAGGTTAGAAAGAGACATACTGAGTTGGCTTTTCTAGAAACATTCCTGAAGCCAACAAAATCAGATTCTGCATTAGCAATTTTATCAAAAATGGCTGTGTTTCATGGAATATCATCTCATCTAAGTTTTTTTCTTATATACTGCTCCAAGTCTCCTATGTTTTATCAGCCAGTACAGTTATGAAGGCAGTTGTCCTTGCTGGCCTGAGTGAAATAAGTTAGTAGTCTTGATTCAGGTCTTAATAAAATGCAAGCCAAAACTCAAAGAGATTACCTTGTTGGTAGCCTGAGCAAATATATTCTGCACAAGCAGTACAACAAAATGAACAACTATTTCACTGAAGGGGTATCTGGTCTTTGATATTAGAATTAAGGAGTTTTTACCTCATGCTAAACAAAATATTTTGCAGTTTTCCTTCTGAGTGCTTTCCTATGTGAGGAAGCAGATGTGCTGAGTCTTCCAGGCTTTTAAATATTTTTAACAAGCCTAATTGTGTGACACTAAGTATGTTAACTAGACTGCAGGTGGAGAGCTTTTTAATGTCACCCTGTGTCTAACACTACCTAAAATGCTTTGTGTTTGTTTATTCTGTAAAACAAAACTCTATAATCCAGGACCTACCATGAAAGGACTTTTCTGGTTCTGTGGACCCAAAGGCCACTTGGAGACAGAAACTTCACATGTGCACGAGTCCCTGCCTTCGTTCTCCTCTGCAGATCTCTCTGGACTGATGCACTCAGAGCAAACCCAGCAGCTGGAAGAAGAAATAACAGCTTAGTTACACTCCAGATTTGCATCACTTGAAAGGTGTTGAGGATAAAGGAAGTGTATTTTTTTCCACCCTTCACCCAGCTGAAGGGAGATGTAGAGAAAAAAACTGGGAAATTCTGTGAGAGCAGAGTGTCCCTCTCCTGGCACCAAGGCTTAGCAGTGCACACAGATACCAGGCTGGGAGCTGTGGGTGCAAGGCATTTCTGCTTTACCCTGCATCCACATCCCTCACAGGCACAGTTGGCAGGATGGAAGATTTAGCCCATAGCAAGGGAAATGTACATCATTCTCAACATTATTCATGCCAGAAGTGTTTTCAGGTTAATTTGTAAAAAATTATGACCTGAAAACCTAAGACTGAGTTTCAAATGAGACAGTTATTTTAAGGCTTGGTTTACTAAACCTAATTTATTATGTGAGATAACAGACTTGTGCAATCCACTGCATGGCTTCATGGCTGAAGTTAGTAATTCATGTGAATAATGCTGCTAAAAAAGAGATGTTATGTGATCAATCCATGGCAGTCAGTCATGGTGCCTAGACAGCAGCTATCTTGACTGTTTTTCCTGCAGCACAGAATAGCTGAGAGGACTAGTTATGTCAGCTGCAAATATCTGAGTTACAGGAGCACAGCTGGAACATCACGGCTCCCTACCCCTGCTCAGCCTATCCTATAGCTAGAGCAGCATGCCACCATTGAGGGCTAAAGATGAAAAAGTTTTTTAACTTGCTACTGTCATGCTTACAATAAAGTGTACTCTCATCTTTAGCGTTTCAAAGTCTTTTGGTGTTTAAGCCATAAATGTAGCATTCCTGGATGCCACCCTTGGTAGACAAAAGCAAACAACATTTTCATAAACAAAGTTCTGCAATTACACAGAATGCACCAAAAGTGCCAGCTCCAAGGCCAGGTAAAAATGCATTCTTGAATTGTTGGGCACTCCAGAAAATACTTAATTTCAATTGAATAAAGTAGAAGATTGGAAGGAAAAAATTATTTCTTTAAGCAAAAAGCAGTAGAGTTTTCTCATGCATTAGGGCAGAAAATGATACTCTGTGGGAGTCAGAAGGTAATTTTTCTCCTTCAGATAAGATGTTGCACAACTGGTCAAGCACAACTATGAATGATTTACCTACAGTGCATAAGCTATAAGATATTACATCTAAGTCACAAGCACAGGGCAACTCTTCCTGTATGGCAGCTTCTCTGTCTCCTGCCTCCACATCTTACATTAATGTGGGTAAAAGGTAGCTTTTTTGGAAGTACACTGAAAAATCAGAATTAAATCACTTTCAAACATGGTCTGATATCCTAGTTCAACTAAATGCTAGGATACTAGAATGAATGCATGAAGACTTTAGGAAGAGGTATGAATAATGTGTTTGCATTTCAGCTTCAGTAAACATCAGGCACAGCTACAAAGGGAAAGAGTGAATTGCTTCAATAGTAATTATTTACAGAAGAAAATAGTTCACAAATGGAGTAAAAAAAGTAAGCAACTTACTTTTGTACTCTGTCCCTCAAGGGAATGCATTGTATCTGTATCTCACAACATGCAACTCCTGCAATTGGTGGCCTAGAGTAATAAACACAAAAATAGATAAGGAAATGTAAACAGAGGAAGATAGATTTGGCAGTGTATGGGGTCCAGTAAATATCTAGTTCTTCTAGTACTTTATAAAGGATATTACTTTATAAAGGATATTTCTAAGTGCAGAGAGAAGAGTCAGAGGCTAAAAATATTTCAGGAGCCTTTCCCAAAGCTGAATATTGGCAATGACTGCATTATGGCATCATCTAAAAAAATGCTGAAAAAGCTGAGGATGCTTTTCTGCAAAATCTTGTAAATCTCTGGCTAAAGAAATCACCTTACCCAACCTGTGGAGGGTCTGCCAACAGCATCTTCATTATAAACATAGGCAAGTGCACGCCTGTCAAACTCACAGTCAGGGCTGTCTGCAGCGCTTGGAGGAAAGAGTCCCTGCAGCACAGGGTGTTTGATGAGAAGCTCAGCAGCATCCTGGACCTCGTGGACAGAGCCTGCTGGCACTGCTGCCCCACGGTACACCGGGCAGATGGAGGCACCAAGCTGGACGTGGCAGCAGGAGCAGGGATGCTACAGGGAAGGTGGCTTCTCAATAACATTTCTGCTTCAAGCAACTTGTTGTCAGCAGTCAAAGTTTCAGGTTCAGGGAGCTGTGGCCTCCTGAAAACAGCTGCAGGACTGATGTAACTATTAGTTTATTTGGCAAGCTCTAATATATGGATGAGGTATTATGAGGCTTGATAAGGAATTCTGGCTTTCTGCATGCACAGCAGAATGGCTGGTTTAGTGGATTTTCACTAATTTCCCTTTGCTTCAGCACAATATAAGGATCCTGGAAAAATCTATCAGACAATAACCAGCTTCCTGTTCTCCATTTTAAAAGCCTCTCATTTCTGATGTGTTAATAGTTTTCATTCCAAATATTTGCTAATATTCAAACATCTGAAGAAATCACAGTAATTTCTCCCTATTTCATTTGTAGCTGGACATGAAAAATGAATTGGACATTCTCAACACTGAGTGGCACAGAAGACAAGGAGTTTTTGGCACATTCAGTGACTGTAAATCTTTGTCTTTTATCCTTCCAGGTGGAGAAGTATTTGCACTTCTTTTCACGCTTTTAATCAAATTGCATATGTCTCAGCTGACAGACACTCCTCCTTTCATGAGCCTCTTTCAACAGAGGTACGGCTTAAAGATGATATAACCTCTTAATAACCTTAATCAGGCTATTTTTCATTATGTTTTAATTCATTATAATCCTAATAAGTCTGTGGAAATCTAGAATTAAAATTTGTTTCTTTAATGACTTATCTTTAAAACATTAGCTACACATGGAATTAAAATATTATTTACCAAGAAAGAAACAGATGCATTGGTAAGACAAAACATTACCCTGTTGGATCTAGAGGTTTTATTTAGGGAGAACAAAACAAAATCCATAAGGAGCTGCCCTTTCTCCTCAGCCTAAGCCCAGAAGGTAATACTGATTTGTTACTAACCCTTCAAGTCACTATTTCATAGCTACTCCAACATCTTTTGGCAGCACATAAGATGTCCTGCTGCGTACAATTAACCAGTGTGCTGCTTGGGCAAGTGGTACTACAGCTCCCAGTGAGTGCACCATGGTCTCTTTGTTCTTTGTTAAACTACTGATCAATGAGGTCTCAATGCAAACACAGGGGCAGTTCTTCCATATGCTTTGGGTCAAATGCTTGCTATAGGAGCCTACAAAAAAAAAAAAAAAACCAAAAAACATTCTGCACCCGGCCCATAAAACCCAAAATGACCCAAAAGAAAGGGTCTCAAAGAGTGTCCAAAAGTGAGAATATTTTTGTGTATCCTAAGTACCTACACATCCAGCCACTGTCTGTTTCACTTGGGTTTCCCACTGAATAAAAATAATTACAGTAAAACCCACAAATATTACCTTTAGTTCCTTGGGGAGGAGCGATGCCTGGAGCTGTGGCAAAAATTGAAGTTTTGGTTTCCAGCATAACTTGTCCTAAGTTGAGGCAAGAAGGTCTTTTGCATTGCAAACAACATCTGTAGCAGATTTCTGACCTCCTCACTGGCACCTCACACTGATTAGTTTACAGCCATCAGTCACTACCAAACAACAGGGCCCAGACATAAAAGGGACTCTGAGGGAAGTTTTGAGATATGGGTTATCAGGTAGCACTAGATACTGTGTTCAGGAAATGTATTCACCATTATTTATCTGTCCTGAATTTAGTTCAGTGAAAGATTATTGACTCTTTAAATGTAGAGGAAATTTTAGTGGGACTTTATGAGTTACTAGTCTACAGATCCAAAATAGTAAACTACATTGTATTGGTATTGGCATCGTAGCCACAACAGAACTCCAAGTGAGTAGGCAAAGCTCAAGCCTCAAAAAATGCACTCTGCCAAGTTTTTATACTCCAGACACCATTTAACCAGCATCATATGACTCAGAGATAGTTTAAATATTCAATCATTTTCCCGGTAAAGCCCAAAATGTTAAAAGCATCACACTTGAGGAGACAAAGGGCCAAAGATATATAAGAGGAAATTGAAAGGACGAAGCATAGAGCGGGAGAAAAACAGGATGATTTTACAGTCAGATTCCATACATTTAGACTGAAAAATTATGCACATTCAATACTCTATTTGTGCCACCCTCCTCTGTAGTACTGGCTATTGTCAAAGACAGGAAATTGAGCCAGATGAACCCTAATCTAATATGGTTTCTCCTGTAATCCTATTTCCATGGAGATCAGATATTTTACTGAAGGCAGCAAAACTAACAGATTCTGTTATTTGATAATTGTGAATCTGTTTTTGAGGATCTAGCTGCAATAAATTGTCTACTTTCACTTTCTCAGATAACAAATTCTGCCTAGGGATCTTTTGAGTCAACGTGAGACACACGTACAGGGCAGGCCTTCAGGCTCATGTCCTGTTACTCCCTGCAAGTTAGTCTGGTTTGTGCATTTCTGTTTATCCATCTGGAAATGAGTTAATAGAATTTTGAGGACTCATAACTTCTAAACTCATTACTGTCTATGTTTAAAATAATGCATTTTAATATCACACCGATAGTTTAATTGTTTTTCTAAATTCCTACTGCTTTCAAAAACATGATACAGACCAACTGAAAGGACAGAGTTTGGAAGAAAAATAATTTTAAAACTCCAATTCCGAGAAAAAAAAAAAAAAAAAAAAAAAAAAAAAAACAGAAATGTTCGTGGACGTTTACTTGCGACATAATAATCTATTGTTGTTACAAAAAAGGAAAAACAAAACAAAACAAAAAAAAAAAAAGGAAAAAAAAAAGGAAAAAATAAGAGTTTATATGCTCAACACTGGTTTAAATGTGCACTGGTGATGCTTCAGGAGCCAGGCCTGTGCCGCATCCGCCCGGCCGCACGCCCGCCGAGGGCTCCCGTAACAAAGCCAGGCTGGCGGAGCCGGAGCAGGGCAGCGCAGCGGCGCGGCTGCTCCGGGGAAAATGGAGCTCCTGCATCCCCTCCCCTGCCTCTCAGGGCTTGGGGATGCAGCTTCCAGCTGCTCATGCTCGCTCGCTGAGGCCGTTGTGAAGCAGTTAAAAAAAATAATGAATACTGTTAAATATGTATTAGTAACTTGTTGTTAACAATAAGAGCTAATGGGAGGACATTTCCAAGCAGTTAATGATTGGCCAGAGGAGACGACCGGGGTCCTTAACGCAGTCAGTCATTAAATGTGAAGCAATACCCATGCTTGCACCCACTATTGCTATTTGCATCTTCCCTTCTCTCTTTACATCTCCAGCTTTCTGCATACCATTGATGGGAATTTTCTTTTCTTTTCTTATGTGCCTGCTCTATTCCCAGCCCTTAGAAACTAGCACAGAAAATCTCCATTCACAATAGACTATGAGGTTTCCAATAAATTATGCTTGTATTGCTGATTAAATGAAGATTAGTACTATTAAATATTAAATTGAAGACTTTATCCACATTTTAGCAATCACAGATGAAAAACTGTGTGATCAGTGTAATCCATTTATTGGTTTATAGTGAAAAAGTCCTATAGGGAGTGTCACAATTCCCTGTGCTGTCTCTGAGTGCATTTTGCATTAAGACCTGTGATTTAGCTGAAAGATATAAAAAAAATCACACACAGTCAAACAGATCCCTCCTGGCTACACATCTGAGAAGGCTCAGGAGCATAAGGTCGACACACAGCAACTTATGCTCACAAAATGAGCCCAGGACCACCTGTTTCAGACGTTAGTATGCAAAGATTTTCAAGGTCTGGAGGTTTTGACCAAACCACACCACTCTTGAGAGATTCGCTCTCTCTCTCCCTGTCCCTCCCTCCTTTTTTCCTCCTACTAACCATGCCCATAAAAGTAGTGAAAGTTAAAGGACAGCAAACTACTTCATGGAAGTATGTTTTAAGTAAAGCTGTTTATCTTGTTCCAGGTGTTTGATCCTGAAGTTTTTCAGCCATGAAAAGCAGTTCTTTTACACCAGAGTAATCTCTGGTGTTACTATATAGTCACTTGTCACCAATAGTTATCTTTTCTGAGTAATACCTTTCTGCTTTTTTTCATCCATTGTTTCTGAACTCTGCAGCTTAGTTCTAACTTGAAGACAGTCACAGTGCATTTTCTTAATTATATTAACTCTATTTGCATAACAAAAATGTTCTATTGCATTTCATGCAAACTCTGCTGCTTACTGTTGGACTTCTTTTTATACTTATAAAAATGATCATTTTAAATAATGAGAACTCTGTTCTTATTTTCTTTTTTAGATTCTTTGCTATGCATTTTTAACTATGACCTAGACCTATCCTAGAATGTCTGCAAACAGATAAATGTGTATGTTAGTTATGGATGTATTTATACTCTTCCATAACACAAGCCATTCTTATTTTTAAAGTCCATTCCTTTCAAAATCATTCTCAAAAGAAAGTTTGAATGGTAGACTGCAATTTGTTGAAAGTGCATAAAGAAAACAAGGGAAGCAAGCAATGGCATTCCAGGTAAACATAATTTCTTAAGAATGTAGATGAAACATGAACACACAAAATTTGGGCAAGAGCAATCTGGAGTTTCATTTAGTAATTTAAAAATACTTTTTATTTAGATAATAAAGCACTCGAAGTGGACAGAGTATTCAAATACTGATGCCTTTCACTTTGCTTTAGTTAAGAGCAATAGTAATTACTAATGCAATAATCACTGATTTTCACAGCTTTCTGTGTTTTTCCAGATTTCTATAAAAATTAATTTTACACATTTGTATTATTCAAAGAGATTTAATGAAAGTTTTAACTAAACAACTGCTTCTTCACAGCCTGTATTCCTGCCATTAACTATTGCCACTACTGATGTAATAGGCACCTCACTTTTCCCCTAATTGGACAACACTAAAGGTAATAAAGAAGGAGAAAATTATATTGTTGAAGTCTTTTAAGGGAATCTTTAAATCCCTTTCTGAAGGGAACAATTTGTAGACCAGGAAGAGCAAGGACAAAGGAGAGTGACCAGCAAATGTTAGGACTTCTAAGTACTCCTGCAGTTCCTTGGCTCGGAAATTGCCCATGACTGGTTTAGGTCACTGGAATACTTTTCGGCTAGCATAGTTTAAAAAGTAAATTTCCTTGATCACACAAAAGAGCTATTTGGGGTGATTGCATATGCAGTTTGGAAAACCGGATGGTGCACCTGTCACTCATGGGGACAGCCAGCACTCTGCTGCTCAGGAGCCCTCACTGTCAAGTGTCCAGCACATCAGTAACTTCACTCTGCCTGCTTTCATTTTGAGACTGAGTATCTCTGTTTGAGTCATATCTGTGAGGCACAGCAGAGTCAGGACTTGCTTGCGGTAGGTGCTTTCAGAGAGATCGCTCCCCGCTGCCTCAGAGAAAGGAGCTTACGTGTGGGATGAGTGGGTACACCTCCAACTCACGGCCTCTGTCCTTCCGCTGACCCCTGCCTCTGCTGCTCCTTCTTCCCTATTCTGTTCTCGACCTCTTTTCACAATTGCCCATCTTCCTCTGCAGATGGTCTCTCTGCTGTTCTCTCACCTAATATGGATTTTGATTTGTCACAGGGAAAAAAAAAAAAAGACAACCAAGAGAAAGAAGGTTGGTTGTGCACTCCACATTTATGCTCCCTGAACAGAAACTCTACCTGCATGAAAATCAAACAGGGAAGGGAATAAAGCATGGTGATTTTGAGACCAGATTTTCTCTGATTCCCAGAGAAGCCCAGAAGTCAGGAAGTCACTGTCAGCTACCTGTTTCTGTGTTTCAGCCTTATTTTCAGCACAGGTTAGAATTTTTTGCCACCACTTTTGGCTCTTATTCGCCTTTCCTGGAGAGGGAAGCATATGGGAATGCTTGACAGAGCTTAAGATTCTGCAGTCCTGAGGTAGTGAATACCATTACAACGTCAAGCAGCCCTGAAAGTGCTCCGGCTTCTTCCCAAGGACAGCCCCAAATCTCCTTACAATCTGCCCAGGCTGTTCTCAGCAAAGCTCTGCAAGACCCCAGGTTTTTCCCCCCGGAGATTCGCAGGGTGTTTAAAAAGAGCAGCGCTCTGTGTGGCTAAGCAGTGCTGAAGTGAGACCATCCAATGACAAACACAACGTGAGCTGAAGTCGGAGGCAGGAGCAGTCCTCCCTCCCCCTCCAACCCTGACGGCCCTTCTGTATCACTACAGATACATTATCTTATTTACAGAATTACAAACTAACGATAGGGTATGAAAATGCAAAGCTCTGTGCTAACCTGAAGTCTCTCAGTTTCCTCCTTTGGTACATTTGTCTCATAATAAGAGGGATGTTTTTTGTCTGTGAATAATAAACACTTTGAGCTTGAATTAATTCAAATATTTCTCTCCTATCTCGCTTGGTAAAATAATAGGGATATTCCAGGCTATCTCCTATTGCCCATTAATGTTGTGTATATAAATAAGCCAGGTTATCTTTTTCTTGTGAGAAATATTTTATCTAACAGGCTCTTGTCTAGTGGTTCCAGTACTCTACCACTCTAAATTAGGACACTTTATCTTAAGGCTTCATAATCTTACGAGACTATAATTGGAAAGTTTATAAAAAAATCCTGCTTTGTAAGCTTGGCAGCTGAGATAGAAAGAGGGAATGAGAAGGGCTACAGCAGAATTACACCATCACTGCTAGCCTGACTCCGCTTGACAGAGCCGTTTAATATTTTGACAAGACAAAATATAAAGCAGCATTTTATTCTGTAGAGACTTCACTAGACACAAGCATGGAAGTGCTTGTGATCAATAAAGTTTGCGGTGGAGAGTGATTTATTTACAGCAGGGTATTATGTAGAGAAAGAGCTGTGATATTTCCACAGGCTTTGACGGCATAATGGGCCCCTCTCAATCCTTACATGGAAGGGTTAGATTGTCATGGTTGCTCAGGCAGTATTCAAAACGTTATCTGATCAGCCTTAAAGACTTCAGAACGAGACAGATGATTAGTTACCCTAAACGATTCTCATCATGCAGAAATTGATGATTTAATATAGTCAATGACAGACGATTCCATTTGTACTAGATAAAGTGTCTGCGGTTTGTATCAATCATAATAGAGTTATTATTGAGCATAAAAGAAAAGCATGTTTAATATCATTAATTCCAGATATGTCGCTTTCCACATCTGGCATTCATCCATAGAGCAGAACCACTCCAGGCTATCATTCCTGCCTGTGTGCTGGTGACTCCAGTGTTTTTTGTAATTTCAAAATGTTTTTCAGCACCTCCAGCTAGGTGCAATAACAGTTTACAGATTACCTATGTCATCACATTTTGACAAACTTCTCAATCTGATGTGACCTTCATCTTTAGCCATCTGCTTGCCTTTGTTTGTTTCTGCCTTTTTTTTTTTTTTTTTTTTTTTTTTTTTTTTTTTTTTTTTTTTTATAAACCTCTGCAGCTTAAAGCTGTAGTGGTTTGTTCCATATTCTTCTAGGTCAACATTTCACCTGTGCAAATCCAGAAACACAGACTGAAATGTACAGACAGTAACCCGGGTTCAAGTCTCAAGGTAGCTGACACTGGGCAAACCTCCCAAGTAGATGTTTTCATCACTTATATCAAATGCTTTTTAATTGTCAGTTGTTATCAACAATCTCTGCATAAACATCTGCATTCAAAAAATAGCCTATGTTTAGCCAGTACTTCTGCAGAACCTTTCTGTTTTTGAATTTCTAGAACACGTGGGGCAGAGTCTGGATGTTTCTAAAACCAAATCATAAATACCTATAAGGGCCTGAGCAGAAACCATGCTTAAAATGCAGTTCAGTTCACTGCCTGTGCAATTCATGCATTCAGCTGTGGAACCCAAACAGATACACCAGAGAATCCAAACACATGCTGTCCAGGAGGGAGACTAAAACCCCAGAAAACTGCTGCATCTATGTACAGATATTTTTTTCCTCCCTATTTTCCTGAATCCCAGCTAAAACTTCAAAGAGGAATGGGTTTTGTGTATTTATTCACTCAGATGAACAATTGCATGGTTTTAAGTGATAAATGCTCAAAAAGAAAAAAAAAATAGAGTTATAAAAGAGTGTGAGTAAGCTTGTTTGTTAACACTGAGTCCAAGATTTTCTGTTATATTGTTCAAATAAGAAAATTGGCAAGGCATTCTTTTATATGCCATCATAGGGGCCTCCTCACCTTTTTCTCCCTCCTTGCATGGGTGTTTTATACCAGTGGGGAGAACAGTCCAAATGAGTTGGCCAGCTGCCAGTTCGAGCAGCAGGAAGTTTACTGATGCTGGAAGCTTTATTTATTTTGTGGTTTATTTTGGAAGGTGGAGTAGAGAAGGCTGGTAGCATTTCAGGGGCAAAGAGCCGTCCTACATTTCAGGCTCTGCCATCAACCAAGCATTGTGACATCTCCTATCCTGCAGAGCTCAATTTAAAGATCAAATCTGCTATTTACCTCCTCCTCTCTATTGTCCCTCCTCCAATAGAAACAACAAGAAAATAAACTATCTGAGTAACTACTACTGTACATTCAAGTATTGTAACCTGGGGAGGGAAGAAATGGTAACTACTGTGTAGATAATGCAAATTAGTGGGTAAATGTGCAAAAAAAGAGGCAGAAAATCTGGCACAGCCCTAAACTGACCTCAAGGTGCAGAAAAGGTAGTTACCAAGATCATTTATTATTAATTAATAAAGGTCTTGACATTCCTACTTTATTTTTATGCTCTCTATAGTTACTGATGCTTCCTTCAGTGGTGAAGCCATTTTTTTCCAGTAGGGAAGAGCTTGTGGCTGCTAACCCCAGTCCTCCCCTTTCAGGTGATGCCCATTCTGTTTCTGCAGGTCGTGGCCCATGAAATCAGACTGGCAAAAGGGTGTTGTGGTACCACCAGGCCTCTCAGCTCTTCTGCCTGGCTCCTTTTGGTGATCTGCTTTGCAGAACCACCCTAAAACTCTTGCTCCAGAGAAGCCAAGAAAGACAGGAGCTGGTCTGATCAGTTGAGAATAAGCAGCCAAGGGAAATGAGGAATGTCCTAGGATGGCATTGCTGGGGACACACTCCAGCAGTTCCATCATCAACAGCACCACTTTTCAGGGACTTTAGGCAAAGACCTTCAGCCTGGCCAAGATTGCTTACACATCTGAGACAGAAGTCATCCCTAGGAAACTGCCAACAGTTGCTGACCTTAACATTATTCACCCCTGTGACCCAACCCAGATTTCTGAATGTAGGTGAAAAGGTTACAAATTTGGTCAACCACTTGAAAAAAACGTAGCAGGTATCAAGGATGAGACATGAGTAATCATTACCTAATTTTAGTTAGTGCTTTTCACATTAAAAATTCTTTCATTGTGAAAATAAGATGAAAATTTAAGTATTCAATACAGGAAGCTATAAATATAAAATATAGGTGCAGAATATAGCATATGGCTTAAAGCAGTAATGATAAATCACCACAATAACTCAAGTTCACTAGACAGCTGAAACTGCCAGAGCAGAGTAACAGGTGACTGCTTCCTCAGTATCATTAAAGATTTTAGTACAGTTATTTCTTGCTGCAAATAAATGTATGCATATCTGCATTTGTATGTATGTATATGTAAGTGTAAATGAGAGGAACTGCTACCACTGAGCTATAAAAATAGAGTACATTTTCAATTCTCCGGGAAAGCCCTGAAAGAAGAAAAAAAAATATTTTCCTCTAAATCTGCTTACTGGAAATTACCACCATCTCAGAGGACACCTACCTTTGGGCTTCAATTTCTAGCACAAGACATGGGGGAAGATGGCTGGGTTGGCAGGCGTCAGATGATGTTAGACTGCTCTCGCATATTCTCTAGGAATCATCTCATGGCAAATCTATCCACCATCTTTCGAAGGAAAAACAAGATGAAACTTCCTAAAACCTGGAAGGAAAAATAATTCAAATTATACTCCAGCATATAAAAACTTCCTATTGAAGAAAATTACTGTTGGCAAAACTAAAGATAAATGAACTCTAAAGGAAGATTTAAGAAGAGATGGAAGAATGAGATAACCTGGATCACAGCAGTGAATATATAGGTAAAGATTTTTAAAGACTGAATTGCTATCTGAATAAGATTTCTAGTCTTGAGAATTAAAAGGTTCAGGAAAAGCTCTTGAAATTAAAAGTATTAGAGGGTACTGACAGAGCCATATAAAATGCAGAAGGTGAAATTTTCTGTATTGTTAGGAAACAAACAAAAAAAAAAAGAGTAATGACTGCTTTAGAAAAAGAGCCATAATATAAACTGAAGAGGGAGCCAAGAGGAGGTATAGGCACGGCTCACTCTGTCCTCTGGTGTATATCTGGTCTCCTCCAGAACTCAGCTGGCCATGTCTTGGCCACAGTAGAATGCAGCTTTTGTCTCCTGCAGAGGGCACAGAGATCCAGGTCCTCCACTGCTGGTTCCTACTCAGGTGGCAATAGGATCTGTGAGGACAACACACTGCTGCTGGCAGTCACAGCTGGTCCCCAGACCAGAGACCTTACATTCCCCTTGCTTTGCCCCTGCTTCACTTTGCCTGACACCTTGTATTCCCTGACTCTCTGGAAGAGCCGTCTTCTGCATCCCTCTGATTCTTCTCTTGAGCACTATTTCTACACCACTTTAATATTCCCAACTCTCTCCCAGAGTTTTGTACCCAACTCCCTAAATATAAAACAGTAACTCCACTCACAGAGCCAGTCTCTGGAGCCACTGAAGCAATGGGAAATGGCAGGCAGGCAGCCACAGGGGCAGTTTCATTTCTGCACATGGGTCCTGGTGGCATCAGCCCTTGTCAGCGACCACAGCTCAGCATTAGCCCTTAAAATGTGCAGAATGGCTTCCTTGCTGCACACGGGGAAATTCCTACAATGGAAAAGAAAACTATTAGAAGCTTAAAATAAGTAATGATAAGAATGATGAGAGTTGTGTAATACTGGTGGGAACTGAGGGATGTCAAAGACACCTTGGGAAGATGCTTGTGAGAAGAAAAAACACATGAAAGATTTAGCATTGGGTGAGTACTAGCAGTAGAATTTCTCCCAGATACATTCAGGTGAAGAGTGGAGCCCAGTCCCAGGAAAAGCTGGCTTCCTTAGTCTGACAGAACCTAGCCTCCTCCTTGCCAATTTAGCCCAAAAAAACCAAACCAAAAAATCCCCCCCCAAAAAAAAAACAAAACAAAACAAAACAAAACAAAAAAAAAAAAAAAAAAAAAAAAACCCAACCCCAAAAAACCTGTTTTCTCACTATTTTTGTAAGCCAGCTGTGATTTACATTCCTTTGATCAAAAATGGGATTTTTCTATGAGAATGAATCTCTTTTCAGTTTCAGACCTGTCTCCAAAATCTCAAAATGTTTGGTTAAAGCAACATTCCAGCCACTTTCCTTCAGCAAAAGTGACACTGAGTACAACAGCAGAGAAACTGAGAGAGGGATGTATGTCGACAGGTAAGAAAATCAAACTCAAGAATCAGTGATGTGTGGAGCCACTTAAAGTCCAGATATATATTCTATTTCTCACTTTTCATGCAAATACATGTCTTTTGTGTCCACTCTTTAGGGTTACGTGGAAAAGAGAAACCTTGGAGACAGGAAAGAAAGAGACAACAGATTATTATAGACCTCACTGCTGTCCTGAGTGATTCTTCTTTTTCTCCATGTAGTGAATTAGCCCTTTGTAGAAGAATTGAGTTCAAGTCTTAAGACATAGTGAATTACTAGTCTAATTTGCCAGTGTCAGCTCTGCTTCAAACCACCGTTAATCATTTAGTTTTGTGTGTTTTACAAGTTGAGACAGATTTTCTAAATGTATTGTGGGACACATGTACATCTCACATACTTACACATATGTATTTCAATAAATTCATCGTTATTAAAATTAATCAATAAGAAACTGTGTTTGAGTTCCAATCCATTTTATGGTCAACACCACCCAGCAATTTTGTCCTTTTTCTTTTCTTTTTTTATGCAGGTCATCCATTCAGTTAAAATTCTGGCAAAAGAGTGCAGTTAATCTGATTCCTCGTAATCAAAGCAGTTACTTTGAGTTTTAGTTTGCTATAATTGTACTGCTACAGACTTTAAACACTAAAATATGGGGGACGGGGGTATGGTGTTGCAGCCCCTGCAAGCGTCACCACAAGTTTCTGTGGCCTATCCATAACTTCCCTGTGCCTGTCATATTATCATCTTTCCACTTGATCTTATAAAGAGTTTATATTTGCACCCTGCCAGTTTGATACTATTTTTCTTTTTCTGAACTTGATGTTTGATGTCTCAGCATAACTGAAGGCAAATCCGCCCACAGCATCACGCAAAGCAGGAGTGCTCTTTCCCCCACCACTCGCACAGCTTCCCTAAGCCCTGGGTTTTCTCCTGAAGATTTCACTCTTAGCAGTCTGTTTTCTGTTCCCTCCAGGAGGGACTGTGCTGTGCATTTTCCACAACTAGATATCCTAATCTGCCCTTAAAATATGCACATTTCTAACAGCTTGTTTTCCTTTAAGAGCTAAAAGCATAGGATCATCTTCCCCTGGCTCTCTCTTGCTGGCTGCCCAACAAGGAAGGAGTGGGCTCAGAAGGATTGTCACAGGAAATAAACCTGAAAATGGACAGGGCAGAGATGAAAACAATTCAATGTGCAAGTGCATAAGATGGACCTGAGTGATGCTGTTGGTAGGGTACCTTTGGAAGTCTGGGTTTGTACTTCAGTGAACTTCAGAAAGGCTTTCTGGCCTGGCCTGTCATTCCCAACATGAGGAATAACACTTGTAGCTGAAACAACTTGCAGAGAAATCTATTCATATTAAGAAAAATGTAAACAAAGTTGATTGATTCAGAGCTTATATTCTCATCTGGAGATACTGCAACTCCAAATTACCTCTCTGAGAATATAGACACAATTTCCAGTTTGCTCCAGTCTGCAAGGTCTTCCTTATAGGGATCAGTTAAAGCAAATCTCACTAGAAGGGTTCATTTCTCATTCCTGCTCAGTCCTAGGTTCCCCATGTGCTCCATGTTTCTGGGGCCTGGTGTGTGGGAGGATAGTTTTTTGCACAATTTTGGACAGGATTCTAACTGGATTCTCCTAAAATCACAACCTAGAACTCAGACCTCACATACTAACACGACCTTCTGCCAATATGATCTGCATACATTCATGTCCATATAGAATAAGGGCTCAGTAAAAATATACGGAGGTGTCCAATTAGCATTAGTATATCAAGTTATTAGTTGTCCCTTCCCTTTTTCACATAAAAATGCACTAGAATATCTATTAAGGGCAAGGCTGTGAAAAATCAAAACACCTTTGTTCAAACTTGTTGGAAATAAAACCAACTAAAGGGAATCTTACAGCCCACATGATACAAACAGATAACAAAGTAAAAGTGAGTGTATTTTCTGCCACCCTACTTTGCAGCACACTCAGTGTACACCTACCACACAGTAACATACATTACTGAATAATAAATCACACTTTGATCCAAATAACCCAAAGCATTTTACAAACACTAATTAAAATTTGAAATATCTCTCTGAGGTACTTTAACAACAATGTACATAATTTGTAGGAGGGAAAAGTGAGCCAAGGGAAGGTTAAATTAACTCAGGATGAGAAGGGGAATCAGTGAAAAATCAGGAAGATGATATGCGCCTCTATCCCACTCCTCTGTACAAACTAAGGGCATCTGTCCTCAAATCTGCAGAGTGAGTGTTATAGTAACTTTACAAAGGTTGTACTTGTCAGTGTATATTTAATTACTATGAATTCTAAGTATTTGGTTTCAAACTACTATGTAGGCTCTATCACATCGCTGTTTCCCAGTATTGCAAGATTCTTAATGGGAAAAGCAATCCCTGCTCATCACATAAAGCACTTCTGGATCTGACTCAGTGACAACTGGATACAACCACGTGAGTTCTCCTGAGATGACCACTAATTGGTCCTTCATGGCAAGTATTGCTGCCTCCAGGAATTTGCATTGCATCACACCGAAACATAAAAACTGTGAAATAATTACAGAAGAGCTACAGGGAGAGAGTGTTGCCACAAGCAACGCTCTGGCCTCTCCTCCTGGGCTGTGTCATGCTCTTCTCAAGCAGCAGCAGGGCCGGCAGGGGTGGCTGCCCTGCCAGCAGGAACTCCCAGTCCCTTCCACTGCACAGGGGCATCACTGATGAGTTCCCCCTTCCTCCCCCATCCCCCTTCTGGGGATTAACACTTTGCCTAATTGTAACTATACCTGCCCCCATGAAATTATCTGAATTGCAAAATAACCAAATAAAAGCAAAAAATTACCATACTTATTTTCTAGATTTATTTTTCCCCCTGTTAGCAGGGGTCATTCCTCAGCATCAAGCAGGAGGGTAGGAGAGAAGCAGGAGGCAGAACTCTGTGTGTGGAGGAGTGGCCCCTTCGATAGACAGTTTTCCATTAAAATTGTTCTGACACAAAACTTGCACAACACTGGAGGCAGCTTTGTGACATTCCTGGGGTATTTAACATTATTGATCTTTTTTGACAAATGAGTAATGTAACACGTTCATTACCATTAATCAACCTTTTTCTAATTCAGGTAAACAAGGAGTAGTTTGGTTCATGCTTAGCTAATATCTATTTTTGTAATTATTTTTACAAGGACCCTGTCTGATGAAATTCAAATATGTATTTATTTGGAAGAAAAATATTGATGTTCTTTTCATTTTAGCAAAGTATTCCATGAAGGATCAACTTTCCTAGCTGTGCTATTAAAGAAACAAAAAACAAACACACTATTGTGTCTTAGAACTACATTTTAAAACTGGGTCTGCTGGTTTTGGCTCTATTAGCATGGAAGTCCACAGTTAGTTTCACAACAATGCTGGGTGGAGAAGAATCAGATTCCCATCCCCTTGCTTGCCTTTGGCAGCTGGGTTGTTATTAGATGTGATTAAAACCCCCGCATGTTCCCATCACACAAGCAATCAGCTCATGAGTTGCTCAGTGCAAATGCTGCTCCCAAGAAGGTCCTGCTTTGCTCAGCAGGTGTTTGCTTGGGGTGTGAACTGAGAGCATCACACGGGCTGGCTGTGACACTGCTTTTGCCTGATTTTGCACCAGGAAGGAACATTTCTGATCCCTCACTCTTTCTCCAACTCATCAGCATCCTTTATCCCCAGGATGTCAATCACCTTGCAGGGACAAAGAAGCATGGAGAATCCAAATTTCCTAACATATCCTTCCTGTTGTGATATATTTCAATAATATTAAAAATACCTCCTTGTCACCTACTCCAAATTTCTCTAGTTAGACCTGTCAAGAGTTGATAAATGCACTTTTCAGTTTGCTTTAGCTGGCTCCTTCAGAAACCCTTCATCTGCTCATACTGACTTTGCTGCCTTTTCACACTTTTTTCAGTGCTGATACTGGACCTGTTCTCACTGGTGTTTAAACACAGACTTTTTAAACCAGATTTTGAGCTGGGATATTTCTTTTTCCAGGTAACTGTAGGCAGGAGCACTGCAAGCATAAGCTTAGTGTTTCCAGCCCTGCTGTTGCTCTGCTCTCCCAGGAACTCTGGAGCCCCTCTCCCAAGAGCTGTGATGCCACAGCATGAGCTGTATTTCCCATGCCCTGCCTTTCTAATGTTTGTGGCAGCACTATTTTTAGAAGGGATAAAGGTGATACTGCTATTTCCCCCTATTATTACTATTTCAGTGCTCTGATGCTGTTCTAAGTGTACAGTACTGACAGGTTGGTCAAAGAATAATTTATAAATACAGATGTAAAGCACATTTTTTTTTCTCCTAATGAACATACCAATAATGCTTTCACAGTGATAACTCTGTTTCCTGAAACCAACTAACCCTGAAATAATATTGACAGGACCAATTGCTTGAAACTTGGTAGAAATGGTTTATATTGAAGATACAAGAAGTCACAATAGGAATCCTGTAAGGCAAATGACTCCACAGAGAATAAAAGGTATAAAAACCCTCATATTTTTAAAACACAGATTCAATAACTTATCATGTCATTTAAAAGACTGAATAGAGGTAAATATTGAGATTTTTATGGAATAAAAAGGAATTATTCCTAAAATATGCAATTAGCTAATACAGAATTGTCATTTCATTTTTTAATAGCCTCAGTTCCTAATAATTGTAATACCAAGCCCTAAAAATGTTTTTTATTAGAGTGCAACAAAATTCTCTCCTATGCCTTTGAATGCAAAAGAAAAGATGAAATCAGCATTTCAAAAAATCCTGATTATAGTGGAATCATTGTAAAAAATCCACTGCTAACATAAATTCAGTTAGTCAAGGCATCAATAAATATGTGCTGCAGTCTCATACTGTTTTCTGGTATAAAGATTTTTAGGGCACATGATGAAGGTCTCCTCCACTGCCTCACCACTTTTTACTATTTGATTTTATACCACACAGATAGTGGTATAAGAATGAGAAAAAGCAGCTTACTGCTACTTCTTGGGCTCTCAAGTGTCTGATGGCTGATTCAGAGAGAAAGAAGTTTAGAAGTGAATCATTTCAGAGGGGGAAAAAAGCTAAGAGACAATAGCTCTGAACTGGATCAGCTAGGCAAGAAATAAAACCAGAGCTTCACCAAGTGTCAGATACCTCCAAGAAGACAATGTCAGAGGAGCCTCAGACATATTGCCTTGAAAATGAAGTTAGAAAGAGAATGGCTGAGTAGTAAATCACAGTAAATGTGGAAACTGAGGCAATGTAAAAAGGAACTTGACATCTCAAATAGTCAGGGGACTAATAAGGATTGATATAGAGAAGCTGTCCCTGACTGGGCAGACTGGAAGAAATGGAGGCCACACAAATCCTGTCCTTTTCCTGCCTCTTGTACTTGGAACATCACATTTTGCTGGTCTGATCAGTCAAGGCGGAGACCAGAAATAAGACCCCCATGTCATGAAACGGCACTTAGAAAAGGGTTTTGTCTTTGTCTTTTAATCCACAGCACTAAGGGTCATTTTGGTCTTCAGGCACAAATGTGTAACTTCACAACAGAATCTAAGATCAGATGGCTGGACAATACTTTACTTATCCTACTTTTAAAGCATGGCAAAATAAGGAAGAAAAGAGCATGTCTTCCTCTTCCACCTCTGCTAATTGACACAAAACTGAATGATTCCAGTCAGGTATTTTAATACTTATGCTGACATACTTTCTTCATCTGATGTTATCATTGACTGCTTTTTTCCATTGTCATTAATACCTGCCTATGATTGTAGACAGGTAAATAAGTGCTGCAGAGAATAATTGCTGTCTTACATGATTATCCTCTAGAGACCTTATTTGCAGCAGCTCTAAAGCAAAGGAATGTATAGATAGTATAAAGCTACAGAACATATTCAGATATATGGTATTGTCTGCTAAAACATTTCCTGATTGTCTTACGCTACCTGCTGGCTCCATTACATCCTTTCAAAAATAAGAAATCAAAGACTAGGGAAATGTTCTCAGGTTTGTAGTGTTCATAGTGGGCTTTTCTGCAGCTTCATAGAAACTGCAACATGTTAGCAGTTCCTATTGCTGACCTTCCCTATATTTTTTGCAGATTCAGCTTGAAGTTTTCTTGCTTTGATATAAATCATTGCAACGCTGCATCACCACGGAGCAAAATCACACTACCCTGGGTAACAGGGGCAGCTGATAACTGGACTTTGGCTGATTATGATTCTTTGCCTTAATAGAGGGAAGTACTTTGAAATATAAAACTCCTTGGCATAGGACCATCAGGTTGGAATAGCTTATCAAGTTATCATTTTTATAATAACTGGTAACATGCTGCTTACAATGATAGGCTCACAAGAATACAAACAAATTCTGTTTGGAAAAAAAATTAATTGAAAAATGTATGTATTGATGTGCTCTTCTATCCTTCTTATGCTTTCTGTTTTTAATGGAGCTGATCCAAATGCCTCAGGGTTACTTAGAAAGCAACTTTTGAGATTGCTGGGGTCACGTATATGTCCTTCAGTGCTTGTTTTGCATACAGGGTGCTGCCCAAGTGTGCGTGGTAATTTCAACAGTTTACAGTCTATTTATTTAATATTCCTGAAGAAAGAAACTTTAAATGAAGAACAGGATTACATGCCTGACATGTTCCCTCCACAGGCTACAACTCACTTTGGTATTATTGCAGCTAATAATACCACTTCTGCAGTCTGCAGAAGTCAAAATTCCAAACCCCAATCTCACTCATATGAATTTGTAATAAGGATATGCAGCCTATGACAGCCTCTTTTTCAGATTTGCTTTTCCAAGCAATCCTGCTGAAATTAAAATTGCAACTCAGATCAATTTCTGCAGGGAAATTAAAACAAAAAGAAAAGAATTAATAAAGGAAGATTTCTTATACATAATGATTTATACTACTAAAACTTACACTGTTGATTGCTGACCTCTGGAAGATGGAGAAAGTATCTGTCCCCTGAGTAGATACTCAGTGCATAGATTTTGTCTACTGTGACTTGGTATTCAAATAGCAGATTTTTTTTCTTCCCACACAATCATTCTCACATGTGCTAACCAGTGAAGAGAGAAAAATGGATGTATTGTGTATTAGGGAAAAAAGACTTGGTGTAGATTGAAGAGAAGGCATAAGTATTCAAGGGAGTAAAGAGATTTTAAAGCATTTCCCTGATTTCTCTTTTGTTATTTTATATTTGTGCGTGTAAAGACAAACTTTGCACTGGTTTCTGAGATGATAAAACTTCTACGTGGTGCAAGAAAGTTCAGTTTGAACAATAATGAGCAGTCACCACCTCTTTCCAGTGAGTTAAGAGTTACTTTAGATACTTACCAGAAAAGATTAATAATCAGTAGCAGAAAATTTCTGAATTTTTAGCCAGGATCTCTATCTACTAGGAAAAGTGTACCTGAAGGCTGCTGTTACCCAAAATTACATTTGGACACATAGGCAGATACCATTGTCACTGGAAACAGTGAAATAGCTCTCCAACCAATTTTCTGGGTTAAAAAGTTGACATTACTTTATTAGCAGCACTGATGCATGGAGAATTCTCCTCAAAGCAAGCATGCCCAGTAGCCTAAAGGACCAGGTTATATTCATCATACTACTACATATTCATCACAATTCCTGAATACACGCATTTATGCTAATGGTTTCCATGGACTTATTCAAGTATAGTTCTGTATCTTCTGATGAATCTTTTCTCCTTGAGAGTACCTCGAATACATGGCCAGGTCATAATGTACTTCTCTTATCATTCTTTGATCTGACACACAATTCTTATTCTCAAAGCAAAAGATATCTACTAGTACATATTAATCACTAAAATAAATAAACAAGGAATTATTAGGTGGCACAAGACATTAATCTTAGATGTAGGGAGTTAAAACAAAGCCACGTAAATCTCGGGTTTGTTGGTAATAAATACTATACAGTACAAAACTAAGCATTAACTGTGAATATAGGGATCATGCACTATTGAGCTAAAGTTAAAATATTTTTTCCAGCATCTTCCCTTATTGCTGCTCAGACATCTTCTTAAAAATTTTAAGTTGCCCAGTAACACCATTAGACAGAGGTTCTGTAGCTTGAGCACAGAATCTCTACTGCCCTTAGAAGTTCTTGCAAGCAGCTAGACTTGTACCTTCTACAGGCTTTTGACAAACGTTTTCACATGGGGTTCTGTGGGCTGTGATAAGGCTGTATCACAGTATGTCATGCAATAATTTCCTCCAGATCACAAGCATCTAGTTGCAACTCTGAATAAATTTCAGAACAGGATTGTGTAGTTATTAGTCTTCATATTCCCCTCAAAAACACTTAGACACAAGCAAAGCTTGGTAGGGGAAAACACCTTCAGCATCATTTAGGGAGACGAAATTCAAATGAGAAGTAGGAAATTCGGTTTAGATGAGTACAAATTCCTACCTAGTGACAAATGTAACCACCCAGATAGATGAAAACCTCAGGTGTCCGCAGACTCAGCATTAAAATCCCAAGTTTTATTTGCTCCTGGGGTTGAGCTGTAGGGGACACCTATTCATTGCAGACTTGTTTTGATTTCCTCCTTCCTTTTCCCACTCCTCTGTAAGAGCACTTTGCTCATTCAGGCCAGATCTGATCGCATTTTCTCCTATTCTCCATCCTCCTTTAGCTTCTGGGCATCTTTAATATGCACAACAAAGTGTCAGTTTCATTACCAGCAATCTGTATTCAAGGATATAAAATTTGTGTAAATTCCACAGCATTGCACAGTGTTTCCATTTAACCTGAATGAAATTCAAGTGCAAATGAGGTGTTAGTCATTCATGAATAGAACCCATAATGTGCAGACATGGTTTTTAAAGGTAAATTTAGTACCAAGCAAAAGGTGCCAAAGTGACAACACTGAAAACCAAAGTCCTCTATGGATTCTTGTAAAAGGGATGATGAGGGAAAGCAAGCCACATTACAACTTATAAGTGCTGACAACTATCACTAGGGATGGAAAGATAATTCAAACATAATGTCCCTTTAAGGCTTCACTCTCTGTAGAGGGAGTATTAGTCCCTACACAAATCTAGGGGGTTTTGTGACACAAAAATTTCAGGGTATTGAAGACTGAGAAATGCAAAGCTCCAAAGCATTTTACTTAAGGCACTCTGTAATGAGATCTAATCAACTTTGATCACCTAGGGGTGAAATTCCCCCTCCTTTCCATAGATTTGTTATACTCCCAGGATGGTCTTCAATTTGTTATTGTTAAACAAGTGATGTCATCTCCAAGTAACTAAAATGACTGCTAGAAATAAGTGTCAGAGAACAGGCTGAAACAGTACTCTCATCTTGAAAATACCTAAGATTTGCTTTTAAAACAAACACATAATCCTGCAATGTAAATGCCAGATGATACCAGCCGATGCATAGGTACTGACTGACCACACAAAGATCTTTCACTCAATAAATAATTGAATATGGCAAATCCCATCCTGCAGTTTCTCACTTGTAAAGTGCAGGCTGTAACTACCCTAGTTGAACATGATTTGACATCTAGGAAGAAGGACAAGAGCAACAGATTTTCTTTATATATCTTCTATACTACCTACATCAAGGCAAAACACAGTTCTGCATTTACAAAATATAGGGTATTGAGGACAATGATTGACTGCCAAGAATTGCTGGGAGGGACCCTACAAGTCTGCATTCCTGGGAATAAAGAAATGCTACACACACTGGAAAAACTCTAAACTTCATATATGTGCAAATAGATTCTGAACTGACAATTGTGATTCAACAGTAAGAATATACTATGGATCCAATAAAGAATTAGGTCATTATCAGTCAAAGCAGCAAATAAACTGTTAAATTTTTTTTAGGAAGGAATAGAAATAAAACAGAAGTAAACACTGCCTTTGAATAAATCTATGACTCACCTGCATTTTTAATATTTCTGCAGTTCTGGTCTCTTTTCAGGAGAATATGTTTAAATGAAAAAAGGCCAGTAAGGATAATGTATATCAGTGCAAAGGACTGGGTATGCAAGAACACCTCAGCTTGAAAAAGCAAACTAAGAGCGAATGCATGAGTCTATCCAGGAGCAGTTAGAAAGGAGTGAAAGGGCATTGATTCCCATAGCATCAGTTCACCAATTCTCAGAAATGTAGGCAGCAACAAACAAAATCCAAGAAAATTCAAGAAGGAAAGTTTGAGCATGAGTGAGCAAACTTGTGGAACTTACTCCAGAGGTCACAAGGGAGGACTGAGACAACACACAGACAAGAATTCTGTGGAGTTTGCTGCAAGAAACATCCAGCACAAGAAATAGCCTGAGCTGAAAACTGCTGGAAGTGGAGAGTAGAAGAGGTAACAACTTACTGCCTTTGGTTGATGGGACATCCACTGTCAGAAGTAGGACAGTGGACTAGATGAACCTTAACCCAACCCAGTAGGACCATTCCTATGTTCTTATGTTGCTGGCTTTACCTCACAGCATGCAGCTATAGATTTCCAATAGCTGAGCTCAGATAACATAAAGCTATAATGCAGGTAGCTCTGCTGGCACTGACTGTGCTGTCTGTCCCTTCAGCCCTGTGAGGCTTCTGAAGCGAGCCTTGGCACGTACCCACGGGGGCATCCCACAGAAATACGAGCACGTGCACGTGAGCACGTGTGTGGATTGGGGTGAGTAGAGGAGGGGTAACCACAACTCCACCCCATGCAGCTGGTCACAAGTGATCTGCCTCATTCCCATTTACTCTTGTTGCTGTGGATTAGCATGAACAGAGGCAGGAAAAGGTTTCAACACAGACTGGAACAAGGCCAAACAAGAACACTGAGACACTGAAGAAGAGAAAGTCCAGGGTGGCATGTCTCAGTGAAAGCCACAGAACCTCTGGGACAGTCATCTTCAGAATGTGAATTTGTCATTGACACAGTTTGCCAAAAAAGCAGCACTGCCGGCTTGGAGCAAACACACAGGTACTGTGCTCCAAGTCTCACTTCCAAAGTACACAACCTACTGCTACCTATAAAACCAAGTCTCAAGCTTCCCTTACCTCATTAAACCATGTACTGCAAGAATCTCATGTTACTCCAAGGATTATTTTTTGTAAGATATGCATTTTTTAAATAAAAATCTCCCTTAAACATTCACTTAGTTCCCTGGCTTTTCTTCTTCCTAAGCACACCCTCCTTTGCATAACTCTAAGGGCTGTTGAGTGATAGATGGAGCAATTGTCATTTTAAAATTAACATACCTTGACACATGTGTTCACAGGTGCTGTGGAGTGTCTCATGAATTTGCACATCATCTTTGCATGTGATTCTTCACAAGGATAAAGAAGGCGAAAAACTGCCCAAGACTCTCTGGGACTTCTGTTCCTGTGGACTGCAGAATAAGATGGGGAAGAACTATCACTGCCTTCCAAAGTGGCCAAAACCGTATCTTTTATGCAGTGATTAACAAACTCCTGCAATTGCAGCAGAATGACACTGCTGGTAACTGTCACTGCTGTCCCAAGGTGACAAGCACTGCAGGACTGCACCCCACATTTGCATTGTCTCTGATTCTTACTATTTTCTATAGAGGTAGTTCAGTAAAACTGAACTTCATAGAAACCTTAAATCGTATGCATGTCAAAGTACAGTAAGTTATACCCTTGGTAAAATGTTACTATGAAAACACATTTGATCAGCTTACAGTATTACAGTTCCTCTGGTTTGAAAATATGACTGAAACATTATGTGCAGCATAACTAAGCGTTAAAGTTTGGTTGTCCAAAATTTTTGAGCCTCCAAATTTGCTTTGAAGTCATGTGATTTTGAAGCATTGAGGTTATTTTGTCATTTCTATCTGTTGAGCAGAACCCGAGAGAGAATAAATACAGTGCCTGGTCTGCCCAGCCACTGGGGTTTGTCCCCTCCACAGCACCAGTTAATTCCTTTGGGGACTGAGGGCCTTATAGTGTTGCCAAAAATTTTAGCTGCAATAAAAGCTGTGTGTCAGAGTAGCTTTTCAAAGTTTCTAAATAAACACTTAACACTTCCCAAACATCAGGGGAGACCAGGTCCATAGGTAGCCTTTGTTACTATGGTATGCCTTTTCTCAGTTTAGAAAGGACAGGACTTTGCTTACACTTATTATTTTATATCTTGTCACACATAACTCACTTCACTTTCTCATACACTACAAGTTTTCCATATCCAGCACAGACTCCCTCTGGATCCTTTGCTAATGCTTTGAATTAATTTTTAAATTAGTTCTTCCCTGCCTCTTGTTTAAATTTTAGGTGAGGAAGGAGAGTTGATTGTGGCTAGTACTAAAGATAAGAATAAAAACTTTGTGTGACCATTTGGAACTCTCACCCAATTATCATAATCATACTTTCTAATTTTTTTAATAAAACTAAAAATCCATATCTAAACAAAAGCTTTATTCCTCTATCAGAAATGAAACTTTATTCATAGTTATTAACCATTACAGCAGACATACCCCTTATATAAATATCTATAAAGTAATGAGTCTTTCCTGGAATAAGATGCATATTAATTAGATCCTACAGCACTTGAGAGACTTTGGTTCAATTCCCACCAGTAAGGTCAGGAAATGCATCCACAGTAGTTAGCAGCTAGTTTCAAAATCTCAATGCACCGAGCATGATGGGGTCATTCAGTGGAGCAGATACCCCAAGGGAAGGGTAAAACAAGAGCCAGGGATTATTTCACAGCACTGAACTGGTACACTGCGGGAGTGATGGACTTCCCTTTCAGAACAGAAAAGCTTACCAGCATACTGTCCTTGTGGCCCACTCTCATTATGAAGAATGTAGCATGTGAAGCAATTAATTGGATGATATGGGCTGGAAAAAGCTAAGGAAATTGTGTGTGCATGTGTGTCTATGTGGTGGGAGACACTAATACAGGAGGACAACGCTACTCCAGCCACACTGACCCTGCACAGTCAGACACAGGATGAGGCAAACCCCAGTGCTGGGTAGAACGAGCTCCTGCATTTACTCCCACACCTGTTCAACAGGTAGACATGAAGAAATAACCTCAGCTTCTGGAAGTGTGCAAAAGGAATGTGGGTGTGGCACTTGGAGATGTGGTTTAGCAGTGAACATGGTGGTGCCTGGGCTCATGGTCTGGATCAGACCATTCTGTGATTCTGTGAAATCTTGATATTAACAAGGGAGGTTGAACAGCTCTGCAGGTTGCTCACAGAGGCTGGGGAACCATCATCTTTGGAAATACTCATGTTTTGAGTATTGTGGCCCACAACTGTGCACGACTCCTGGCAACTTTCTCTAGGTGACCCTGCCTGAGGAGAAGGAAGGACTAAGTGAGATCTACCAACCTCAGCCATTCTGGGACACTGTCAATTGCAGTCCACACAAAAGATTCCTCACCAGCAGTTGCACAAAGATTTCTCTTTCTTCAGGATATAAGTTATTTGCAGCAAAGAAGCACAGAAGCTTTTCCATACCTTTACCTCTATTGCAGACATCCCATGTTTTGAAGGGTGATCCCCTTTACCTGAGCATACGTTCCCAGCTACACAGTTAAAGAGGAAAGTTACTCCAGCTTGTGTTTATGCACAAGAATATAAGAGCCCTTGATTACACTGAGTCTCAGGGTGTGAATCACAAGGAAGATTTTCAATGTCCAGCAGTTAAATGTGTTAACGATGACATTTCTGGAATCCTATTTTTATATATGCAAAAGAAAAACAAATAAAACATAACACTTCTTTATAACTGCTCTTGATGATAGTATTTGTTCAACTGCAGCTTTGATGATACCACTACATGCTGCAGCATCTTCTTAGAATTTCAGTTTTATAAGCTACACGTATGAAGTTTTCAGAAGTATACTTCTTTATCAGGATTTTTATTCCTAATGAGAAAATAATCTACAAGCAGCATTCTTACATCTCCCATAACCTCCTTGCTATTAAAAGGTTTGTTTAAAATTTACTTCACAGAACAAAACACAATTCATATCGGTTATTGTCCCAATGAAATCTATTTCTCCTCCTTACAGAGCTCTTCACTGAGATGCTAAAATAAAAACTCACTTGAGTTTTAAATACTGTGTGAATTAATAGTCAGCATTGTTTAGAAGGTTTTTTAATTGGCCTGCAGGGAGGTTTTCTGTATATATTAAACAGATCATGTGTCTGCCTTGCAACTAAACCACCTTTACATTTCCTTTGCACACATTAAACTCAAAGCTGTTTAATGTTTTCTTAGGAATATTTGGGTTTATTGTTCACACTAGGAAATGACTGTTACGTTAATCAGTGCAAACCAAGGTTAGTGATTGGTCCTCAGTGATGTCATTCTAGAGTCATAATGCCCCACAAATAAATAGGTTTGGATGTTCGTCTTATTTTTATTTATAAATTCTGTTTCATAACAGCAGTAAGATGCTCCAGGCCATGCACTTCTTGGGGATTATTGCACTTGTCAGGTGTTTAAAATCACTCAGTCCTCTGCCTGTGCCTTATAATACCACTGGAGGTATATAATCAGCCAGAAATACACTGCCTGGAGTGTCTTAATGCTTTATTATGACATATCTAACTTTCAAAATAAATAATTTATTTGGAAGCTTGGAAGTGTCATAATGATATCCAATCAATAGCTGAGAAATAAATATGAAATCAGGAGAACACATCAGAAAGAGAAAGACAGAGGGTAGGAAAAAATACCAGCTCATCAGTCAGCCCAGGCCAAAACAATGTGTGTGCACGCCTATAGACACAGAGATGTGTGCACACAGCCAGTGGACCTCTATTTGTGCATAGAATCACACAATATGTGCATTTATATGTCCCTATCTGATTGCTGATATAAACCACAGAGCAACTGCATCGAATTAATATCACAAATTGAAAACATAAGTGGGCTAAACAGATGTTAATAACTAGACCTCTTATTAAATAAAAATTTAGAACATTCTGTGCTTAGTTAGTTAAGTCATTCCATATTTAAGAACCAGCTTCTGTGTTTCATGGAAAGGAAGCCTAGCTACATAATTTGACGTTACAAATTGCATATCACATCATTATCATTACAATCACTAAACTACACACATTCAAAACTGAAGGTTAAAAGCAAAACAGAATAAAACAATGTAATTTTCTAAAAAAAAAAAAAACAAAAAAAAAAACCAAAGCCCAAAGAAACTAACAAATCAATTTTACAACAACTAGAGAAATTTAATACTCCAGGGTTTAAATTTTTAAATTAAATTCCAATTTGTAAATTATTATGTGGAAATAAGGAACTCTAGTTAGGCAATTGTGCTAAATAACAGTGCAAACCCTGCAGGGGACCAAATTATCTTTCAGTGAGGGAATATGAAAAGTTTTTTGGAAAGGGGCCAGTTTTAGGTAGGGGGTGTTTAAAGCCTTGGGAGTTACTGTAGCAATAGGAAAGATTAATAATTTGCACATGTGAGACTCCTGGCAAGCAGGACGCAGCTGTAAAGAATTAACCCCTCCTGAGAGACATAAAAACATGGAGCAGCTGAGAAGAAAAGGGTGAGGGGAGAATGCAAAAGTATGCAGAGTACAGATGTCCTAGAAGAGAAAAATATGTAAAGTAGGGTTGAACAATGTGTTGAGATTTTATTATTATTTGGGAGGGAAAGGGAATCTTCTTGGCAAATTGTGGGTATATGGGAAAAAGTGAAACACCGCAGAAGACAAAACTAATTCCCTTGTAACTGCCTGCAAATGCAAATAATCTCAATAAAAATCTGAATGCTTCCAAGTCCTTATTGAAAGGATACTCTCAAAGTGATCTGGCCTAAAACTGGACCAAACCGGCTTTGTTTTGGTGTTCATGCATGCCTGCCTCTGCTCTGCGTGCTGACTCCATCGTTGCTGTGTGCGGCCAGGGCGCCGGGATACAGAAGATGCTGAAGGGATTGGAGGGCAGGCTCTCACACAGGCATTGAGCAAGCAAAGCAGATCTGGGGGTGAAGCATTGTGTGACTGTGGGTCTGTAGCTGCAGCTCCCAATATTTGTTCTTCCTGGCTGCCTACCAGAATAATTTCTCTTGTGAGGGTCCAATTTTGCAGCTGCTCAGCATGGCAGAACCGCCCCCTCCCCCAGCCAAATTCAATAGGGCGGTGCATGGGCAGCAGCATGGGTGCACTCGAGCTCAGATGATAACTCTTTCAGAGTCTGGGAGAAGGCCAAAGCAATACAATTTTTAGGCTGTATTAGAAATCTGAGACTATTACCCTTCAAAAGGACAAATTAGGCTTTAGAGAGGTGAAATAAGTAATCCTGCTGATTTCTGTTGCAAAGTATTTTTTATTTTTCTCAGATTGGGCAAGAAAATGTTGGAAGTGATCATTAAGTGACAGAAACAATGGAGATGATTATTCAGATTAAGTCACAGAAAGTAGCATCCTTTTCTATTAAACAAAAGAAATGGTCTTGAAAGTAAAGTATCTTTAAAAATTACATGGATTATCTAGAATCCAGATTATGTACTTTTTCTTTTTCTCCCCATTTTATAAGGATATACATAAACAGATTACTTAGGTTTATTGCATTTAGATTTTAAAATAAGGCCCAAATTCTTATATGAGCTAAAGTATATTCTATTTTAAAAAGAGAAAACTAGAAAAAATACACTTTTAACATAGTAACTGTTTCAGCACAGTATTTTTCAAGTAAGTACATTCAAAAGGTTGTTTGGAGGCCTCAGGAGATATAGAACCAATAGGTTCAGGAGATTAATATACCTCCTTGCTTCCCATACTTGTTCTCCAACAAACAGAGTATATTACAGCTTCTCAAGTGTTTACTGGTCCCTCAGATTTCACAACTGTCCTCTCCCTCTTCTCCTCCCACAGCTCCAACCTGGCTTGCTGGGCACTAGGGAAAGGTGAAGCACACAGCTCCAGGTAGAGCTTTGGACGTGGTGTAAAGCAGGCATGGAACAGCAGTGTGATGCAGCCCCACATAGTCAATTTTAACCTGCTCCCATAAATCATCTGGTTTTTCTCAGATGCTCTAGTTCACAGGGTTATCTGTCACTCACATCAATTAGGTGGGCACCAGCTCACACCAACACTTCTGTACTGAAGCTACAATGAGGTCTGGCAAGTTCCTTTTATGTATTGCATCTTTCAGATGGTCCTTTATCCTCATATATTTAGCAATGCATGTAAAACTTCGTCTTAGTCCCTGCACCTTGCCATTCTCTGCTGGAAGCATGTGTGACCTATCCTACTTATTTTCATGTTGCAGATATCCTAATTCCTCACATCACTTATTTTTTTTCTCCCTCCAGTAACTTCTTCACTAGCACAGAAAGACAAAAAAACTTGATGGGGATGCCTTCACCTTAGTTAAGGCTCAGTTTTTCACTAGTCCACCTCCAATATACCAATCTCTCTTTAAATGGCAATTTCTGTCATAGATCACAGTCTGGACTAAGTTATCAGGGCTGCTGTAGATGAAATCTATGCAATGCAGACACAGAAGGTTTCAAGTTGACTGTATTTTAACTGGAGAATTTTTTTTTGGCCAGAATACACACACAGCTGAACTGTATACTCATTTTTGCATTGTACCCACCCTTGCTACGAAACTATATTAGGCACCAGACTTCCACAAATTATCCTAAATAACAAAATTGTTTTGGGCTCATTTACCTTAAACTCAGCAATCACCCAGGATACTTCCATCAGCTTCTGTCTGCAGGACAAAAAAAGAATCATATACAGGCTTTGAAATGGAATAATTTGCTCCACTATCTAAGTCAATATCATTGTCCCACCACCTCTATAAAATAAAACCCAGACTTACTCCACAAAAAAATAACTCAAACTTTGGTTTTACTGTACATCTATTTAAAACATGCTGAGTGGTTTTTTATCCATTCAGTTGACTACAGATTAATCAACCAAAGCATACAGTGTATCCTCTAAAATACACACAAAAACATATATACGTGTCAGCAAAACTGACAGACACTACTACAAGTAAAACTGGTGCTTTATTCTAAGTCCCTATTTGAACTTATTCTTAATTCACTGGGCTTCTACCAAATGATCAGAAGTTCTCAAGCCTCTTAATATTTTAGCCCCATATTTTAGAAATTTCAGATGAAATAATTTGTTTTCTAGGAAGAGGTATCTTTGTTTGAATAAAATTTCCCAAATACCACATTTGAACATAAATTATTTAAACAAATATGAACCAAATTCTTCATTTAGTAAATATATTAATAAAATTCACAACTAACAACTTCAGAGACACAATAGTTTAGTTTAGTCAGCAAGCTGCATACCTTTCCAGCCCCCAAGAACTATTCAAAGGCTTGCTAAACCAAAAATCCTAGAAATGTTTCTAACAATTTCTGAGATTTTGTCTTTTCTTCTATGAATCCATGTAATTTCCTTTAAATCCCATGTAATTTTTGGCCTCTGTTCATTCCACAGCAGTGAGTTGTGATAACATGCCTTATAAAAAGGTAAATCTCTGTTCTTCACTTGCTTTACTTCTGTGCCTGAACTATTTCTTTTTGTGCATCCTTATTCCTGTACTGTGAACAAACCCTAGTTTATGCCTCTTCCCAGACTTATATATAGCAGCTGCTATATATATAAATATAAATAACATAAATATAAATATAATTATAAATATAATTATAAATATAAATATAAATATAAATATAAATATAAATAATATAAATATAAATATAAATATAAATATACATATACATATAAATATACATATACATATACATATACACATATACATATAAACATTAAATATATATATATATATATAAATACACTCCATCCATTAGGACCAAAATATCTTCAAAATGTGAATTCTGTGTATATTTCAGATTTGTGGGAGAAAAAAGCAATTCAGATAACCATGAATTTCAAATAATTTGTCCCAAAAGATACAATGATAAGATAGCCCCCATGACTGTAGGGCAAAAAAAAATTGTGACTTTTTCTGGTCAGAATTCAGCAAACCATTCCAATCTTGCAAAATTCTACATCAAAACACTACATAAAGATATGTGCTTAGGAATACTTTATTCCAGATATTGACTGCAACACTCCAAAACCTGTGTGCATGCTTATGCCAAAAGATTGATGTGCTTTTCACATCAATCTTATCCATTTACAGACTTGGGACCCGAAACACAAAAACATATTTCATTATCAAACTGTCTAACAAAAACTGCAAATTAAGTATCTTTAAAACTGCTCAGTCAGGTAGTACAAAGGTGCTATGCTTGCAAAGGCTTCCACATAGACATTTTAATTGCATTAAATTGTGACTGAGAAATGAGGCTGGTCCTGCACTGCATATATTATGTAAATAAAAACCATTTAAACATAAAATTATAAAAAATAATGAAAATAAAGGAAATTTTTATTTTGCAGCTAGGAGTGGTTCCTTTTTCAATTACGTAATAAAAGATTAATTTAAAAAATTTTAAAAATAACAAAACCACTTTGGAAACAAGTAAAGAAAGTGTAAGGAACAATTTAACACCCTCTGGTAGAAGAAACCAGGCCATACACTAAAGATAAGTAAGTGAAGATATACTGTCTTAGCAAAGATGAAAATAAGCATATGCTGAAATATTTCCTGGAACAGGGTCTGGTCACAACTCTGCTTGCAGTTCTGGTATTTTTAAAGTCATTTCTGAATAAAATCTGCCTGGATATTTCAAGAAACAAAAAGAAGAAAAAAAGAAGCTAGTGTCAGTTTCTGTGAATGCAAAAAAGGAATTAATAGGAATACACCCAGAGTGTAATTTAATGGACAGTAATTAGTTTCTATTGATATGCATTTTTTAATAAAAGCTGTAGTAGTTGTTTGTTGAAAGAGAAATATTTTGTGCTTTGTATCTGAAATCCATTTCCTGCCAATGCACTTTTTTTCTCTGCAATATTGCAGATGTTCTGTGAAACACCTTCTCTCTTTAAACCTTGATAAAATTCTTGACTGTGTCAAATGTAATAAGTTTTAGACAAATGACTGTCATCTCCTTTAGTAGGAGAGTTTGAAGAGAGCACAGCAAGTGTGTTTATTTGCATTTAGCACAGGCATCAGTGTGGTGTGTGAGGAGCTCTGGTACAGCTATTTTACAGCCAGTATGAAGAGATTTTTTTCTATGTCATGCTAAAGGACTGTAAACCTTGGTGATGCCTGTCTTATGCAATTTAACTCATTCTAATTCTTCTACAAAGAGTTCTTTTGACTTAGTAACTTCTTCAAGTCACTCTTTTCAAAAGACATATGGAAAACCCCACTCTCATGATTATTAATAATGTAGCTACTATGAGAAACTCTCAGAGTAGCAAGGAAAAAAAGCCCATAGAGACAGAACTTAATTTTATAGTGGTTGGTAGTGCTTAGTTTCATTTTCTTAAATGTTCCAGCCACTGAATAAAGAAATAATTTGAAAAGGAAATAGCATCTACAGTATTTGAACTTGCCTTTAGCATAAAATGTTTTAATGTTTTGAGTCTGTCTTTGACAACTGAAACAGACTTTACTGAATACTGGTAAGAGTTCACTTTGTAATAGAAAAGTAGTCACTCCCTGTGATCACTGTGTCTTTTTAGTATGCAGCCCAGAGGATTCAGAAAAAGATTACATTTACAATAATTAACATATATGTAAATGGAGATCATGGCTATGAATGATAAATTTTCATAGCAATTTAAACCTTGTTCAAATTAATCAACCATACAGACACTTGATTAATGAAAGGCAGCGTCACTTTAAAATGCAACATGTTAATACATATTACTGTTATCGCTGATCAAAGAATCTTTAAACATAAACCAATTAAAACAAAGTTCAATCTACATTTTTTACTGGTTTAATTCCTACAGAATTATAAGAGTATTATAAAAATTTACGTATTTTATTCTCCTTCATATCTATTTACTAAATTGACTGTAGTACAGAATCACACAAGTAATTCTGCTACTTCATTAATATGATTGGATGTGAAAACTACCAGATTAGTTTTTCAATCTAAGCATATACATAATGGCTGATTGCAAAGTGGGCAAAATGCATCCAATTTCATTCTTCATTTGTAAAACCAGTAACTTGCATCTCATCTCTCCTCAATTCAGTCGTCAACAGACCAGCCAGGCAGGAGCCATGAATGACTGATAGCAAGGGAGCTGTTTGGGAAGACTGCCTTTGTGGCACCTTCCCAACACCACCTATTTTCTAGGAACAAGCAAGGCTAGAAGGTTTTATGGCAATGGTAGATTTTTGCAGAGGTCACCCAAGCATCTAAACAAGTTTTGCTAATTTCAGTACTTGTCTTATATAATGAGATGTGCCTTATCATGCAACTCTGCTTCACTTCACTGGAAAATTTTATGTGTATTTTTCATAAATATATTTAGACAGTTGCAATTTCTTTATTGCTACTAATGAAAAGGCTCACTAACTTCTAAGGTGTACAATGTTGTTCCTTTTACCTCATGATAAGGAAAACCTAGTAAAAATATATAGCTCATTTCAAATTGTTACCTTAATAAAGACTTAGATGCTGTGGTCATGAAAAGAGAATATATGTCAGAAGGAGACTTAAAATGACTAGCTGACCTCTTTTTCTTTTATTCAAAATGTGTTTTCAACACACATTACATATCAGAATTTGTATGTCCAAATACTGAGCTTTACTGTAAGTGGTAGTATTGGTACAAGAGTGAGAGACAGTAAAATCGAAGTAAAAACATTACTTTTACAAAAGAAATAGAGATGACATAGAGTTGAATTTGGGAAATGGATCCAGTATGGCATATATGTAAATATATGTTCTTGTCTTTATGGAAGCTCCCACACATGTGAGGACTACCTGGATTTCAATATAAGGAACCAAAAATGCAACAAAATCAGTTTACTAACCACAGGAAGTATAATAATTGATCTGTTCCCTCCCCCTGTGGTAAAATGAGTTTCTGGTGCTAAATACAGTCCTTGGAAGAAGAAATACCTGTTAATGTTTTCCAGGCACAAGACAATACGATAATAAAATAGTGCATTCCTGCAGACAAGCTTGCAGAGATGCAGCCCACACTAGTGATCATGGTAATATGCAGTGTGCAGAGTCCCAAAGGAGTTACATTTTTCTTACACATGTACATTTTGCCAGAAATCTGCCCAAAAATCTATCAGTCTGTTGGACCATTTCAAACCAGTGAAGAACTTCAAACACAGCAGTCTCTTGAAAGAAGCTGTTCAGACTGTCCCAACTACAGAACCTCACAAAACCTGAAGCAGCTGCTGGTTTAGGCCACCTCTGGATCAAACCAGTTTGGATGTGTAACTTATCCAATATGTTGAATTTCATAGAAGATTGAGACTACGTTTGCTTTACTGCCATCTGGGCCACATCTCAGTGGCCTTGAGACCAGCCCCAAATTCAGTTTTGCCACTTCCTGATTTGCTGATGTGTGCCCTGAATTGTGCTGTGACCCAGCTTGGGCTTCTACAAGGAAATGCTCATCTGCATCCTGCACACAGCAAGGGTTTTACCCACTGTGCAGTCTAACCCCCAAACCCCATTCCTCATCCATAAGCCACCACCTCTCCCCTCTGGCTTTGCCTATGGACAGCCTGCTTGGGAAGCCTTCCTCCACAGCAGCTGTTGGCACTGATGGTCAAGCTGCCTACAAGCAAAAGACAATGGCAACAGGAGGCCTAATCTCTAAAATAAATGCGGAAAAAAGCAGATTCAAAAAAATGCCTAATGCCAACTTCAAAACATGCCTATATGAAACAGAAGCTCTGGTTGCCTTCAGGTGCTCTATGATTGGTGAAGGAAAATCACCATGTTAGCAGGTGCCTTGGGATAAATTATTCACATGCAATAGTTTATTTGTTCACATTTTCAATAAATTTTTTGCTTTACTTTTTATATTTTTTTTAATATTGTGATTTTCTACTACTTAGGTGTTGGCCAGGTTGGAGGAAAGCTTGTAAACTCTTTGCACAGCTGACCTATGGAGTCTGAAGAGACTGAGAGGGACCCCACAACTATTTCATCTGACCTCTGTTGGTCAACACACTCCTCTGACAGTGCTGCAGAAGATAGAGCTAAGGACAGCTTTCAGACTCTGGAAAAGTACCAGAGCTTCTTCTTCACACCTCCTTATGTAGGGTGAATAGTAAGGATGATTATGCTTCAGCTGGACTACTCTTTAAAAATTCTCTTAAAAATATTATAAAAAAGATGTCAATATTCTAGATATCTTATAATTGCTTTTGATTTCCTCTCCTAGTTATATACAGGCATTATAGTCCCTCAATTTCTTCTTCATCCTCAATGTATTTGTAATCTGTCTCACTAATCTTATTTAGCCATTTGATTTGGAAAGGGAGCTCTTGGCTGGCAGCTGGGTTGGGTTATCTTATACTTGGGGTTCAGGTTAAATATCTATGTTCTCACATCCTACAACTGATTTTGTACAAAATTTTTCCCCTCACAAATGCCAATAGAGGCTGCTGAAGGAGGAGAAAATTCTTGTTTGTTTGTGGCTGTTGGGACACGAAGCAGGAGGAATTTTTATTCTATTCAGAGCACAAAATAGCTCAGCTTTTAAGGAAGTGTGTGTATTTGTTGGCTTGTAATTTTCAAGCATGTGTTTTAGCAGGGAGCAGAAGTAGAGACACAGCAGTAGTCTAACAAAGAAGGATCTATTAACTTGACTCTTTATTTTCTAGCAGATTGCAATTTGCTCACTAATTGAATAGTGGTAGCTCTTTCCAGTGGTAGCTGGAAAACAGAGCTACAACCTGGCATCAATCTTCTTTTGATGGAAGTCAGTGGTGGCTATGGGCTATTTTGACACTTGACTACCTGTCACCCAACATTGGTATCCAGCCTTACTAACCCCTGCCAGAGCTGCAACTACTTTTAGTGAAGGAGAATTTGAAGCAGAAATATTGACAAGTCATACAAGACTGACCTAAGCCATGAAATGATGGCATTGACAACATCCTGGTTGAGTGCTACAGAAGTGCTTGGAACATACATTTTTAATACCTCCTTAAGAGTAAAATATAAGCTCCAGAAATTGTTTTCGACAAATTTGGGAATATGTGTTGATATCTCAGGATCAATTTTTAGTGTGTATAGAGGTAAGGTCATTGGTCAAGCAGATGTGTTTCCCCTGTACACCTACATTTGAAAGTCAGCAGAAGATTTCTCAAGCCTGTTTTATTATTCCTTTTCTTAAGCTGAGAAAGACATTTGAAACTCAGCTCTTACCATTGCATGTCTATATCCAAATACCAAAAAAATTGGACATGTATTTTCCCTACTGGCTTCTTATTGCATTAGACAATGCTGTGCTACTGTGTTCAATTGAATACTGATAGTTTTTACTGCACTTATATTCATCAATTTTGTGAACATTTGGTGATGTTACTCTCCTGGTGGTGAGTTCTGCTACATGAAGACCCAAATTCAGTATCTCTTTATTAATGTTCAATCTTTACAATAAACTTTAAAGGATATTTTCATTAGATTTCAGCAGGAAACCACATGAGTAAAGAGAGATACAAATTTAATAGATGTAAGCCTTGTTTCTCACAAGCTGAAACTGTAAATACTCTGGTTGCTAACTGGATTCTGCTAGAAGGAAAACACATTCTTATTTCAAAATATCTACATAAGGAAAAAGCAGCTCTACAAGCTACCTAGCTTGAGGACATCACTGGCTGTGCAAAACAGGTCCCTCTCACTCAGGTTTCTCCAGCTTTGTTTGAATTAATTTTATCCTCCAAAAAGGCTAAGATTGTGACTGAAAGAAAATTATACCATGTGAGTAGCTTTAATTTTGAGTGCCGAATGAAACTTTAAGTATTTAAAGTCCTGCATTACATCACAACCCCTAAAGTCTTAAAAAAAAGTTCTGAGGGCATAAAAATATTCTCTGCAAAAACATTGCTAGCTATTAAAGTAACCAGTGAATACCACCCAGACAAAGGTACCCTGGCATGCCAACATGAGTGCACACGGGTTATTACAGGTCCAGGTCTTCACCTCAGCCTCCTGGAGTGGGTTCTATACCTTGACTGTCTGTGTGTTAGCAGAGAATTGTCCCACCCTCCACAAAGCTGGGTCCTGGAGGGGATGGCATTTGCATGAAGGACACTTCCTTCATGAATCTGAAATCTGCCTGGTAAGAAGTTTGGAATCAAACATAAAACCAACAGACATTATTCTGCCTGCAGCAGAAATGTAGAGTTCAAACAGATTTGTTGAAATGTATTTAAGAATTGTGGTAAGATATTTTAGAATATTGTAGCACACATGTGTTAACACAAACCAAGCCAATTAGGGCAAAACATTCTGGATGTTTTATTCCCGTTAACCCAAACATCAACAAGCAATTTCTTCTGGGTTACTGCTAAGATGTCAGTGTTCTAGATTTCCATTTTAAGTGCTGAATGGAAAAAAAAAAAAAGCCTAAAAATTTGGATTGGAGAATGACCCTGACTAAAGTAGATTAAAATTGGAAAAGTTGCAATTGAAAATATTATAAGAATTTTTTTTCTATAAAATATGTTACTGGCAAATATTTCTATCTCTTTTTTTTTTGAACTTGTAATATAAAAATAGTAATCTAAATGTTAACTTCTTAATCTGTGTTTTTATATTTAAGATAAAAAATCTGGAATTTAGCAAAACATAAATTCAGTTAGGTATGAAGATTCCAATTAATTTTACTGAACATAATTCATAAGTGAAAGTATCTCTTGGAGCCTTTTCAATCCTAGACAAATTTTCCTGTCCCAAAACTTCCCTAAGAGCCACACGTTCAAATCTATCCTTTGTTTTATTGACCCACAGAATTGCTGTGATAGTTTTATTCATTTAACCACTGAAGATCCTGATATATTTGCCTGTGTTATGTATTTATGACTATAGTGTCGACAGCAGGAAAGCAGTAGGTGCATCAGCCTCCCTACCTTGTGGCTGCTGGGGAGAACTGGAGGCTTCTCTCTGGGCTCTGCCAAGCACAGCCAAAGGCAGGGCAGCCCATGGACCAGTGGAGCTGAGAGGCCAGAAATGGTGTTACTGACAACAAGTGGCAGCAGAAAAACCTTCAAGGTTTGGTAGCTAGGGTGTTTTACAAAGGAGGCTGACCAAGGTAAGGACAGCAATGAGCTCCTTAGGAGTGCCAAGGGGAGCGAGGGCAGTTCTGTACACCAGATAGGGAGCCAGAGAGAGGCACACATTCACAACACAATCATATCAGTTTAAGATCAGGATTAAGTTTTTGATTCCAACAGAAGGGTTGGGAGATTATTAAATATGCTGTTTAATTGCTGTGACTACCAGCTCTGTTAAAGTGTTAAACCTCTTGTTTCTCATTCATTATGGAACAAAAGACCAAGCATTTAAAATACTCCTTTGTCACCAAGACTTATAAGACAAACTGCTGCCCTACTCCTTTCCTATTGGGGCAAAGGAAAATAAAATATTCTCATCCAATTACACTAGAAAGGTGATCTTGTTAAAATAGCTAGGAGCTATGATTTGGGAGTGTCTATGCTCAATATTCATTCTTCTTTGCCAGAATATTTTTTTAAAGTCTGCACTATCGGGACGTGTAAAATCCATGGTTCCCATGTGCAGGCCTTTTACCAGTTTCTCTCCACAGCTGCATCCATAGGCCTGAGAAAGAGGCTGGGATTTCTGGTATCATGTTAACCCAGCCTCCACTAAGAGGCTCTTAGCACAAAGATACTCTCATGATTACTGTTGCTAGTGGAACTGCAAAGCAGAAACTGTAAAATGGGGGTGGTTTATTTTCTGCTAGTTTGTTTGTTTTGAGGAAAAAAAGAAAAAAACCTAATAAAAATCTACCACAAAACTTACTCCAGGCAAATATTTAGCTATTCTTATAATGTATAATAGGGCCCAGTCTGAATTCACATCTCAATAGATTACAATCCACATCATCTCACATTTGGCAAAAGTGCCAATTCCTCAGAGCTACAAAGAACAATATCTATACTTAAGTCCATACTCACCTCAATCAGTCTGTGTCTGCGCATTCTGTGGGGGATTTAGAGGATGCACAGGTCATTGTATCAGAGAATTGAAACACATATTACAGTACATTATGCTGGGCTTCACCTGGACTGGACACACATGAAAGAGAATTCAGCTGCCACAGCTCCCTTTGTATCTCCGTTTTTCAAATTCTGAAAACAAGCTGAAAAGGAGAAAAGAGACTCAACTTTTTTAAAGCCACAAAACTACTGAATAAAGATATAATCACAGGTTTGAATGAAGGTAAACAATGTTATCATCAAATTACAGGCAGTTTTAAACTAAATATTCTAAATGTGGTATTTCCATGTTCATGGAAAATTTGTTTCCATCTACATTAATTGCATTACAGAGTTTTAATGGAATGCCTAGTTAAATTGTTAGAAGAATAGGTAATATCCATATAAAAAGAAAGAATAAAATATGGCACCTGGCAAGGTTTTAAGTTAAAAGCTTACTGTTACTTATTTTGTATTTAATTTGTACAAATGACTCAAGAAGATGTAAAATACAAATGAGAAAAAAAAATCCTATAACAAAGGAAAAATTACAGAGTAGGATTTACCAGTCATTCAGGTTTGCATTTCAACAAAACAGCCTATATCTTGGATTTGTGTGGAACTGGTTTTGAATTTAGAAATAATATCTGCACTAGATGTATATTAGATGCAATACTAAAAGCCACCTTACTCTTCCACAGGTTTAGGGAAACCTGATTCTTCCACACCAGATCATTGCCCTTTGTGGGCACCTACATGCCTCAGCCAAAACTTACTCAACTTCTAGATATGGTCCCAGGACTGGAGGGTGATTCTGGGAAGCACTGAGAGCCACCGGCCCAAATTACTTGTATGAGAATTGCAGACAAAAGGCTCCTCATGCATTCAGGGAGCAGAGAGTTGTTCATAGTAAACTCCAGCTTATTATAAGTATGAAAATGTCTACATATAAATTTCTGAAAGCAATTTGGTACCTTCTCTCTGAATTTAAAATGCCTCCTTCTTCAGGAAAGCTGATCATGCAGATGAATCATGTGCCTTTTCATAGATATAAACAATTTCAATTTTCATTTTTTCAAGGTGATAAACTGGAAAGCTGGTGGGTTTACCTGGAATGGCATAAGTATATTCATGAAAGTAAAGAGCCAGATTCTGTCATTGAGGAAATGTGTCTGTGAGAAGGTGAGCAGCCACGGAGGAAGAACTCAGTAAATTCTGGTTTAAATCTTTCATCTCTTTATTTTACTAGTTCAAGATAAAATACATCACTCCTGTACATATATTTAACAGCTGGTAATTCAAGAGTAAACTTTGATTCACGGGACTATGTTCACTAATGACTGGAGCTACACCATTAGCCATGTGGTGAAAGGGTTTTCACCAGACAGCAGTAGCTGCAGCAAAGGCTATTAATTTAATTTATTTTCTGTAAAAGACGTCACCATGCTTAATATGTTTAATACTTTTTAAAAATTGTACTTACTACACTGTTGCCCTCCCCAACACAGTTTAGCTTGTCTTTTTGTTGTGAAGCACTTTTGTGTGAGAATTAATTTGACATGTTTGTAGGTTATCTACCACTAAGCCACAGGAAAGCCTAAGTTGTTCTCTCGCTTTGTGGTCTCCAGATGGTGGAGGGTGAAAAGTTATTGAGGATTTGAGGAATTCTGGAGAATGAAGTAAACACTGCCTTGTCATATTACCTTTCTGTCTTTTAAATTACCCACACTGGTGTGGTTCATGTGGCTCAGTGGTGGCACTGAACAAAGCAGATGTTAATGACTCCACAAAGAGAGCACCTTGGTGGAGCAGTCTGAGTGCCCGTGGCTGGCAGGCGGCGCAGAGGTGCAGAGCAGTGTCCTGTGCAGAGGGACAGTCCCTCCCTCCCCGGGGCATGGCCGTGACCTGCCCTGCCGTGGGCAGCTGCTGTGTAACTCTCTTGATGGGCGCTGCCAAATCCTGGCTCAACTCAAGCCTAGAAGGACCAGTCAGTTCAAACAGGCAGCAGAACACCCACCCGTGCTCCAAGTGGACCAGGACCAATGTGTCCCTACTCAGAGCCACCGTTCCAGCCTCCAGACAGTGAAGCAAAGATTGCCCAAGGGCAGCCAGCAACCCCAGCAGATGGCATGGACAGGCCCAGAAGGTAGCCTTTGTCCACGGCCTTTTCCTGTGTCATGGAGAACACTTTGCCCACTGACAGTCTCCTGAACCGCTGCTGTTTGCAATTTCAGGTGCCACAATTCAGGAGAGGAAGGTGGAGGGAAACCTTGCTAATATCATCAGAACCTGCCAGGTTTTCTTTTCCATATTCATTTATGTACAATGATTAGCTCGTTCTTCTCAAATGCCAGGGATGTATTGCTCACTGGAGGAACTTCAGTACCCAGCAGTCTTTAATGTAAAAGGCAAACCTTTCCACTAATGAGCAGTTTGTCTGGTGTTCTTAACCTTATCAGCAGCTCCTGAAGTGATAAAGGCTTAACTATTATGCACTGAAAGGTGTTGATAATTCTCAATCTTCATGCAGAAAAAGGCTCTTTTTTTGTCACTTCTTAGACTCTACTGTTAAACTTCCCCGACTGCTTACAAATTACCTTGCCCGTTCTGCAAAGCAGACAGCTGGATGCGTTGGTGGGCAGTCGGCAGGTGGAGCCTCCTCTTGTCAGGACAAAAATGATACCTGCTGTTAACAGAAAAAGAACACTGTGCAGTTTAATGATTTAGACCTGTTCTAGAAAACGACGAGAGTTCTGAGTAGCTGGCACAAAAAAAAAAAAAAAAAAAAAAAAAAGGCTGAAAATAGAAACAAACAAAGGTGGCAAATCCAATGTGAATCCCAAACCACGGTACAGTAGCCAAATATGAGATCTGCACTATACTCCCTGTGTGTCTGACAAGGAGAATATGAGGGGGAAAAAAAAAAGGACCACAGCTAGTTTAGGCTTAGCTTTGCAGGGTTATGGAGTGAAGAACACAGGACATCATTGTGTCTGTGTAGCTGCAAGAGAAACAATAAAAGCTTGATCAGCTGAATGCTTAAATATGGCTGAATGTTTGATGAGATGAAGATGTAATTTTGTCTATGCTCCCCAAGGGTCTGGATTAAATATGACTACAGGGCCTAATCAAATAGCTAGTCACTGAACAACAGTCCCAACTGCATTTTTCATTCCAGGCATGCTGGGCTGCCCCCCCTCCTCATCCAAGTACATTACTTATTCACTGGTTTGTCAGCACTGTGCATTATTAGCGCTTGAGAGATAAAACTTTAAGTGTTGCTCCCAATTAGCACAACAGTGACCACGCACCATGCTCTGTGCTTAATGCCTGCTCTCAGAGAGGAGCTGGTTTTGAAGGTCTGAGGTGGAGGAGAAAAAAAAAATGAAACAGCTTAAGCATTCATTTTGAGTGGAGAGACAGCTCCTATTAACATTTAACAGCATTTGTGCAACTTGGTGCGGAGGTTATGATGCAAATGAGGAGGAATTAAAAGTGGCCAGGGGTTTGTCATTGATGGATTGCAGTCTGGTGGTGTTCACACTTCTGCCGTGTCCATCAGAAGCGATTACTGTGTAATTAAACCTTATTTCTCGACTCTTCAGTGCATAATTACTTTGTGAATGTAACCATCATCTAAAAAAGCTACCAAAATGCTTTAGCATTTAGTCTAGCAGTCATTTCCCTAGCTTGTGTCAGATATAACCATCAGACAGTGCAAAAGAACTGTCACTTTTAATAAGAGGCAAAAAATTAAATGAAACAGTATGCTTATTACAGGAAAATTAGGCGTTCAAGTGGTAGAGTCCTTTTCTGCTATTTGCATAATTTATTCTTTTTTGTCCCTCACACCAGAAGCTTCAGGCAATTTTCTTCACATTTAAATAGATCGCACATTTAAGGCTACTTAAGGAAAATTATCACTTTGCATATTTTAATTGTTGTGAAGAAAGTGAATAGAAGAGGTCTGCAGCTTGGGCTCTTGAGTCAGTCAGATGCTCAACTCTCTGATTCTGGAGCTCCCCACTGCTCCACTAGAGATAACCCTACAGTTCACAGCCATCCACTTGCATTTCATCAGCATGCAAATGCAGCTCCAAGCACTACAATAAGTGGGTCTTTGATATTTACAAACTAGCCACTAATAACTAAAATGTAATTTGTTTGACATAACTTTAGATTCTCTTATCTGACTGCCTTTAAAAAAAAACCAGATAAGTCTTTTAGCTTTACAAAACCTAAGATATCATCCATTCAAACTGCAGCCTGCCCTATAAAGTCCGAAAGCATTATTCGTGGTGAAATCATGTCAGGTTCTCTTGTCAGTGGAGTTTCAGCAACACATCTTTCTAATTTCATTTTCAATTCTTTTGTTTAATTTGCACTCCTCCCCACCTTCATCAAATGAAATGAAAATTCAAATAAGACTTGGAGCAGGAAGCCCATTTTCCTTTTACCTAAGGAAATGCATCTATTAGTCTGATGTTATAGAGAAACGGATGTCCCAGTCACCAAGGGCTCACTTTACCCTACTCTGTGTGATAATCTGGAAAGCAAAGACAGAGAGTTGGGGTTATGGTACAGCCCTTTACAAAGCAAGATGCTGTAAACAGACTGATGACTGTACAAATTCAGTTAATTATAAAGCTAATGAAAAATTTAAAGGGAGTTCTAATGAAAAATTTGATCAAATGTTACTCAGATTATCTTTTCAAGTAATTAAGTGGTCTGGAAAAAAAAGTTCCCCAAGGTACATTTTAGCTTGTGATCTTTTTTCTCTCATGAAAAAAAAACGCAACAAAGTTAGGAAAGAGTGAAAGTAAGTTTTCCATAAGCCATGGTGTTTCAACATGGCAAAATATAGATTTCATTAGATCAGCATCACTTTTGTTTAATTCTCAGTGTCCATTCCCTTTGGCTACTGGTCATTTCAGTACTTAACTGACTGTAAATACACACTCATGGCATTATTAATATCCCCATCATTTCCATTATCACATGTTTGCAGATTCCCAAAAATCATTCAAATTCACAAAAAAAATAAAAAACAAACTTCAAAGTAGGATCATGCCCTGTCATTTGTGAAACAAACAGTTTTCCCCCACCCCCAACCATCATTGCAGTAAAATGCATATTTTGGACATGGAAGGGAATATGTATAAGCAGGCTCATGCTTTTTAGGTTCTAGAAAGATGTCATGGAAATTAAAATTTTTTCAGGACAATCTGATAATTTAGAGGTACTGGAAGAAAAGAGAGTCCAGTTTTTAAAGTTCATATGAACAAACCCATGCATCCATAAACTGTTTTGTGTATATCCAAAATACTAACAAAAATAACATGCACAGTATAATGAGGAAGGGCCCTATACCCTGTAGATTAAGTACAGACTAAATTCAATTTCCAATTACACAGAATGACAACTGAGGTAAGTTTTATGACTGTGCATTACTGTGATTAAGGTTCACACCGACATGGAAATTCAAGACATGCAGATATAAGAAATACTTGTGTACAGAGGTAGAACTTCCTTTATTCTAATCAAAGCCCTTCTTTGGAAACTACTTCTCTTCTACTCTGCTCTCTGCCTTTCCAAATTCCTCAAGATTTGTTGCTTCAGAAGGAAAGTGGCACAATAAATTACAGCACAGCCAAGTCCCATAACAGACTCCTTCACTCCTATAAGTGATGAAGGAAGGACATAAGCTTCCTCAGAATTTCACCACAATTTCAGCAGCTATTCCCTCTTAGGATGGTAATACATGCACAGATGTAGTGGCCTGGTGGATCTCTACTGAGCTACCAAGACAGTACTCAGCAATGTGTATGAATAAGCATTCTAATTAGTACTGCTACAGTGGCTGCAGTGCTTTAAAGGAGGAATGAAATTCCTATTATTTATTTTCATGTCCTCTTTTTTAGTAAACTTATATCATTAGAGTTTTAATTCACAGACATAACAATAAAATTAAAGTTTTTAGACTCAGCAAGAAAAACAGTAATTGCAAGAAAACTTCTGTAGTATTATTATGACTTAGAACTTTAAAAATATAATTTAAAAATATAATTAGAGTATGCTTGTACCATGATATGGGCTTCCTAATAGAATCAAACTGAAATACTACTAAAAGCTTGAGGGGCTTTCATCTGTCCTAGCCCACACTCAGACCTCTGCCTGTAGTTGGGTTATTCAGGCAGAGACGGAATCGAGGTCCCTGTCAGACACAGCTCATCCAAGAGAAGTCACAACTGTAAATGCAAATCCACTGGAAAAGCTGCCTGAAGCAGTGAAGCTGGCTCTGTGTATGTACCCACGAGTGGGGGAAGCTGTTGATACAGCTGCATCCACTCTCCATGCTCTTTGCCAGCAGTGTGTTACTTTGCTGTCCCAGTCAACAGCTGAACATGGCTCCAGCCCCTGAACAGCACTTCTTTCATTCCCCAGGCAGTTTTTTTTTCCAAGTTTTGCCACACTCTGGATCATGCTTCATCTCTTGTGGAAGCAATTCACTTTTTGTCACTAATAGTCTGTAGGAATGTTTGATTTTCTGTTTGAAAAGAGCAGGAAGGAGCTGAGCGGGAAAAAGCAGAACGCTACCAATCCTGACTTCTCTGAGGCAGGAACAAAACTGCTTCTAATAAAGAAAGATTTTTGGCAAGATTTTACAAAAACCACTTTCTGCATTTATACCATTTTTATTTTCTACTTGTTCCAACAACTGCTTCCCAATTACAGTGGGAACTACTTTATTCCATTAAGGAATGCTTTTACTGGAGTTTGAAACAACTCCTGAGTTCATAAAATCCATCTCTATATTCCAGCTAAAGTTTTACTTTTTGAACCTCAGGACAAACACAGCCACAAATAACTACAGACCACAGCACGAGCCAGCTGGGAGATCAGGATGCCCGCACCCCCACCTGGGTCCAGGCTCAGGAAAAGGCATTGCAGGAAAAGCAGTTTTTGCAATTCACGTGTCAGAGAGACCCCCCCCTTCCCCAACAGCAGCCCCCCCGAGCAGCACCACTGTCAATTAAATGCTTATGATACCGCACGATA